>NW_011494755.1:7415314-7457763 GCF_000754665.1 Bison bison bison
TAAAAAGCCTCTTGATGAAAGTGAAAGAGGAGACTGAAAAAGTTGGCTTAAAGTTCAACATTCAGAAAACGAAGATCATGGCATCCGGTCCCATCACTTCATGGGAAATAGATGGGGAAACAGTGGAAACAGTGCCAGACTTTATTTTTCTGGGCTCCAAAATCACTGCAGATGGTGACTGCAGCCATGAAATTAAAAGACGCTTACTCCTTGGAAGGAAAGTTATGACCAACCTAGATAGCATATTCAAAAGCAGAGACATTACTTTGCCAACAAAGGTTCGTCTAGTCAAGGCTATGGTTTTTCCTGTGGTCATGTATGGATGGACTGTGAAGAAGGCTGAGCGCCGAAGAATTGATGCTTTTGAACTGTGGTGTTGGAGAAGACTCTTGCGAGTCCCTTGGACTGCAAGGAGATCCAACCAGTCCATTCTGAAGGAGATCAGCCCTGGGATTTCTTTGGAAGGAATGATGCTAAAGCTGAAACTCCAGTACTTTGGCCACCTCATTCATGCGAAGAGCTGACTCATTGGAAAAGACTCTGATGGTGGGAGGGATTGGGGGCAGGAGGAGAAGGGGACGACAGAGGATGAGATGGCTGGATGGCATCACTGACTCGATGGACGTGAGTCTCAGTGAACTCCGGGAGTTGGTGATGGACAGGGAGGCCTGGCATGCTGCGATTTATGGGGTCACAAAGAGTTGGACATGACTGAGCAACTGATCTGATCTGATCTGATTGTATATTTATTATATTATATAGTATATGTATAATAAAACAATTAAATTAGAATATTTCCTCACACCATATACAAAAATAAACTCAATATGGATTAAAGACCTAAATTAAGACCTGAAAATGACTATAAGAGAACATAGAAACACTGTTTGACATAAATCATAGCAATATTTTTTGGATGCATTTCCTAAGGCAAAAGAAATAAAAGCAAAAATAAACAAATGATACCTAATTAAACTTTTCTTTTTTAATTTATTTATTCAAGTATAGGTGAATTACAATGTATTAATTTCTGCTGTACAGCAAAGTGACTCAGTTATATATACACATTCATTTTCATATTCTTTTCCATTATGGTTTATCACAAGATATTGAATATAGTTCCTTGTGTTATACAGTTGGACCTTGATGTTCATCCATTCTATATATACTAGTGCATATCTGATAATCCCAAATTCCCAATTCAACTCTTTCCCATCCTCCACCCCCTTGGCAAGCACCAGTCTATTCTCTATGGAACCTAATTAAACTTAAACACTTTTGTACAGCAAAGGAAACCATTAACAAAACAAAAACGACAACCTATAAGCGAAAATATTTGCAAATGATACTACCAATAAGGGGTTAATGTTCAAAATACATAAACACATCCTACAACTCAATAAAAAAAAAAAATCAAAATATAGACAGAAGACCTAAATAGATATTTTTCCAAAGAAGACACACAGATGGTGAAAGGCACAAAAAAGATGCACAATATCATTAATTATTAGAGAAATGCAAATCAAAACACAGTGAGATATCACCCCACACCTGTCAGAATGGCTATCATTAAAATGTAAACAACAAAAGTTGGGAGGATGTGGAGGAAAGAGAACTCTTCTACAGCAACTGTTAGTGGGAATGTTAGGTGTAGCCACTGTGAAAAACAGTATAGAGGTTTCCAAAAAACTAACAACACAACTACCATATGATCTAGCAATTCCACTTCTGGACATTTGTGTAGATAAAATGAAAACACTAATTTGAAAAGATATAGGCACCCCACTGTTCACAGCAGCACCATTTATAATAGCCAAGAAACATGGAAGCAACCCAAGTAGCCATCAACAGATGAATGAATGGATAAAGAAAAAGATTTGCAAATGATATGACACTGTACATACATACAAACTATAAAAGACCCCAAACTATAAAACTACTAGAAAAAAACATAGGGAAGAAGTTCCTAGACACACTGGTCTTGGCAACGGTATTTCAGATATAGCACCAAAAGCACAAACAATGAAAGCAAAAACAAATGGAACTACATTAAACTAAAAACATCTGCACACAGAATGAAACTATCAACAAAATGAAAAGTCAGTCTATGGAATCGGAGTAAAAAACTGCAAACCATCTATGTGATCAAGGGTTAACAGGAACTCATACAACCATGTCAAAACAACAAACAACTAATAATGGGAAAAGCCTTGAATAGACATTCCTCTATAGAAGACATGCAGAACAGATACATGAAAACATGTTCATCAACATGGTCATCACTAGTCCTCAGAGAAATGCAAATCTGAACAACAACAATGTAGCATCTCACACCTCTTAGAATCAGTTCAGTTCAGTCACTCAGTTGTGTCCGACTCTTTGCAGCCCCATGAATTACAGCACGCCAGGCCTCCCTGTCCATCACCAACTCCTGGAGTTCACCCAAACTCATGTCCATTGAGTCGGTGATGCTATCCAGCCATCTCATCCTCTGTCATCCCCTTCTCCTCCTGCCTCCAATCTCTCCCAGCATCAGAGTCTTTTCCAATGAGTCAACTCTTCTCATGAGGTGGCCAAAATATTGGTGCTTCAGCTTCCTTCCAAAGAACACCCAGGACTGATCTCCTTTAGAATGGACTGGTTGGATCTCCTTGCAGTCCAAGGGACTCTCAAGAGTCTTCTCCAACACAGAAAGAGACAAGTTTTAGCAACATGGAGAAAAAAAGAACCCTTGTACCCTGTTGACAGCAATGTAAGTTGGTTCAGCCACTACAGGAAACAATATGAATTTCCTCAAAAAATTAAAAATAGACCTACCATATGATCCACCAATCCCACTTCTGGGTATACAGCCAAAGGAAATAGCCATCTCAAAGATATCTCAAAGAGATATCTCACTATCTCAAAGAGATAACCATACTCCCATGTCTCCTGCAGCATTATTTGTAATAGCCAAGACATGCAAACAAGCTAAGTGTGTATCACTGGACGACTGGATAAAGAGAATATGGTGTATTATAATATACATACAGTGGAATATTATTCAGTCATAAAAGAGAAAGCAATCCTGCCATTTGCCACACCACAGATGAACCCAGAATGCACTATGCAAAGTGAAGTAAGTCAGAAACAGAAAGATAAAATACTATGCAATCTTAATCTGTGAAATCTAAAAAAGCAAACTCATAGAAATAATAGAATTAGTGGTTATCAGTGGCAAGTGGGTGGGGGATATGGGGAGACATTGATCAAAGGATACAATTTTCCAGCTATAAAATGAGTTAAGTTCTGGGGATCTAATGTACAGCATCTAATGTACAGACAGTAATTAACATACTACATTATATACTTGAAAGTTGATGAGAGTAGATCTTAAATGTTATCACCACCCCCCAAAAGCTGATTTTTTGAGATAATGGATGTGTTAACTAACCTTATTGCAATAATGATTTTTCAACCTATTCATGTATCTGTTCATCATGCTATACACCTTAAGCTTACACAATATATCGATAATATTGCAAAGAAATGGGAAAAAATAAGAGTCATGGACTGAAGTGGGCAAAAGAAATAGATTATTTCAAAATGTTGTACAAAATTGTACTCTAAGCTCTCTGTTAATTAAAGCAAAAGAAAAAAGAAGAATTGCACATTAACTATCAGGAGAGAGACACTATTCTCTTCTACTAAATACTAGTAATAGTTCTATAGTAAAAAATTAACAGAAATATAAATGATATGATAACTTCTATCAATTTCAATGAAATCTGAAAACAAAAGTTCATGGTTCTCAGGGGGCATTTCACCCATGAACTTAAAAATACACACAAAAACAAGCACTTCTCACCCCTAACCAGACCTCTTGATATAGTAGAACTCAGTCTCCTGTATTTTTTAAGTCTCCTTAAGTAATTCAGAAGTAACCTCTGATTATATGCCATTGTCTTAAATCAAGAGTTCTAGAAAGACTTTTACAAAGGAACCAGAGCACTGTATTCTCTATGTAGAGTGACTAATCTGACACAAAGGGAAAGCAGAGGTTCCCCAAGCAGGCTTTGCCACCAAACACAGAAGCACTGATCCCTGGGCCCTAACTGAGGCCTACTGAATCTGACTCTGCATAGGTGGGAACCAAGAACTTTCATTTTAACAATTATCCAAAATGAGCCTAGGCTGAAAGCCAGATGTGTTAACTCCTATATTAAGACTAGCGATTCTCAAACTGTAGCATGCAGCCTCCAGAATTCGCTGGAGATCTCATTCCAACAATCAGTATTTGGGCCCCACCCTCTAAGTTTTGAGGCAGTAGGTCTGAGATGGGCCTGAGAATTTGTACTTACTAACAGGTACTGCTAGTCTTGGGACCACACTTTGAGAACTACTCACTGGACTGTCCATTTAATACTACGCGATAATATTAACAGTTGCTTCAAATGGCCTTAGAGAGAACTAGAAAGGTTGATGATTCAAGACTGAAGTCTCTGATAAGTGTCTGAAGTTTAAGAGGCCAGTTGTTAATCAAAAACCACTTCCACGTACTTTGGACACCAGGCATTTGGAACTTTCTTTAACAAAATCAACTGGATTACAATCCAAATTGAGGGTCATTTCACCTATTGATGGGGATAGCTAGGAATTTTCTCAGGAAGGAGTTTTTGGATTATTCAGTAAAGACTTTTAACTGAAACGCCACAGAAAAATGCAGGGCAGATATATAATCCTTGGACACTTTTCTTTTAAAACACACTTAGTGAAGATGCTAAGAACATGTGTTTGAGCAGGACTTGATCCCAGTGTGTATCCATAGGAATAAAAGAGCTGCAATGTACCCATCACATTATCACATGCAGTGACCTGCGGAGTGAAGCTGTTTAATGCTGTCCATCTGAATGGTGAAGCATGTCTGCCAAAAGCAACTGCTTTAAGTTTCGACAGTGTTCACACCAAGCTCTCCTTTAGCAAAGGACTGGACAACACATCTGAGGTTTCTTGAATTCATTTCCTGTTCATGAGCATAAGATATTATAGCTCTACTGGAAAGGCAATATCTAACTCATATAGAGGGTTCTTTTAAGCTATTAAATTATAAATTTGAAAAAAGGCAGAGGGGTGTGGACACATGTTTTATATCATTTGGAAGTGGAATCTGATCTGTTAAAAGGTAATTCCTGTATACCACGTGACCCTCAGTGCCTTTCTGTTAATCCTCTTAAGCAACATTAACATCCAACATCTTTGAGATCTGCCAATTCAACCCAGAGGCATTTCCTCACGATCAAAAGCTATGATTAAAGAACTCATAGTGTAAATGGTCATAAACCGACTTCTGAATAAAAATGTTATAAGCCCAAATTTCCTGATGTGTTCCCACCCAATTTCCTGTTGAAATGCATGTAAATAAAGACAAAAAGGCAAAAACTCAAAATGGCTAAGAAATCAAGAAGAGTATCCAGCCATTTAGAAGAACCTGGGAATAATATACATTAAGTACAGTGTAATATCTATGAAGTGCGGTGAAGATGGAGCAGAACTGAAAGCAATCAGTGTCCAACGAATGCTTTGCGTGATGAAAACAAACAGGAAGAAGTAAGTTAGAAGGAGCAGACCTTCCCCACTCTACCTCACTTTCTAGAAAAAAGGGTTGGGGATCAAAGAGAGCAGCAGGGACCAACCCCTTACCATGCAGCTCTGCTTTCTGAAATGCAGCAATGACCAGACAGTAATCCACTATTCTCCTTTTATCCCATCACTTTAATAAGTTCTATGCCAAGACATTTGTTCATAAATAAGTTGGTAGTGGTGATGTTGTTTAGTCACTAAGTTGTGTTCAACTCTGCGACCCATGGACTGTAGCCCCCAGGCTCTTCTGTTCATGGGATTCTCCAGGCAAGAATACTGGAATGGGTTGCCATTTCCTACTCCAGGGGATCTCCCCGAATAAGGGATCAAACCCACGATTCCTCCACTGGCAGGCAGATTCTTTACTGCTAAGTCACCAGGGAAGCCCTCATAAATCAGTAAGTACAATAAATAATCCACTGTCTGGTCCGTGGCCTCCTGAATATAGGAGAACAGAAGTCTAGTTCTAACCGATGTGGGTAGAGGGAGAAGTGTAACATGAAAATTTTCCTGTCCTTAGCCAGGCCCCTCAGGAACAAACGGGAACCCCCTTCCTCGGAAAGACTTCTTGGGGATATGGGGCCAGGGTTTTCTCCTGTTTTAGCAGTCAAGGTGCAGAAC
Source organism: Bison bison bison (assembly GCF_000754665.1). Classification (NCBI taxonomy): domain Eukaryota; kingdom Metazoa; phylum Chordata; class Mammalia; order Artiodactyla; family Bovidae; genus Bison; species Bison bison. The sequence continues at coordinate 7,421,555 of NW_011494755.1, forward strand.
CTCTGCGGTAGTCAGGAGGGTGGTCCTCGTCACTTCACAAGGGCACATGGCTAAGTGGGAGGGTTATGTCTGGAATGTACCCAGCTGTGTGCCTTGGTGTGCAGCTGTCTGTCCCAAAGAAGAACCTTTCTGAGACTAGTCAGGAGACACACAGCTAGCAAATGAGGAGTGGTTTTAACTCCAAAGTCAAAGCCTGCACTTTTCAATATGATAGTCACCTCCAGAGGCGGACCGTACAGAAACAGAACATTTCCATCTCTGCCAAATCTTCTATCGGGCTGTGCAGGCATACTGTGCACAAAAGCCATGATGTAGAAAGAAATGTTGTCACTTTTCAATTAAAATGGAAGAAGCTTTATTCTAGCAAATGGGCTCTCCAGAGAGTTCTGTCATTTTGGAGTCAGCATGAGACCCAACTAGATGCAACAAGAAAAATGTAAGCATTAAGACAAGTGATTATAATAAGCTCACAGCTAACCCTTCTTTCTCACCATGTTTTCTAACTTTTAATACATTAAAACCAAACACATGGAAGCACTAAGATGGCCTATGTTCCTTAAAGAGGAAGAGAGTTCTAATTACATATTCATCTATATTCATCTATTATCCTTTCCTCAGAAAACTCCCTTGAGAAATCAATTTTCAACCTTATTTCTAATCCACCTCAATCTGTACCCTAATCAGTAAATCAGTATGTACTGTAGTTATAAGGCAAAATAAGCAATTGATTTTACCAGTCAACACTCACTGTGTATGAAAGTTAATCACACAAAACCAAAAGCAAGTAAGAACATATTTCAGAAGGAATTTGTCTTTTAAAATAGGGGAAAGTGTCACATGATGTAAACTAACAGTGGGTGGGGATGGAATCTAAAGAAAAAAAAAAGATTCAAATGAACTTCTTTGCAAAAGACAGACTCACAGGCTTCAAAAACAAATTTATGGTTACCAAAAGGGAAAGGTTGAGGGGAGGGATAAATTAGGAGTTTGGGATTAACACATATACACTACTATATATAAAACAGATAATCAACAAGGACATAAGAAACTCTACTCAATATTCTGTAATAACCTATATGGGAAAAGAATCCGAAACAGAATGGATACATGTATATCCATAGCCGAACCACTTTCCTGTATACCTGAAACTAACACAGTATCGTAAATCAACTTTACTGCAGCATAATATAAAGATAAAATAAATAAAGAAGTGGATATTATGAGTTTTTTAAATTAAGTTGGCTGAAAAGCAAAAAACTAAAGTAAAAAATGTAATCTATATCACATACCAACCTGTTATGCTGTAACCTGAAACTAACATAATGTTACACGTCAATTAAATCTCAATTTAAAAAATTAAACTATTACAAAAAAAAAAAAGGATGGGGAACAGTGAGGGTGAGTGTAAAGCAATATCCACTGTCTTGTGAGAGCTAGATAGGAAGGCATTCTTTTATCCCTAATCAAAGTCAGATAAGCCAGAGGATCTAAAGCCACAAATAGAGAGGGGATGTTTCCCGCCAAGGCCAAAAGAACAAAGAACAGTCAGTAAAAGAGGAACACAAAAGACAGGCTCTAGAAATATGTGGTTCTTCCAAACTTCAAAGTTCTAGGGTTGTGCAGATAAACAAGTTCTGGTTCTAAGAAGCTAATCTGCACACCTAAATCAGGAACTCTGAGAATCCAGGTCATTTAGAACGGAAATCCTAAGTCCTGTGGTTCTACAGGAAAGTATTTAAACCACAGATACCCATTCTCAAACAGAGAAGGAGAGACTATGGCTGCCCCAATCCCTGGATTTTAGTAGACAATCCAGAGCACTCCACGGTCGGAGACAGTTCACAGGGGTACACAAGTGCTTGTTCAGCTAAAGGCTGGCAAGAGTGACACCAGCATGGTGCCACACAAGACACCCTAGAGCCCATCCTCTGGGGTAACCTAATGTGATTTGCTTAATGGAAGGTACCACTAATTGAAAGAGAAAGGCTATCTTTGGCCCTAAACAGAGATATAAACATGCAGACATCTCTGAAAATAGCTTAAAGAGTTTTCCTACTTTAAAAGAAAACTCTCTGTTTCAAGGTGTTTCAATAGAGTAAGGTGAACGATTACTCAAGGGGCAGTAACTAAAAAGCGGTGGCAGCAATCACAGAATGGACAGCGTCATCCGGGTACCCATGCAACTTGATGGGGTCAGGAGTTTCCTTCCTTCCCAGAAGCACGATCCCATAGAGCTGGAGCATGAAAACTAGACAGTCTTTGTGGAGGTGAAGACAGGATATTGGAGCCACATACCTTAGTAATCATCCCCCAAAACTTTGACTGTACTTCAGGTTCTTGTAATTCAAAGAAATAAGAATGTAATGGAAATCAGAATTGGGCTGTTTAGCAATAACCCAAATGTAACCAAATTTACTTACAAACACCTCTGAATATTATTCCAAAGACAATTTAACATTCTTATACTGTTTGTAGTGTTAAAGATATATCAGTGATCCAATAAAGGTTATTCCAACTATTCAGACTTAGGGGAAAACATCCAACTAATTTTTCCACGAGGACATAATCAAGGCTGCATGTAGCACACACCAATAGATAGCTACCAGACAGTTACCAATGTTTATGCCCATATGCACTGGTGAAATGCTTGCCTTGAAAACCTGTATCTTCCAATGATAGGAACCATCACCAGTTTTGGCCAACACTGACTTTGTAAGACATTTCTCCCACCCATCCCTGTCCCCAGTTGGCCATGTGGAGTTTAGAACCAAAGTTGACTTCATTCAATTATTCGGTCTTCTGGACCTTCAGCTTTGTTCTCTCTTCAGTTCCTAGCACTCAGAATAAAAACATGGTATAATTCCCACTTAAAAAGAATACAGAAAGAAATACTTATTGACCCCAACTACCACTACTTCCTCTTCCCCAGCTCCCTGCCCCCTCCCCCACCCTCTTCCTTTTCAAGGCCAAGAACACTAAAGGAACAGTCTGCGCTCACTTCTTCTGCATCCTCTTATGATGGACCATGGCTTCTGCCCTCACTGCTCAAAATTTTGAGCGAAGATCCCTTTCCTCTAAATAAGGACATTTCTGCGTCCTTATCTTGTGTCTTTAACGACATTTTTACATTGTTAATCACTGTCTTAAAAACTTGCCCTACTTAATGACTGTATGCTCCTTTGATTCCTATCCAACTTTTTGCTAGCTTTTTCTCAGGCCTCTTTGCAGGATGCTCTTCCTGTGAGAGTCCGGAAATGTTGGTGCACCCCCAAGTCCTTTGCTTAGACCCTTTCCTACTGGTGCTAACTCTTCCTAGGCCATCTTATTCATAGCAATGGATCCCACAAACACTTGCAGGCTGATGGTGCTTAAATGCGCATCGCAAGTCCAGAACATAATCTCCCACACTCCAACTGACCCGTCTATAATTTTAAAACCTCCAATTCAAAAATAGCCCAAACACAACTTATTTTCCTACACTGAGCATGTTGCTAAATCCTGTTGACTACACTTTTCAATGAATTCAAATCCATTCTTTCTCCTCCAGCCCCCACCGTCACTTTATTTAGTTCAGGTCATCTCCCTAGGACAATTGTAAGGGTCTCTATCTCTAATCTTAGTTCACTGCTTTGTCTCTCTCCAGTTTAACCTCCCTTAATGATCTAACTAGGAAAAAAAAAAGAAATAAACTGTGGAAATCCTTTCAATTGTTAACAATTGGGAGGGAGGGAAGAAGCAAACTTCAGATTCCTTCAGACACACCACAAGACCTCCCATGATCTGGCCTCTGCCTCATCATCCATTATTCACCAACCAAACCACCTGGAGTTCCTAGAAAACACCATATTATTTCCTATCTTTTCATGGTTTATTTTCACGGATTGGAATGCTCTCTTCCACTACCTATCCACAAGGTAAACTCTCCTTTATTTTTCAACCTTTCATTATCAAGTCTCAAAAGTCTCCTTCTTAGTCACCCCCTGCCATTCACATCAGCAGCCCTCTTATATCATGTCAGGCATGCCCTCTTATATAACATCATCTCTGTACCATGCACATAAGAGACAGCTTCATTGCACTAAACTCTATCCATTTGTGAAGCAATTACTGGATCTGAGCTCCCTGAGGACAAAGTCAGCACCATAATTATTTTTTTTTATCCTAATGTTCAGTGTGTCTGGCAGACAGTCCTTATAAAAGGCATGGTGGACAAAAGAAGAATGCAGAGAGCCACTAGAAATAAAAAATGAACCAAACAATTGGTTTACTCCAAAATACACAGTATTTAAACCTGGCTCTATTTCCTAACCAGGGAATCTCCATTCATTCATTCATGCAACAAATACTGATTGAGCACCTACCACATGCGGAAAAGCCATATCACACAAAAAACAAAGTGTAAGTAATATAGTCTCCCCAGCTTTTTCAAATCATTGCAAACCCCGACAATTCAAGAGCCTTTTTGTCCATCCCACACATTCTATTTCCAATGGCAATTAGGACAACAGAAAACAGAAACGGGTGGGAAGATGACCCCATGACGGTTAAGCCTGAGAGTTAACCTTCTTTCTATTGTGTGCTCAGTCGTGTCCAACTCTTAGTGACCTCATGAACTGTAGTCTGCCAGGCTCCTCTGTCAATGGGATTTTCCAGGCAAGAATACTGGAGTGGGTTGCCATTTCCTCCTCCAGGGGATCTACCCAGCCCAGAGATCAAACCCACATCTCCTGCATTGGCAGGTAGATTCTTTACCACCGAACCACTGGGAAGCAGTCTTCTTTACCACATCCCTTAACTCATTCCCTCTTTATTAACACACTTCCCTGCTTTTCTCATCACGGATTTGGAAGTCACCACTGTCTACATCAACATCTACATTCCCAATTTCATATCATGCCAATTCTATACTGTGTCATTTCCATTTTCAGAAGTTACGGCCTCAACATGAAGAAATTCCCAAACGATCTGGCTTTATCTAAATCATACCACCAAACAGGAACAAGCAAATCAACCTGAATGAGAAATCCACAGTGGTATAAAGTGAGAGACAGACCTTCCCATTACATAAACAACTAAATAAATTTTCAATGAAAAACAAAGCCTTAACATACCTAAGGGAAATCATAATAGAACATTTATATAATCCTAGAGTAGGGGGAGGCTATTTTAGCATAATGCCAAAATAAGAAGCCTAAAAGATTAATAAAGTGGACTAACATTTAAAGCTTCTTTATATTTAAGAAAAATAAATGCACACTGAAAAAAAGTCTTATGAAAAGCCATTAATATCTTAAAATTGTTAAAGAATTCTATATATTAAGTATATAATTTAAACTAAAAATCTGCACATAAGCATCCTAGAAGAAAAATGATTATAAACATGAACCCAAACTTTATAAGAAATACAAATGTTCAATGCTAAGAAAAAGTTACGCTTAACCTCTCCAATGACAAAAGAAATCTGAATTTTAAAAATAAAATGCCATCTCCCCTAGAATGTTGATGACTTAAGTGTGTAATACTCAGTGGTTAAAGAAGTGTGGCATTTGCAAGTGCTGTGTTAGGAAGTTTCAGTGTGGAACAATTACCCTCATCCTTCAGGGTGATTCTGGTAATATCTATCAAAAACCAGACAAGTATACCCTTTGACCCAGCAATTTCGCTTCAAGGTATTTATCCTGAGGAAACATCAGCAACCTATGCTGAGATATCTAAATGAGGGCATCCTTTGTAACGGAAATTGAAAGCAACCTAAGGTTCCAAGGAAGAAGATTATTTAAGTAAATAAAAATATAATTGAGGGATGAATTATGCCCTACTATTAAAAAGTCATATTGTAGACTTCCTTTCCAGGAATACTGAAGACAAAATACCCTGAAAACTCTCCCAATACAAAAACAGCTAAAACTGCTGGGTGTGTGAACATATGAAAATGTGTACACACACACACACATACACAACACATACATCCCTACCCACCTTTTCAAATGCTTAGCCAAGTTGGCCAAAAAGTAACAGACCTCCAGAGAAGCCAAAATATGTCAAGACATCAGTCAAGGTAGAAGAACACATAACCTAGCAACCAGGTGTATCCCAATCCCACTTGACCCTAGTTTTGACTTTTACAAGCAGAAATCAAGTGGGAAGTTAAAGTCAGATCAAAAAGCTGGGACATTTCACCCTCAATAGTGTAAAGGGGGAAAAGTACTAACGCATGTCACATAGGGAGAGGATAAAGAAACATGACTGTCTCAGATTTGGATCTAGGCAGGAAGGAGCCTTCTCTGAAGTTTTATACCCAGACACTTGCCCCTAATATTACACTGGAGGCGTGAATTCATACAATTGCTATAGCCACCCAAAAAACTCAACTGATATTTAAACTGATGTGGACATGAACTGATAGTGCCCTTAAGGCATCAGTAGAAGCAAATACCGGAGAAGGCGATGGCACCCCACTCCAGTACTCTTGCCTGTAAAATCCCATGGGCAGAGGAGCCTGGTAGGCTGCAGTCCATGGGGTCGGGAAGAGTCGGACACGACTGAGCAACTTCACTTTCACTTTTCATTTTCATGCATTGGAGAAGGAAATGGCAACCCACTCCAGTGTTCTTGCCTGGAGAATCCCAGGGACAGTGGAGGGTGATGGGCTGCCGTCTATGAGGTCGCACAGAGTCGGACACGACTGAAGCGACTTAGCAGCAGCAGCAGAAGCAAATACAAGTTTTTTATATTTCACCTTAAGTTCCCAAAGAATTACTAGAAGAAAAGTTCCTAGAAACATGAGCTCATGTACAAAAAGGAAAAAAAAAAAAAATTCACAGAACGCATGAAGAAGCCAGAACATACCAGAGACACAACAAATAGCAGAATCAAACCTATAAAGTCTACAGAAAATGGAATTATCAGATACAGACTATAAAATAAAAATGTTTAATATGTTTAACAAGAGGATGTAGTAAAAGAATAGCAATTTTTTTAAGACCATGCAAATTTGAAAAAGATTCAAATGGAGTTTGTAGCAATGAAAACCATAGTATTTCAAATGAGTGCATGAGATAAATATCTGATTAAGTGCAACTGGTGAGAAAATTAGTAAATGAGACTGTTACTACCCAAAAAAATCACACAGAACAGACAGAGCCTCAGAGATGAGAATCTGAAAGTGAGGTTCAGAGGCAGGAATGATACTGAAAAGGTCTCAGAATCATCTAAATGGAGAGTCAGAACCACAAAACTGTCAGAAGTATTACTCTAAGAACTAATGAACAAAAATGTCCCAGAACTGGTGGTAGATATGAATCCTCAGATATAAGAAACAGCAAGATCAAACCAAAACAAACTTAACAGTGCCATTATTACCAAAAAAAAAGTTTTATACATTCTAAGTTTTTTTTAACCATAAAAAACCTACAAAGCAACTATATACTCTAGTATTTATAATTTTGTAAAAAGTATGCATTTATAGATGCACATACTTGCAAAGGGCTTCCCTGATAGCTCAGTTAGTAAAGAATCTGCCTGCAATGCAGGAGACCCTGGTTCGATTCCTGGGTCAGGAAGATCCCCTGGAGAAGGGATAGGCTACCCACTCCAGTATTCTGGCCTAGAGAATTCCATGGAATTACATATACATGTATATACATGTAGAGTCCATAGGGTTGCAAAGAGTCTGACACAACTGAGTGACTTTCACTTTCACATTTGGAAAAAAAAGTTTAAAAATGGTTAATGTTTATTTTTAAGTGGAAAGACTTCTGTCAAATTTTTATTTATGTTTTTTATCTTTTCAAAGGTTCTGAATTATATATGTATCACTTTTAAAATAAGAAAATTACTAAAAATTAAAAATTTAACAACATGAAATATATCAATGTATTTAAATATATGAAGAGACATATACCAAAAATATTAAGAGTTAGTATTCCTAGTTTCTAAGAATTTGGATTTTCCCCTACAGTTTGCAATCAACGACCAAATCATAAGTACAAATACAGAGGGGGAAAGAACTGATATTTAAAAACATTAAAAGTGGTTTTATTATGGATGCTTAGCATGCTTTATAATTTTTATATTTCACAAAATTTGATTTCTGTTGTTTCTATTGCTTACATTTTATACCTTTTCATTTATTGTTTCACTGATAAAAACAATTTTTAACATACACATGTAGATACATAGATGAGTCATTTAGCCTTAGATTCTGGGTAAAATGTTATACAAGAAAATCTCATTTAAAAAATAAAATTTTATAAATCATCTGTAGTCCAATAGGGTTTCCCTCATAGCTCAGTCGGTAAAGAAACTGCCTGCAGTGCAGGAGACTCAGGTTCGATCCCTGGGTCGGGAAGATCCTCTGGAGAAGGAAAAAGCAACTCCAGTATCCCTGCCTGAAAAATCCCACAGACAGAGGAGACTGTTGCAGTCCATGGGGCTGCAAAGAGTCGGGCACGACTGAGTGACTAACACTTTCATACGCCAATAAAGAAATAAAAATAGAAACATTCAACCCTCCTCCCAAAATAAAATAATCAAAATTGAAAATCTGCAGCATATCCATAGATTTATATATAATGTTTTCAGAGACTTACGGTGTTATCAGAAAGTGCTGCTTTAAATATTCACATTTTAAAGCACACAACAAGAATACGTGCCAATCTCATTCAGAACCTGCAAGAGAACAACAGGCAGAACTGCTGGAACACTAACAGTGGCCTGGTGTCGCAGTTCCCTTCGTGCATTAATATCAAGGAGGGAGAGAACAAGAGAGCCAGTCAGGGTTCCTCAATGTTGACACACATCTGGCCTCAATTTTGAGTCTTGGGAACAAGAGCAGTGAAAGCAAGAGAACCAGGAAAAAAGACAGGGGCTGAAACTACCTATCTAAAAACATTTCACATTTTACAATTATTGGCAGTTAGAGGGGGAAAGTCAACATCTACTGTGGCCTTTCAACATAAAGGCAAAAGACCGATGCAACTAAGAAAAAGGGGGGAAAGCTAATAATGCCTGGCTGCTGCCACTTCTCTTTAATGACATCAAAATCCACATCAGATACATGATTTGTGTGTTTATGTACAATATCCTTGAACTAGAAACCACAGATTTTAATCTCTAATTTATTCAGAAATAAAATACAAACCATAGGCAACATACTTTTATGTGACTTTAAATATATGTTATTAGCTAATGATAGGAAAACCTCACATTGGCTCATGAGTTCACACGAAATGCCACGACTCTCCCTCTTTTCATAAGCAGCTCTCTGAAGGCAGATCTCTAGGCAAAGAATAAGAATCTACAAAATATCGAGAAAAAACTCTTAATTTATTTCATCCAGCCTTCCTCTGATCTTTAAAAGAGTGACTCTGCAGTGCCTTCCAAATTCACAGCAGACCTTATGTATAAACATCAAATCATCAAAGACAGTTCAAGACAGCACTTCATGTCTCGAAACGTTACAAGCTAAAACTAAGAGCTTCTACACCTGCAAATAATAAACTTCAAAGACAACCCAAAACTAGCCTGGCATTTATCATTTGTGAGTCTAAGATGGTGTGGGGTGTGTGTGTGTGGTGTGTGTATAATCCATCGACCAGCTAGAGTTTACTTAGATTTATTTTAGCTTTGGATTCCTGAACAGTGTCCTAAAAATTTTTAAGTGTGTTGTTCATAAAATAAGTAGCATCTCACAACTGGAAGGAAACCGCTGAGCTTCATCTAGCTTCACCCCTTCCCCAGCGCTCTCATCTTATCTACATTCTCCAGTATCAGCTGGAACACTTCCAGGACAGGAAGCTCACTCCCTTCCAAGGCCAGCCATGAAGTCCTTGGGCAAATTGCTCACTAGAAATTCCCTTAAATGTGGTTCAAGTCACCTGGCTGAAAAGCCCATCAAGGGGACCCAGCTGCTCTTCTGTAATCAAACTGAATTTCACCTTTCCAACACTGGAAGGTGGATCAGGCAAATGAAGGCAGAGATCGAGTCACCCATTTATTCCTTTCCTTTCTCATAATTCTTCTCTCTCAGATCCTTGACCAGCTCCTTCCACTCTCCACTGAGATACATATATTCTTTAAAGGACAACGTCTAAACCACAGTAGAGTACCCTTGCTGTGTGCTTCTGGCCAACCCAGACATGGTGAAACCAACATCTCACTTGCTTTCACTTTAATTTTCACATATGACATGTTTAGAGAACACACTATCATGAAATAAAGTCTACAGTTGGAGTTAACAGCCATTTCAAGTGGGTCCAGCCCTGAAAAATGCTATTACTGTGAAGCTGAGAATTCTAAAATTTAAAGTCCTACAAGTCTCTCAGTTGAGTTCGTTAAAAATACAAAATCCTGAGTTCTTCCCAGATTGCCTTAATCGGAATCTCTGTGAGAGGGCCCAGGACTTAGCATGGCAAACATGCTCCCTGGTGATTCTGATGCAAAGTAAAAGGTGAGAACCAACACCCTACCTTCATGGTTGCCAAAATGGTTACCACTTCACCATACGCAAATCCATCCATTCTCTCTCATCCTCTCCTTCTCCTGTAGGTCCACAAAGGCAGGATCAAAATGACTAGTACGATGTGGGCTGGTTTCAATTGATGGTTAAAGTGGGATTAGAACCAAATCCTGATAATCCCTTCTTTCAGTTCCAGTCCAAACTTGTCCCTGAAGGGAGAACGGTATATGTGATGTAGTAGGAGGATGAGAGAAAGGCAGAGTGTGAGACAGGGCTGACTTCAGGGAAATAAATATCCTAAGGCACTTGATCATTAAAGGTGGGTGGTAAAAAGCTGAGAAACTATTCAATGTGGAGGACCTTGCTAGAAGAAGGAAGAAAAGGAAGGTAAGGAATGAGAAGAGAGAAAGAATTAAACCCCAGGCAACAGATGAGGGGGATTTCTGTGACTGTACAGGACACACCAGTTGGATTCAGCCCATAGCCTTGTGAAAGTTCTGGAGTTTCACTCTTGAGTTTCTGTATTGATACTAAGCTTGATGTGATTTAGAAAATGTTTTTCCCCAAATGAGCAAACTCGAAATCAAAGCTGTTGACATCTGCCTTTGCTGCAACAACTATGAGTCGTTTTTATATGCCAGGATGAGAATCAAATTTATCTTCTCCAGTATCCATGAGAAATTCTACCACTGAACATAAGATGTGCCCTCACAATTGTTTCCATTGTTTTGGGTCCTGGTTTTAAAAATGATACTTCATTCTCATTCCAAATACAGATGCAAACTGCAGACAAAACATCCTACCACAAAACTAAAGTGCCCAGGACCAACAAATCCACAATAAAGAGGTTAAACTCCAAACTCGAAATGGTAAATGTAATAACGATGACCTTTCCCATGCGGTAAGCAGTGAATCCAACTAACGTTACCTTAAAATAACTTCAGTAACTCCTCTCCTTCCTGTCATAATTCCTCATTACAGGCCCCAGAAGCCAGCTGTTTGGTGGGGACGTTTCTGACCAATGCACCACTTTCACCCTGCGTGAACCCTCTGACACACGCATGAACAGATTCCAAAGGCATGTAAAGAGGCCATCATCAAATATTTACAATTACAAGGGGATCAATAAAAATATGTGTTAAATGGCTACTTTCCAGATTGCTGCAGTCTGATTCCAAAACAACTAAAGGGAGGGAGAAAAAAATGATAGCAGTGGCTCAAAGAAAAAAAAGACATTCTGTTGAATCATAAAGCTGAAAGAGACCTTAAAGGCTATCCAGTAAATCCCTCCTACCCTCCATTCCCTCCTTCAAACAACTTAGCATGCAAGTCAATACCAAGGGTAGTTTCAACATGTCCCCACATCTGACCTCTCTGCTTAGTCCCTCATTATCCACAACTGGCCCCTGACACTCCAAAATTCCCTAACTGGAACTATACGTCCGTACAGCTGTGAGCACTCACATACACTCTGTCTGCCCTTGGATGTCAAAATATCCAGCTTCCTGCCCCCTCCATTTTCCCCTGTTTATCAGCCCATCCAGCCTCAGTTCCCAGAACATTCAGCCTAAATGTCACAGGCCACCCCGCCGCCAGCCTGCTACCTACCACATTCCCTTCTGCCTTTTAACACCTCAATTTGGATCAAACTCCAAACTTCCTGTTCTGCCCCCATTCACAGCTTCCAGAGGCCCCCCACAGAGAAAACGTATGGACAAGATGAAGAGGGCACTGCTCATCAGACACTTTCATCTCAGCAGAGCCCACAATAACAACCGCTATGGTGTCACTGTCCTTGGCTCTCTTGCATTTCCCCCAGTATCTCTTCTAAGCCCTTATCCTCTCAAATAAACTCCATAACTTTCATATTCTTCATGGAGAAATTAGTGGACATCAGGCAAGAAGGCTTTTAAATTCTGCTCTTCTCCCTTCCCACCCATTACTAGAGTGATCCTGGACATCTCTGATACATCTTCTCTGGCTCACACATCACACTCCCCAGACACTCCTCTCAAACTTGGGACGCACGTTAGAATCACCAGGTGGCTGCTTCAGCTTCTGTCCCTAAGACGGGGTCAACGCATCTCAAGTGGGACCCTACATGGGGTTTATTCTAAAAGACCCCCTCTTGGGCGATTCTTAAAATAAGACAAAGTTGGGTACCTCAATCCAAGATAACTTCATGTGCTCCCAGGTTTTAACTACCAAATCTGGAGCATTTTCTGAGCTGGGCTCTCACATCTCTAAACACATTCCAGAACCACCACGGCATATCCACAGGGATCTCAAATCCAACATGTGCTAACTATGACCCTCATCCTTCCTGTCAAGGGCTGAACTGTCCCCAGAGATTCATATGGTGAAGGCCTGACACTGAGTACCTCAAATTTGGATACAGGGTGTTTAATGAGGTAATCAAGTTAAAATGAGGTCTAATCCAATACAGCTGGTGTCCTTACAAGAAAAGGGTAGTTTCAACATTTCCCCAAAACTGACCTCTCTGCTTAGCCCCTCATTACCCAGAACTGGCCCCTGACACTTCAAAATCCCCTTTCTAACTGAAAGTATACACTCATACAGCTGTGAGCACTCACAAATCTGGACACAGACAAGCACACACAGGGAAAAGATCAAATGAAGATACAGGGAAGGGACCCATCTACAAGCCAAGAGACGCCGCAAAAGAAACCAATCCTGCCAACACTTTGACCTTGGGCTTCTAGCCTCCACAACTGTACGAAAATGTTCCATTATTTAAGTTACACTAATCTGTGGTATATTGAAAAGCAGAGACATTACTTTGCCAACAAAGGTCCAGCTAGTCAAGGCTATGGTTTTTCCAGTAGTCATGTATGGACGTGAGAGTTGGACTGTGAAGAAAGCTGAGCACCGAAGAATTGATGCTTTTGAACTGTGGTGTTGGAGAAGACTCCTGAGAGTCCCTTGGACTGCAAGGAGATCCAACCAGTCCATTCTAAAGGAGATCAGCCCTGGGATTTCTTTGGAAGGAATGATGCTAAAGCTGAAACTCCAGTACTTTGGCCACCTCATGCGAAGAGTTGACTCATTGGAAAAGACTCTGATGCTGGGAGGGATTGGAGGCAGGAAGAAAAGGGGACGACAGAGGATGAGATGGCTGGATGGCATCACCCATTCGATGGACGTGAGTTTGAGTGAACTCCTGGAGTTGGTGATGGACAGGGAGGCCTGGCATGCTGCGATTCATGGGGTCGCAAAGAGTCGGACACGACTGAGCGACTGAACTGAATTAAACTGAATCTGTGGTACTTTGTCCTGGCAGCCCTAGAAAATTCATACACTTCCCATACCCTCCCTACTCTCCTCCTTCTTCATCTTGGTCAATGGAATCACCATTCATTCACCATTACTACCCACCTCCCCCACTCCACCTACATATTTACTCATTCACTCAATGGTGTCAACTCTTCCTCCTAAACATCTTTCACATCTGCTTCCCTCCCTCTAAACCCACGATCACTGCCTTAATTGGGGCCCTAATTATCTCCTCTTAGCAGCAGCAGCAGCAGCAGCAACATATTCTAAGTCCCTTCCACCGACCACCACTTCCCTTGGTTGTGTGGGAATAATCTTCCCAGAACAGAAATCTAGCATGCCAATGCTCAATTTTAAATACTTCCGTAGTTTCCTATTGTTTCCAGTTCAACTCCTTGAGCACAGAATACTGAGTTCTCCAGCATTTCCCACTTCAGCAATACCATACTCTGTTCATGAAGCATCAGTTTCTACTGAAAGCTCACCTAACACATAATGCTGACCACACAAGTGTCTTTACACATGTACTTGGCTCTTCCTGGAACACCTTCCCTTGTCTGAATCCCATGCCCCCTTCATCCTTCCAGTGCCAGCCTCAGAACCACCTTTTCAGAAAACCTTTTATGATCCTCCTCCCCACCCAGAGTAATCACTACCTGTTTTACGCTGTCTCTGAAAGTTATACAAACTTCCCTTTATACTGTAACTGCAATTTGGCAGGTGTGACAAACACAAATATCTCTAGGGACCACCCAGGCATCATAAATAAAAGAAGTATCTAGTAAAAACATATCTTAACTTTGCATAATAAGAACCAATCATAATCCCTTCTTGGATATGTCACCTTTCAAAACCTTATACTGAACAAAGAAAATACATATGGAGCCAAATCCATGTAGCACACAGACTGCCAGTCTTGCAAACTCCAGCCAAAGGCATAAAATGTCAGGGCCTTCATCTCTCTTCCTTCTACTCCTTGAAGTGAGATTACCGAACATGCCTGTAGTTATTCCCATAGCCTGAGGTCATAGACTGATCCTTGTTTGTGCTATCCAGTGGGGCTGACTCGTAAAACACTCAGTCCCCACTTATCTGACTACAAGGAAAGGATGCAGAGTTGAGCTATATAATCTTGAACTCACTGTTACTCAATATTAGCAAAAATATTCCTTTCAAGGAATAACATTCACAGGCTTATCCTGAAAGGTATCTAGCCTATCATTCCACAAGGAATGTGAATAATCCTTGGATAGAGCCACATCAGCCAAGAGCTACTTGTCTAGCTTTGGCTCCCACAGAACTGCTTTTCTGAGACAAGCTTTGGCATGATGCCATTGACCTCTGTTGAGCAACGCTGTTGTGTTTTTTCCCCTTACTCCAACAGTTATATTCATTGTAAAGATTGTGTTTGGAGACATTGCTCATTATATTAACATACTAAATGTTTAAAGAACCATTAAAATCCTCTCTCCTCCCAGCACCATGAAGAGCTGTGCCCCTTTTAGCCCTTATCCTCACAGGCTCTCTGGATCATACAGCTGACTGTGTTTCCTCTTCGTGTCCCCTTCTAGCAAGGACAGTGAGCTGTGTGGTCTTTTCCAAATGTGTGAATAGGACCCTGAGGGGGCCACTCTGATTTGGTCTCTGCTGAAACTCACACTCTCACTTTCTCTTCCTGCATTTCTTTCCTGTGCTTACTAAATTTATTTTCAGTAGGGAAATATACAGGTAACTACTTTCCAGCAATGCATTCATCACACAGTATTTTTCATTCAGTTTGCAGCTCTACTGCTTTTGAGTTTTTTTAAAGACAAGGCCTCCATCTTACTCACCTTTGTATTTCTGGAGTCTAATAAATGATCAACAATTGAATGGAAAATTGAACTGAATTTCATGTGATTACTTCTAGTTATGGATGAAACGGTAAATTAACTATATCTTAAGGAAGTTCACTTAATTTCCCCCAAAGAGCAAAAGTCGTCCCTGGCCTCAAGACCA
The DNA here is from genome assembly GCF_000754665.1 of Bison bison bison. NCBI lineage: Eukaryota > Metazoa > Chordata > Mammalia > Artiodactyla > Bovidae > Bison > Bison bison. The sequence continues at coordinate 7,437,306 of NW_011494755.1, forward strand.
ATGACATCTGGAGAAAAATAAAGTTTATGGAGACTGATACAAAGAGTACATACAGAACAAGCACAGGTATAAATCCTATTCAATTTTTAATTCTCTGCTATCCATTTTGTTTCATTTCCTAGTAGTTAACCATTTCTTTTGCAGAAGCATATTAACCTGGAATATTCCACAATCATTTGAGAGAGTAAATGCAGTTAAAACCAACATGTTTTATTGCACATTAAAATCTGTGCACTGGAAGGGTACAGGACTAAGGAAAGCTGGTTAATACAAAACTGTGGAGGAGTGAAGAGTATCACTGCAGCGGAGAGAAGCATATCCATCAATAAGTCTGATCAATTTCACTACCAAAGCTTCCTGTTGCTCTGATCATTTTCCAAGTTTCACAAACCTACATTTCGTTCAGGAAGATTTCTATTTTTCAAATTTTCTCAAATTCTGCTGAAAAGAGTATGAAGTATTACCATTGGTTTCTGGAAATTAATCATTTCTCACCACTAGTCAAAAAATCATCCCTATCTTTTGAAGCAGTAAATTCTAGAAATGGGGATCTATCCCAAACAAATCCTCTGAAACTCAGACAAAGCCTCACACACACAAAAGTGTTCACTGCAGTGAAGTAAAGCTACTAAACGGAAGTAAGGTCACCTCTAATTATGATATACTGTTAAGACAAAAAACAGGATACTCGATGCTACTTGGTAGGATTTCAACCAGTTAGCAAAATGTGCAGAGAAAATATTAGAAGGAAATGTCACATAAAGTTAACAATGGCTACCTCGGAGGGGACTACAACTACTTTTTTTCCTTCTTTTATATTTTTGTCTTGTACAATGAACACATACTAGGTGTGTAATTTAAAGAGTTTTTCTTAATAACCTTTCTAAACATACTTGGAAACCAAATGATATTTATTCTCAAATTAGTGATCTCATTCTTAGTCTCAGACAATTACACAGAAAGTTGTTAAGTGTAGTATTTTCTAAAATAGCAAAGAAATAAGAAATAAAATTAAATGTCCAAAAAAAGGACAATTGTTGAATGAATAGTTTAACAACATGGCCAGTAGAAACAAAAACATATTTGTTACCTCTAGGTAGAATTATATCACAAAATAGACCATAATGGGAATAGACTATAAAACTAACATGATTAAATGAAAAATATATTACATTAGGGAACTGCAAATATGAGTAGGTCTGTTTAAATATTGTCATGATGTGGTTTCAAAAATAAATTTTAAAACATTTTTAAGAATATTCTAAGCCACTTTTTTACATAGAAATAAATATTTTTAAATGAGTTGGACAGTTTTAAATACTTTAAATATGAAAAAAAAAAAAACCTTTAATGTGTTTACTGAAATGTTTTCTACCAACTGAGTTATTCCACCATCAAAATGGGATGAAAATGAAAAAAAGGAAGGTGTTTAGGTAGTTAAAAAATTCTGTGCATCCTCCCTGTATTAAGTAAGCCCAAACAGTCCACTAACCTCTGTTGTAACAGCTACTGGCCAGGATTAATACTTATTTTCCCTCAAACTAATGGAATGTTAAATTTGCTTTACAGGAAATCTCTTGCAGAAAGACACAAAACCTGGGCTGCTTTCTGCTCCTGGAGAAGGTATTCAATAAGGTCTCTAATCCCTGAATCAAACAAGAATTTGTCATCTGTGTCTCTCCACTGTGAGGTGGCCAAACGCTGGAGGACTGTGGGGATTGTGCTTCCCAAGGTCATCGTGATAAAGCCCTGATAGAGCATCCAGGTTCCCCTGAACAAGCAGAGATGGTCAACAGATGCTCAGATCTTTGAAAATAAAACTCCTCCAGTTCAGTTCAGTTCAGTTCAGTCGCTCAGTCGTGTCCGACTCTTTGCAACCCCATGAATCACAGCACGCCAGGCCTCCCCGTTCATCACCAACTCCCGGAGTTCACTCAGACTCACGTCCATCAAGTCAGTGATGCCATCCAGCCATCTCATCCTCAGTCGTCCCCTTTTCCTCCTGACCCCAATCCCTCCCAGCATCAGAGTCTTTTCCCATGAGTCAACTTCTGTCTACACAACTTCTCTCTTAAGGCTATCCAGGATGCCCTGCCTTAAAATGTTAGTACTCGGCGGTGCAGGAGAACACTCTATGCCGCTTCCTGCCTCTGTTGGCCTTGAACATAATTTAACCTCATGACTCCAACCCCTTCCGATTCAATCTATTTCTTAGTACCAGCCTTGAGCAACAGCCGTATCTATTACCTGCCTGGACCTATGCCCAATCTGATTCCAACCACGGTCTGTGAGACCTGCCCCTGCCTTGTCCCCAGTCAGGAATCTGAGGTACCGGCCAGGTTTCCACACAGTGTGAGCTAAAGGAGAAGATATTCAACAGCAAATAGAGGCAGATAAGCTGATGAATCAACATCAAAACACACTAAGTAAAATACCCAGTTACCTGGACTTCCTGAATAAATATTTATTACGAATAAGGAATTAAAGTGAAAGTGAAGTCGCTCAGTCGTGTCTGACTCTCTGTGACCCCACAGACTACAGCTTACCAGGCTCCTCCGTCCATGGGATTTTCCAGGCAAGAGTACTGGAGTGGGTTGCCACTGCCTTCTCCAGGGGATCTTCCCGACCCAGGGATTGAAGCCAGGTCTCCCACATTGTAAGCAGAGGCTTTTCCATCTGAGCCACTAGAGAAGTCCAATAAAGAATTAGGTAGTGTGGGCTTCCCTTCTGGCTCAGCTGGTAAAGAATCTGCCGGCAATGTGGGAGACCTGGGTTTGATCCCTGGGTTGGGAAGATCCCCTGGAGAAGGGAAAGGCTACCCACTGCATTATTCTGGCCTGGAGAATTCCATGGGGTCACAAAGGGTCAGACACTACTGAGCGACTTTCACTTTTCTTTTCACTTTCACAAAAAGAAAAAGCATGCACTTTTGTTTCCTCAAATACATTTTCCTCAGAAATAAGAACAAGTGAAATAAAGTACTTGTAAGTAAGACTGGAAGACTGAAAATTATTTTGAAATTACCAAAACTCATGTATTTTACTAACATTTTAATCAACTGATTTAGTATACTGGTAAGAAAGGCCAAGGACCTTTCATTCTCTTCCCCAGAAAACCCATTCTTTACCCAACAGTCCTTAAACGTGGAATAGTCATTAAAACGGAATTAATATTCCATGGGATTCCTTAGGTCTCTAAGTCTTTCTGAAACAAGATCATTACTGTTCCATGTTTTTATAAAATATAGATTATATAGAACAACATAGATATTGCTCATTTCCCCCAAAGCAAGCATCCATCGTGAAGCCTAAGATAGTGATTTTTTTCACCTTCACTGAATCTGAAAGGTTAATAAGCAATGTAATTTCAGCTAATTTAACTATGGTGTTAAAGTCTGAAGACTTTGTTCAGGAAAGTCCTCTTCTTTGCCTTCCATGTTTCCAGAAGTATCAGTGCTGGTGGCCAATGGCAAAGTATACCACCTGAGCCTCCCTTTACAATACCCATAAGGATGTAAATACCTGGAGTTCTTCCATGTTTCGCTTGAGCTTGTCAGACTATATTAGCTCAATGGCACAAAAACATCAATTCTCTAAAGATGAAACACAGCAAAGTTGAAAATAAAAAGCATGAAGTCACTGCATAATACAATAAGGAGAATGATTTGTGTGCACTGATTTCAAGTCTTCTATTTCAAGATAGGGCTTCCCTGACAGCGCAGTTGATAAAGAATCCACCTGCAAGGCAGGAGATGTGGGTCTGATCCCTGAGTTGCGAAGATCCCCTGGAGAAGGGAAAGGCTACCCATTCCAGTATTCTAGCTTGGAAAATTCCATAGACTGTATAGTCCATGGGGTCGCAAGGAGTCGGACACGACTGAGCATGAGTGGACAAGATATCTTATTCCAAGACAAGGACCTGGAGACCTGGAAAGGGTGGGTCCAGCCAAAAGCCCGATGGATAGCGGTGGGAAAACTGATACTTGAATCATGGTCACCTGCCATGCTCAGTTCTCAATCAGCCTGCTTAATTTATGGATTTGCAATATAAAACAGCTTCCTAGGTGGTGCTGTGGTAAAGAATCTGCCTGCCAGTGCAAGAGATGCAAAAAACACAGGTTCAATCCCTGGGCTGGGAAGATCCCCCCAGAGAAGGAAATGGCAACCCACTCCAGTATTCTTGCCTGGAGAAGCCCATGGACAGAGAGGTCTGGTGGGCTACAGTCCATAGGGTCGCAAAGAGGTGGACACCATTGAATGACTGAGTACACATGCATGCCATTTAAAATATTTTAAAACTCATCACCCAACTTTAAAAGGAGGGGGCAGGGGAAAGAATACTAAAACCCAATCATGGCAAAATAATAAAAAATAAAAATCCTAATGCAGCAATAATTTCAAACCATTATATAAAAATCACCAAGCTATGAAATGCTCATTCAATCATCAGATTGACACTTATTGAAACTTAACCAGTAGTCTACTTTCCTACAAATCATGCATAGTTACTAGATTGGTAACTACACTACAGGAGTTTTATTTTTTTTTTTTTTAATCCAACCAAAACTACTTCTCCATAGCAACACAGAGCTTTGTACAGTTTCTAGTGCAGAGCATAGCTTCAACAAATGCTATTACTGTTTCAGTTGAGTTCAGTTCAGTCGCTCAGTCGTGTCCGACTCTTTGCAACCCCATGAATCACAGCACGCCAGGCCTCCCTGTCCATCACCAACTCCCAAAGTTCACTCAAACTCACGTCCATTGAGTAGCTGATGCCATCCAGCTATCTCATCCTCTGTCGTCCCCTTTTCCTCCTGCCCCCAATCCCTTCCAGCATCAGAGTCTTTTCCAATGGGTCAACTCTTCGCATGAGGTGGCCAAAGCACTGGAGTTTCAGCTTTAGCATCATTCCTTCCAAAGAAATCCCAGGGCTGATCTCCTTTAGAATGGACTGGTTGGATCTCCTTGCAGTCCAAGGGACTCTCAAGAGTCTTCTCCAACACCACAGTTCAAAAGCATCAATTCTTCGGCGCTCAGCTTTGTTCACAGTCCAACTCTCACATCCATACATGACCACTGGAAAAACCATAGCCTTGACTAGACAGACCTTTGTTGGCAAAGTAATGTCTCTGCTTTTCAATATGCTATCTAGGTTGGTCATAACTTTTCTTCCAAGGAGTAAGCATCTTTTAATTTCATGGCTGCAGTCACCATCTGCAGTGATTTTGGAGCCCCCCAAAATAAAGTCTGACACTGTTTCCACTGTTTCCCCATCTATTTCCCATGAAGTGATGGGACCAGATGCCATGATCTTCGTTTTCTGAATGTTGAGCTTGAAGCCAACTTTTTCACTCTCCTCTTTCACTTTCATCAAGAGGCTTTATAGTAGCAATACACAAAATAGCTGTAACACAAACTGCTTCAACACACTTGCACCCATCTCCCTTCAAATATCTTTTCTATTCTTCTTTGGCTTTTATTGGGGGGAAAAAAGCCATAAACAGGAGGCCCACTAAGTATCACAAAAATGCCAACTCATCACACTAAAAGGCCTACCTTTCATCTGTCTGTCCTTCCTTCCAGTACTCTATTTTGCTTACATTACCCAATTCTTCCATGACTCTACGATCCCTCACACACCCCGCTTCGACCCTTCACTGAGTTAATCCCTTCTCATTCTGCAGATTTAATCAAATGTCACTTTCTTAGGAAAATTCTGAATCACCCTAACATCAGATGAGGTTCCCCATTTAATAATTTCTTTTGAAACTCCCTGTGCCTTTTCCCTTGTAACATTCATTGCATTTTGTCCATGATGGGTGCTCATTTGGTCAATGTCTTCCTTCTCACTGGACTGTTTCAAGCCTCCTATAATAATAGCCACTTTATTCCCCACTCTAGTCCAACTATTAGCATAAGAATTGGTACCATGTATATAATAAAGACTTATAGAACAATGAATAACCCTAATTACACACAGAATAGCAACAAACTCAATCAGTGTTTTTCAAACCACTGTTTACAAACAGATTAGTGTGTTCAAACCTTAGTTATGACTAACATTTCTTTTAAATGAAAATGAACAGAGTACAATACAAATAGAGGGGAAAACCAGTAGCATATGTAGTTATCTGCATGAAACTGTCATTTTCTTCATATATGTATGACCTTTTCTAACTATGGGGGCATGGTCCAAAAAGTTTGAAAGCCATTGAACTGGATGTCCCAACATGACTCCTCCCAACCTCCCACCAAAATGCTAAGGTACACAAAATGGCAAAACTGGCAAAATCAAGGCATTATTTCCACTAACCACACTCTGTGAAGGATATGAATCTGAAAGAACTCACACGGCACTTTTAGAAATTCAACAAGTCAGACACTCTGACGAATGCAGAAAAATCCTGAGTATAACCTAGGAATGCAGAAGATACAACTGGCCAGATAAAGATGAGGGCATTATCTCAACCACACGGGAGGTACCTTTCAAGCTAGCATAAGCAAGGGGACCCCAAGTGCAAATGAGGCTCAAAACTAACTAGAGACACATACAAAATATTGCTGTAGACTTTATTACAAAATAGAATGCAAAAATCTAAAGTCTATACTTGAAATTTAAGTTATACACTGAAATATATATACTGTATATATATATATATGTGTGTGTGTGCATATATATGCATGTATATACATATATATATTTATTTATATAAAATGGAAATTGAGACATGGCAAGAAGGCAAAAGAAATAAAGGCACAGTAAACTGTACAGAGGAGTGGGATCAGAAGTTATTTAGTTCTCCAGGAATCAGAGAAACAGATTTTATGAATGTATTTGAAAAACAAAGATAATCACTAGTAAGCTAAAAACCAGATTTGGCCATTTAAAAATACTCTGGATATATGAAACAAATGATACATAGAAAAAGACAGAAAGCATGTTAGATTGAACCATAGGAGGCTGCCATTTTTGTAGGTCAAAGCGGTAAAATAATTTCATATGGCTCAATATATCAATGATAATGTCAGGTAATCTGTTCAGCATGCCAGGCCCTTTTAAAGCATTAACTGCAGATTTGTGTGTGCATGTTGCTTCTTTACAAATAAAAAACCGCAGTCCTAGAGATATTATGTAATTTATCTGAGACAACGCAGCTAAATACTGGTGGGAAAAAGCAAACCAGTGCATTTTAAAGTACCTCTCAAAACAAAAAACTTAAAGAATTAAGATCAAACTTTTTGGTCTTAACAATGAATATTAAAGAAGTAAGTTTCCCTTTAAGAGGTATGTTAAAATTCAATTAAATGATGCTTACAAGCAAAATGATATGAAAAAAAATGACAGACACCAAAAGTTTAAAATCAGGATGAGTGAAGTCATTTTAGACAAAGAAAAAAAGAAAACACTGGCAATATTAATATCAGGAAAACAGTAGAATGTAGCTTCAAATGCAGAGGGTTATTTTATACTGATAAACATAATAAAGGCCTAACAGTAATCTTTATGTATTTAATACTATGTTAACACACAGAAATTTCTATTAAGAAACTGACAAAAGCCCATTCATAGAGAGAGGCTAAAGAACCATTATTAGTCTATGACAGCTCAAGTATAAAATCAGGACACAGAAGATGTGAATGATATTACTGAATTAATAAACATATCTGCACTTGTCACCTATAGAAACCATGGTCTTTTCCATCCTCAGAACAAAGAAATCCTTAATAGACAATAAGTAAAAACTGTACAGACCTCAATTACCATGAAAAATAAAACTAATAGTTGATGCAAAAGTTGACTTGTAAACAAAATAATAAAGCAATATTCAGCCAAGTCACACTTGGCTGAATGAGCCACTAGTAGCAATCCCAGTAAAGTGAGAATGTTTACTTTCCCTACACTCTTTTAAATTTTTAGTGAGTACATCAGCACAAAACATAGAAATAAAGCTAGTTTTATTATTTTAATTGCCACTTTCAGATTTTTATATGAATATTCCTATTCCTCCTCCCCCAGTAACTACAGATTCAAAATTTTAAAATACTGATTATTTCAAAATCATTGAAAATAAAGTTGTATACATCAAAAATGACAACAAAGTCAATCAATGCCTAACTTTTCATTTAAAACAAATGACCTAATTTCAACTCAAGAAGGGAAACAGGGACTTCCCTGGCAGCCCAGTGGTTAAAACTCCACAGTGCCAATGCAGGGGGCTCAGGTTCCAGCCCTGGTGGGGGAACTAAGATTCCACAAACCACGCAGCACGCAGCATGGCCAAAAAAAAAATTTTTTTTAACTGTTTTTAAAAATGAAAAAAAAAGTGAGAACCAGAATTCCGTCTATTTTCTTGACTCCCCCCACCCCCCGCATCAGATCAGTCCATTGTTTTTTTTAATCAATGTCTCCCTCCTCTTTTATCTTCACTTCCCAGTTTCACTAACCTAACTCACTAACCTAACTCAACTCATCTTTCAAGCCTCCATATAAATGCCAGTTTCTCAGAGAAATCCTCCTTACCCTTGCAGGCAAGGTCAGTTTCCACGTTAGATTCTTCCAGGACACTCTGCTTTCCTCCCTAATTCCAGTCACAGTTGCTGTTAGTTGTTCTCACTGGATTGTAAATCTCCTGCAGTCAAGACCGGGTCTTATTTACTGCAATATGCTCAGGAGGTGGCAAACATACTCATTTTTGTATTCAAAAAATTTCAGTTCAAACAAAATTTTAATTCAAAAAATTTGAGTTCTACATGCAAGGTATTATACTAAGAACAGGGAAGACAGCAGTAAATAAAATGGGATTTTTTTTTTCCAGTTTATCTTTTCCCTTATCTAAGAAGTCCAAAGAAAATGCATGCAATGGAGAAGAAAATATCAGGCAAGCTGTATAAATGGGAAGAGGCATACAATTTTAAATGTAGTGATAATTAGAAAAGGCTGCACTACGAAGGCGAAAGCAACCATAGGGATACCTGGAGATAGAGAGTACCAGGAAGAGGTGACAGGCAGTGGCAAAGGGCTATAAAACACAGTCTGCCCTATAGGTAAGTTCATGCTTGGAGCCTGTTTAAAGTAAGGACAGAACTCTGGGAACATCACCACAAGGCCTTAAACAAGTAAAGAAGCCAACAGAGACAGGAAATAATTAAATATGATACATATCCAGTATTGTAACTATCATGTGGTCGATGGAAATTTAAAATGAAAGATTTTAATAGGATATGTATTTAATATTCAGCATGATCAAATATTTTAAAAACTGCAAGAGTTACCTTGAAATGGAATAAGGAAGTTATCGCTGAGCAGTGAAACTATGGATGAGTCTCCTGGACTTTTCAAATACCAAAATAAGCATGTACTGCTTTTACAACTTTCAAACGGAAATGAGTATAATTTTAAAGAATCATAATGGCCTAGACAGCAAAAGGCTGATAACAGATTTCCCTTGCTCTATCTTACTACAAAAAGGCAGGCCAATATAATTCCCTGACATTTTGTTGTTCAGTCATTAAGTCGAGTCTCTTTGCGACCCCATGGACTGCAGCCTGCCAGGCTCCTCTGTCTATGGGATTTTCCAGGCAAGAATACTGGAGTGGATTGCCATTTCCTTCTCCAGGTCATTTTCCTGACCCAGGGGATCGAACCCACATCTCCTGCATTGGCAGTCTGATTCTTTACCACTGAGCCACCAGGGAAGGCATGCCAATATAATTTCTTGAAATGGAAATATTCAACGAATTCTTAATTTAAAATAGGCTTTTTTTTTTTTTTTTAACCAAGTAAAGAGCAAAGTTGTACTGTATCTTATTTTTAACCTTCATCAAGCAATTAAAGCTTAAATTTACTTGACCAAAGTTTATAAATCACCATGACAAACCTGTGGGGTTTCTCAAAGTCTGGTCTTAGGCTGAGAGGTTTTTGGCTTGTCTTTTATTGCAGTGATGACAGTAATATGCACAACACTTTTGTTATTTCAGCAAGAACCTGCAACTGTATTTGCAGCTCCTCTCAGGCCCCAAATCACCACCTACCTTCTGATTCTTTTCAGGATTTATTTTCCCTTGCTGGAATGGATTGTTTCAGAGGCTTTTATTCCTCTCAAAGGAACATCAAACTGAAATTCTATCTCCTTTGTATCATCCCAGAACCACCTCATCAAGAGAAACTCTAGTGGATGTTCAGTAAATGTCTGACAACTGACAAAGCTATCTTAAGCACGTTCTGGAAAGAAGAATTACCTGAAGAACCAAAATATGCCTTATTGCCCTTGTTAAGACACCTTGTATGTATATCAATGGGGGAGAATCCTTAAACAACATGTACATATATCAAATCTTCTCATTGTACACTTTAAATGTATTCGTTTTATCAACTATACCTCAAAAAAGCTAGGAGAAAAAATTTGCTTAATAATTTTAATTTTTAACTGTCTTTAAAAATTAAAAAAAAAAAGTGAGAACCAGAGTTCCATCTATTTTCTTGATTTTTACCTCCATCAGACCAATCCATTGTTTTCTTTAATAAATGTCTGCCTCCTCTTTTATCCTCACCTTTTAAAGACAAAGTATATATCACTCTTCAGGTTCCAAAACTTCTCTCCAGCTTACCACGTAAATTTCACTGGTATTTACTCTGATATATAACAATTACTCCTGAATACTGCCACGCTTTGGCTTCTCGGTTAGACTTCAAACTCAAATGTCCAGCTGAAAATCTCACTGCCTCACTGGAACAATCCTCACACTCTCATGTCCCTACTCTCTGCTAAGGGCTTTGATGTGCCTTTTATTGATCCCCTGTTAGTCCTTCAACATGGACCCAAAGTGGACCACCACGGGGCCACAAATCGCAACCTGTCACTCACTCACGTGTAGCTCCCAGACCTCCCTTACGACTCTTCTGTGTGGAATGACATTCTCAACCCACTTGCCAATGAGGCCAGAATACTGCTGCAAATCCTTCCTCTCCTCCAAGGCAGTTACTCTCTCTGTCCTCAAATATTCAGATGGCATTTCATTTAAACCTCGGTTTACAATATTTATCACTGTATGCCTGATCTCAGGCACCTTCATCCATGGCTCTCCCTGTTGAGGAGAGCAGGGAACCACACTTTCTTGGTGCTTGCTTTTCCTTTTTAAATTTGTTTTTAACACCGTAATGTCCTCAGCCAAGCAAAGCAACTGTTCACAGTAGCGCACAAAGTCTTTTAGCTCATGAAACTGAACTGACAAGGTCCCAGATAAAGGGAGGAGATCACAGATCCCACTGAATCTGGAAACCCAAGTCATCCTGCCCTAGCTTTTGAACTTTCTGGTCCCTATGTCTACTCAGAAAGTAAAGCAAGCAGTTCTCTGTGGAATTACAATAAACACTGAGTACAGAATGAGTTTCTCCTTTTCTCCACATGACAATAATCCCTCTCCCAACAAATCACAGTCCAACATGGCAAAGCAGTCCCTTAACAAAAGGCAATCCTGTTTCAACTGTGCTGCCCCCTCCGTAGGACTCTTCATCCTTATCATCTGCAGATTGCCGGCTTCCAGGGGGCCCCTGTTTAATGCTTCCACAATGAAACCTGCCTATAATAAGTAACTCCCCCTATCTGCTCTGCTCCGGAAGCGGTTGATAGTGCAAAGCATGGCAGCTGGGCAAGGCCTAACAAAAGGTTCAAGGATGCCAAACACGTGCTCCTAAATGCCCCTCCTCCCCTGCCTGAGACCTGATGAAACACAGTCCTGGTGGAAATAAAAGTCCAGGCAATATCTGCTGCCCTGGTTGTCATGCAGCTGAAAATCATTTTGTTGGTTACATTCATAACCTTCCTATTTCTGAGACAAGAATTATTCTTTTCTAATTGGAGTACAGTTGCTTTACACTGCTCTGTCAGTGTCTGCGGTACAGCGAAGTGAATCAGACATACATACACACATATTCCCTTTTTTTAATTTCCTTCCCATTTATGTCACCACAGAGCACTGAGTAAAGTTCCCTGTGCCATACAGTAGATTCTCAGATAAACAGTTATCTCTTTTATACATAGCATCTACAGTGTATATATTTTCATCCCAATATCCCAATTCATCCTCCCCACCCCCGCTTTCCCCCTTGGTATCCATGTTTGTTCTCTACAGCTATGTCTCTATTTCTGCTTTGCAAATAAGACCACCTATACCATTTTTCTAAGATTTTACATAAATGCATTATATGTGATATTTGCTTTTCTCTTTCTGACTTACTTCACTCTGTATGACCAGTCTCTGGGTCCATCCATGTCTCTGTGAATGACACAGTTTCATTCCTTTTCATGGCTGAGTAATATCCCATTGTATATATGTACATCGTCTTTACCCATTCCTCTGTTGATAGGCATTTACGCTGCTTCCATGTCCTGGCTATTGTAAATAGTGTGGCAATGAACACTGGGGTGCATGTATCTTTTTGAATTACAGTTTTCTCTGGGTATATGCCCAGAAGTGGGATTGCTTGGTCATACAATATCTCAATTTTTAGTTTTTTAAGGAACCCCCATACTATTCTCCATAGTGGCTGTATCAATTTACATTCCCACCAACAGTGTAGGAGGGTTCCCTTTTCTCCACAATCTCTCCAGCATTTATTGTTTGTAGATTTTTTGATGATGGCCATTCTGACAGGTGTGAGATGATACCTCATTGTAGTTTTGATTTGCATTTCTCTGGTAATCAGTGATGTTCAATATCTTTTCATGTCTTTGTTGGCCATTTGTATGTCTTCTTTGGAGAAATGTTCTATTAAGGTTTTCTGTTGGGGACAAGGATTCTTAATAGAGTCATAGCACACTGTTCTGACTCAGGAAGAGCCATGCAGGTTCCTGGGACCTCAAATGTCTGGCCTGTGATGGCAGCCTCATCCACAGCCTCTCTGAAGCCAACAGGGGCAGGAGGGAGCATGTGCCCACACAGACACACACCCCACATGCATCAATATACTGGATTGGCCCAAAAGTTCATTCGGGTTTTTCCATATGCTCTTAGGAAAAACTCAAATGAACTTTTTGGGCCAAATCCAACAAATAAACACAAACATTTTTGGAGGTTTGTATAAGCAAAAGAAAGGTATGAAAGGCTGTGTAACAAGCTGATGACAGAGGGGTTGGTTACATCAGAAGAGAAAGCTTGAAAGAGCAAAGGGACATTACTCCATTTATGTTAGACACATCCATAGTTTTCGAATTATTACAAAATCCGTATCTTTCTATAAATGAATGCAGCATCTTATTCTGGTGAGAACACTTTCTACTGTGTTCAGAGCCCTGAGAGACTTAAACAGGACAAGTAAAATGCAGTAACGAAGCAGAGTCACTGTGATGGCATAACCTCAAAATAGGTCTGACTTCCTACCAAGGCTAGATATGGATTATTCTAGGAAGCAAGTCATCAACTGACTAAAGAACCTCAAATACAAACTGGGTCGATATTAAGAATATCCAAATGAGAAGGAAGCAAGCCAGGGCTACAGATAAGACACAAAGTCATGCCTGTCTCTAGACTTGGCAACTGGTAAACCCAGGTAAAAACATTTCAAGTTTAAAAAATGAAAATGAGAATACTGGGATCCATCTCGTTCTCTTCTTCTCAAGAAAAGCAAACTGATCTGAAAACACTGGGCCTAGTTTGAAGAAAACATTCCTAAAGTTGAAAAACAATTCAACAAACATGCTCCTTATCTGAAGCTGTTTCAGAAGAACCTCAGTCGCTAACGTAACATGATAGAATGCAAGCTCCCTGAGGAAAGGGACTTTGTATGTCTAGTTTCCCACCATTCGGTCCCCAGTACATGGTACCTACTGCATCGGGAGTAAACGAGCAAATTCAAGATCAAGGAAAAAGTAAACTAATCTAGAATTAGTAACCAGATAGTATCAGCGCCCATTCTTAGTTTACAGGGGCTTCCCTGGTGCCTCAGTGGTAAAGAATCTGCCTGCAATGCAGGAGACGTGGGTTCGATCCCTGGGTCTGGAAGAGCCCCTGGAAAAAGAAATGGCAACCCACTCCAGTATTCTTGCCTGGAGAATCCCATGGACAGAGGAGCCTGGTGGGCTGCAGTCCATGGAGTCACAAAAGAGTCAGACACGACTTAGCGACTAAACAACAGCAACATTCTTTTTTTACAGATATAAAAAGAAAGCAACTTTGACCCATTCAGCAATAACAACACTAGAAATAAAAAGCCTCTTGAGTCCCTCTGTCTTCATCTCTTGTTTCTCTTCTGGGTCTCTTGGTTCATCTCTGAGGTTCCTCCCAGATCCTCATCTCCTAGGAGCCTCATCCCCTCCCCCACACCCGAGGAGCAAGGGCCCCTGCTTGGTGCCCCCATAGTACCCTGAGCTTATCTCCCTCATCACACTTATCACTCTGAACTGCAATCATCATGTTACTATGTCTGTAAGCTCAGCTTCTTCTGGAGGGTAGGAACCCTGCTTATTCACCCCCATTCCCTGCCTGTATCTAGTACCTAGCACAATGCTTGCCTTATAGCAGGGTTATAGTTCAGTGCTGCTAGGAGTAGAATAGAACTCGTTTCCTCTGACCCCAGATCATTTCTCCTTCCAAAGATCCAAGAATATCTGTTAGGGCTGAGTTTCAGAATGAAGGCAGCTTGGGTATTGGTCACGAAGAACCACTGAAAGCATGGTCGAGTACAGAGGACTTACATAAAGTCAAATCCAGTCTATTGTCTGAAATTTAAGAAAATGGAAAAAGGAAAGCTTGCTAAGAAGGAATGGTTCACAGTAGCCCTCTCTGTATAATGAATCCTAAACCTTAAGAAGCAAAGGCACACACACGGCCATAATGAACAAGATTTCCCCTAACAACAGTTTCAACCTTGGAAATCCTACCCCAGAGAGATCCATAACCAGGTTTTATTAGTCCAGCTTTCTCTCTTTTAGAGAAAGAGGCGGTTTTGAAATCATTTTCCTTTGTCTCCATATTAAATAAAGCAAACAACCTGATTTACCTCATTCAGGCTTACACATGTTTGTTTTAGCACTGGACTAAATTTGAGAGTCTGCCCTGTTATTACATCACTTTTTAAAAATAGTACCACAGAAATAAAATTATAACGTAAATCCATGTAGTAGTAAAACACTCCTCTTATTTCTGGAAGAAATTTGAATGTTACATGAACTTCAAAGTTAAAGTTTCTATAGTGCTGATAAGATAACAGGAGCCAACATCCAAGTACTGAGATAATTTTCTTTGCCCCACCCCACCCCCAAGTCAATAACGGCATTACTTGTAAATCACACTAACCTGCTGGGGGGGAAAAAAGGCCAAGAAATTTAAATAAAATCACCATCAGCAGCACTTCCCTTCTCCCTCCCCCGCCAAAACAAAAAACTTTAGATTCCTTCAATTTATCACCTTAATTAAGTTAATTGATTAAACTTACAAACCCAAGTTCCCTTGTGGAAGATAAAACACACAGTTGGGAGGATCATTCATTCAAACTGTATTCAGAAGATGGTACAAAGCAATTGGCCAAATCTTTCATCATCTTTCTCCTTATTGGCCCAGCACCTCCAGATTTGAAGGCAATTAGAAGAATAACGGAGAAGGCAATGGCACCCCACTCTAGTACTCTGGCCTGGAAAATTCCATGGAAAGAGGAGCCTGATGGGCTGCAATCCATGGGGTCGCTAAGAGTAGGACACGACTGAGTGACTTCACTTTTCACTTTTCACTTTCACGCATTGGAGAAGGAAATGGCAACCCACTCCAGTGTCCTTGCCTGGAGAATCCCAGGGACGGGGGTGCCTGGTGGGCTGCCGTCTCTGGGGTCGCACAGAGTCGGACATGACTGAAGCGACTTAGCAGCAGCAGCAACAGCAGAATAACTCCAGTCAGTTCCACCTTGGACATGCAGCTGAAAGGCTACCCACTCCCACCTTTGACAGGAGGTACTGGGACATGAAAGGAAACCTCCAGAGTTGCTGGAAGTGAAGTGAAGTGAAGTTGCTCAGTCGTGTCCGACTCTTTGCGACCCGATGGACTGTAGCCTCCTCCATCCATGGGATTTTCCAGGCAAGAGTACTGGAGTGGGTTGCCATTTCCTTCTCCAGAGGATCTTCCTAACCCAGGGATTGAACCTGGGTCTCCAGCATTGTAGGCAGACGCTTTATCATCTGAGCCACCTTGCTGGAAGTCTCTCCCAAAAGAAGCCCACAGAGATTCTTCCTGTCTAGAGATAATGAGCTACACACCTCAGCTCTAGAGATTTAGTGGGAAAAAACAAACCAAAAAAAAAAAAAAAGCAGGTGACCAGAAAGAATGTTCTTAAGTATTCATCTACAGAACTAGTCAAGGCTTTCCTTGTAGCTCAGCTGGTTAAGAATCCGCCTGCAATGTGGAAGACCTGGGTTTGATCTCTGGGTTGGGAAGATCCCCTGGGGAAGGGAAAGGCTACCCACTCCAGTATTCTGGCCTGGAGAACCCATGGACTATACAGGGATCCCAAAGAGTCGGACATGACTGAGCGACTTTCACTTTCACAGAACCGGTCAAGCTCCTTCCACTGGAGGTTAAACTTAATAAAGGCTCTGGGGGGCCTGTGTCAATCCTCAAGGTAACAGCAACAGTGTTTTTCTCCTCTTTCCTTAACCCTGACCTTTTACAAAGGTGTCAACACCATTTTTAAACTAGTAATAATTCTCTTCTGTGCTACAAATATTCAATTACCGTGGTTAAACACTATGTATAACATAAACAGGGTTGAGAATGTCAGTTGCCATTAGTCATGTTTAAATTAGTATTAACTAGCAGGCCCCTCCCTAAACAAAAACAAAAGGAAACAAAAGGCTTTCTTGGTCAGCTCTGCAATTTTAAACCACATGCTTCAAGGGCCTCACAAGGTCCAGGTGTAACACAAAAACATCATTAATTTTCACTATATTAAATCTCTCAAAAGAGCACTGTCAATTTGGGGGCAATCTGTAACCTTTATATAATCTGCATAAGCTGGCAGCAGTGCCCTAACATTCACTCGCCCTTGAGTTTTACAAAGGAATGTAATGGAATCGGGGCCCAGGCACCTCTCAATCATTTCAGCCCTCTCTACGCCCAGGATTTGTGATTAGTGTCTTCCTGCATCATAGGGTTAAATCACACATGCCCCTCCACATCCCTAGGTAGCACAATTCCTTAAAATAATATCCAAGGTCCCCCACAATTTATCACCTTGTACCTCTCCAGCCTCATTACTCCAGATTCCAACAACAAGTTCATGCCCCACTATTCATCTTTTAAGAGACACATTATTTTCATCTTCACGCTCCTCTGTGAAGTCCTTCCCAGAGCCAGAATTCAGTTTTCCCTTCCCTGGCATGCCAAGGTTCTTAGACTCTACAGCTGCCACCTAGTTATGCAACCCAGTTGCTATATACTGGAAGTTGGCTGTATTTTTTCCCTCTGTACTGCAGCTCTTTCTAGAGCCTTTTTCTCATCCTTGTCTCTGCCACTGTCAAAGGAATTCAGTAACTACTTATTCAATTAAAATATCCTCCTTTTCTCCCAACTCTCCAAGGCATCCATAATAGCTCTCCATGACACAGTTAAATAACACGCTATGGATTGGGAAGGTAACGTGATACGTAAAAATTAGAAACCAAACAAGATGCTGAGTTAGCAAGGCCAGAGCAAGCTTTCAGACTTTAAACCAAGTTTTACGGTATCACAATTCACTTAAAATAGATCATGTCCCTCAAACGTGTATCCATACGGGTACCAAAAACAAAGAAAACAGGCCACACATCAAGCACAGATATAAAATCGTGACCTCAAACAAAATTTAGGTCTTTATTTGCTGGACACTTAAAGCTTCCCAGTGAAAAATGATACCATATACTCCACACAGTTTGCAGCTTCCCTGACTGAGCATCTGAAATAAGATTCTTGGGCCTAAAAATCATGAACTTCAGACTGACCACCATTATGTATCAAAAAGGCTTACCAAGTAAGAGTTTTACTTTCTTTGAATTTTTCAGTAGGTCTTAACAGAACAGATTCAGTACAAATTTGCAAAGTTTATGGTAAAGTCTTTTTTTCTTAAACTACTTTTCAGAAAAGGTTAGCTTCAAATAAAAATAGATGTTTTAAACTGCAGGTGTTGAAAAGGGTGGCCACTTACATTCCCATGTCTGATATCTTTCCCCATCACTTGCAGGGATTCTGAGATCCACTGAGTGCCCACAGCCGAGTGCTACTGCTCATCTCCAGACAATGATGCAAATGGGAAATTGGTCAGGTCAGACTGGGAACTCCAGGTCAATTTTATGGTTAAGTAGGCTCACCCACTTTAAATAAAATGGGTAATGGAAGACTGACTGGAGTGGGAAGGGAGCAGGTATTACTGATGTCCTTGTGGATGAGAAAAACAAAAAACAGAGGAAAAATCAACTCCTAGCTGTTTTTTCCCGTCCTCCTGGCATCTCCCACTGCTGGTTTTCTTACACCTTCTCAGCCTGCTTGCCCTCCCCCGTACCTCCCAGACTAACGGTTTATACTTCTCTTTACTCACTTCCTACTGTTCTAAGATGGGATAACCACCCTCCAGTCTCTAGTTATCGCAAGGAGCTGGAAGGAACAGCAAAGATGATCAAACGCTTCCATTTTCCAGATGAGGACACAGGCAGGGAGAAGGACTAGTTTACCCAACTGGCTAAGGTCGCACCGCTAGGGGGCGTGGTGTGCCTGTGGCTTATTGTGATAACCCAGTCCTCCTGCTGGTCCTTCAGCCTGATCTTCCTGCCACACACTACCTCTTTCTCTGGCTACTTGGCTTCTTTATCCTCAAATTAAACCGTATCAAGAAAAACGCAGTCTTAATAATGGTGATCGTTATTCACAATTTTGCATTTGGGACAAATATTCTCCAGTCTCCCTGAATTGGAGAATCAAGCGCAGAAACAACCGGATAACATGTGTGTTAACACAATTTAGTTCCGTCCAAATAAGCATAACTCCAGTACACACCCTTTTTCCTTGGGGCTCTACTACTCTTTATCTGTCAAGGAAATCGTTTCTTAGGAGAGGGAACTTTGCAGGTTTTCCAGTGCAGTCTCTCTATAACCGGAATTGAAAGCTTTGAATCATAGACCTCCTGCTTCACGGTTATACGTAGGCTGGGCAAATGACACTTAAGCAAATAGGTGAAAAACTCGGACTGTTAAAGCCTGAAGGAATAGAGGATTTTGCTCTCCTAACTACAGTTACCTGTTTCAAGATTCATGTTTGTAAATATGTGTTTATTCCAATAGAAAACAATGCGTTCACAGTGAAACTTTAACAAGCCAGCGCTCACTGGAAACCCACGTTTACAAAAACTCCATAGATTTCAACAAAAAGGAAAAGAAAGAGAAGTAGCAGCAGAGAGCAGGAATCTCAGGCCCCAGACTGAAGGCAGCAACAAGTCCTGGATACCGTCATTCTTACACATCGAAGTCCAAATGGCAGCAAAGAAAAAATGGTTAAGTCCATTCACGACAAACTCGTCCTACACACACACACACACACACACACACACAAGGAGCCCGTCGATTTCAAAACCACCAACTCAAAGCCAGGTCCCTCCCTTGCTTTAGACTTCCCAGTTACTTGATAAACGTGTTTATTAGGCGGGTGAGCAGAAACTTAAGCTTAAAGTCCTCAGCCGGGAGAGACTGCTGAGTAGGGGTGAGAAGCAAGTGGTGCGGGAACCCGGCGCTGCGGGGCGCGAGGACCCCCGGCGGCCCAAGTCCACCCGGACACGGCTTGGGGAGGCCGTCGAGCCCCCCCCGCCTGCCTTCTTGTGCCCCCACCCAGTCCCAGGTAAGCGGGGACCACCTACGTGTCACTTGGGCGGGTCCCGATCGCAGGCACAGAGCACAGCGTGGGCCCCGGAGCGCGCTGGGGACCGGAGGGCGGGGGCCCCGGGCGGCTGCCGCAACAGCTCTCCCGGGGCTCGGTCAATTGGTTGGGGAGGCCGTCAGCGCCTCGCTCCTACAGGCTGGCCCGCGGGCATAGACAACCACCCACACCCGGCACAGGCGCACGCGTATACACACACACACACACACACACACACGCACGCACGCACGCACGCACCCACAGCCACAAAGCGCGTCTGCCGCCGGGAAGCGTGATCCCGGGGCGCCCTTTGGCCGCAGAAGGGACCCGGCGGCCGCAGGCTCGGCGCTCAGAGGGTACCGTCTTCCCGCGCCGCGCCCGCGCCTTTACCTGCGCCCGCAGCCGCCTCGCGTCCGGCTCCCGCCGCCCCCAGGCTGGCCTCAGGCTGCGCGGTCAATCCCCGCAGCCCCCGCCCCGCGGCCCGCCGAGCCCGGCCCTCCGCCCGCCCCTCGGCCGTCGCCCGGAGCGGGGCCGCCCCCTGCGCCCACCCCGCCGGGGTCCCGAGCGCGGCCGGGAGGCCGGGAAGGGCTCAGCAG
>NW_011494755.1:7457863-7459822 GCF_000754665.1 Bison bison bison
CTCCGCCTCCTTCTTTTCTGCTGGCTCCACGTAGCACAAGTCAGCAAGTCCTGCACCTCCCGACTCCCTCCCCCTGGCTCATTCCCTTACCTGGCGCGACGCCCCCCGAGCCCCGACCCTCGGCGCTCCTCCTCCCCCATTCAGTTGCTGGACTTCCAGCCTCGTCTGCAGAGCGGGGGCGGGGGGTAGCTCAAGCCTCCCATTCATGATCTTCCCAGCGCTCCCCCACCCGGAGAGAACCCACCCGGGGCCCGAGACCCTAGAGCCTCCAACTCCATCTCCCCACCCCGCACCCGCTCCCGCGCTCACCTCTGCGACCGGCAGCTTGCGGGACTCGGGTGGCCACCCCCACACGTTGCATTTTCATTTTGTGGCTCTTTTCTTCCCACTTGAAAAGCTCTGGAAGACATCGCCGGGCCCGCGGACCCCCTAACGTCTGGCCTCTCGCGTAGTGCAGTGTCCAAACTTTCCAGCAGGCACAGCTCTCCCAGCGCAGCTTTTAACTCGAAGCTGCGAAGAACGCGGAGTCAATTTTGCTGCCCGAAAGGTGCACACGTTTCCATTTCTGAGTTTGCGACTGACTGGGTCTGCAGACCAAAGCAAATGTATGACTGTGCTCCCCTAGTTCTCCATATCCATGATTATACATTTCTCTTCCGCTTTCCCAGTTTGCACTTGCACTTCGCCAAGCCAAGTACAAACTATCAATTTTAGAAGAGTAATTAAGGGCGGGGAATACACACCTGAAGATGTGGGCGGGAGCGGTGCGGGACTAAGGCCTGGGGATCCTTCTCCGGAAAGAGGCAGCCAGAGAAACTCGCCCGGGTTCTGAACACCTCCCAGTCCACGGCGGGGGGAAGCCAGAGGCAGAGAACTGCCAACTCTCCTGCCGCGCCACCCCTACCATCTACCACCCTTGGCTTCCAGGAGTGTTGGCAGTTCTCTGCCTCTGGCTTCACTGCTAAAGCCGCAGCACAACAAAAGTAGCTGCTTACTAGTAAACACTGCAGACTCTGGCCTGAAACGGCACGTGGGGGCCACGCCAAGGAACTTTGGCAGGACTGATCCAACTACCTGTAAGAAAGAAAGGCAGAACCGCGAGGGAGGGCTGCGTTGGTGCCGGTCACTCGGTAACCTAGGGCTTTGCAGAAAAGAGAGGTCACTGGAAACCGCAGCGAGTGGGGAGAGGAAGACTTCTTGGAAGGCATGAGAACTTCTCAAGCTTCCAGTGAGGTATAGCTTCGAAAAGAATATGACCACCTCCCCCAAGTGACTGACTGCTGAGAATCTTGGGTGAGTTGGTCTCGTGGTTTTCACAGGATGCTCAAGGCGAGAAACCAAGCTGCTCGTCAATTACTATCTGAGGCTGTTTCCTTTTTCAAACAATGCATCAAATCCCCTTTGTTAAAAAATCAGCTTTAAATGACTGCCTTTTCCCTTTTCCTACCAATTTATAATTTCTTTTATAATAGATAATGTGAAAAATTAGAGATTTTAATACATGCACAGTGCTAGTATGTTCATTTACAACATGCAGAAAGTATATAAAAACTCTTACCACACGAACAATGAGAGCTGATCTTAAACTCTAATACACCAGGACGAATAGGAAAATATCCACTATATAATCTAAGTATAATACAAAGTACATATTGGTAAGAAAAGAAAGAATATACTTGAAAAGGACTTTTGTTTTCAACTATCCAGTTCAGTTCAGTTCAGTTCAGTGGCTCAGTCGTGTCAGACTCTTTGCGACCCCATGAATTGCAGCACGCCAGGCCTCCCTGTCCATCACCAACTCCCAAAGTTCACTCAACCTCACGTCCATCGAGTTGGTGATGCCATCCAGCCGTCTCATCCTCTGTTGTCCCGTTTTCCTCCTGCCCCCAATCCCTCCCAGCATAAGACTCTTTTCCAATGAGTCAACTCTTCCCATGAGGTGGCCAAAGTACTGGAGTT
>NW_011494755.1:7459922-7463367 GCF_000754665.1 Bison bison bison
AGTCTGACACTGTTTCCTCCGTTTCCCCATCTATTTCCCATGAAGTGATGGGACCAGATGCCATGATCTTCGTTTTCTGAATGTTGAGCTTGAAGCCAACTTTTCACTCTCCTCTTTCACTGTCATCAAGAGGCTTTTTAGTTCCTCTTCACTTTCTGCCATAAGGGTGGTGTCATCTGTATATCTGAGGTTATTGATATTTCTTCCTGGCAATCTTGATTCCAGCTTGTGCTTCTTCCAGCCCAGCGTTTCCCATGATGTACTCTGCAGTATAGCTCTACCCGACTCAGAAAACTCACTTAGCTAATTTTCCTGTCTTTCTACTACACACTCAGTATTTACTTTTGGGTTTCTCAATACTAAAACTTCTATATTTAGTAAAAAGAATACTTTAAAATTTTATTGAATTTTATTAAAAATACTTATATTAATGTAGCAGTAAATAGTATCAAATAATCATTTAATTAATTTACAAGTTAATTATTTCTATGTTTAGGCCTTCCTCATAAATCAAAGGTAAAGTGTGAATGAGTTTCTTTTGAGCCCTCAGCTTGAATGTTTCCAATATTTTTTTTCCAATATATATATTTATTTCACCTCTAATATATTTATTTCAGGAATATGGCTGCTTCTGCTTTGACTGCATATTAACTGACCAAACTGCTCTCTGGTCCTTTCTAACATCAAATGAGGAATTCTGTCCACACAAGATGAGTATACAAGAGTTCCAATTTATTTGCTTTAAAATTTTTTATTTCCTCTTTATTGGCCTAGCAAAGTACAAGGTCAGCCTGGACAGACTTGTCTCCCTGACATGTGCAGGCCTGCCTGAAGGAGACTGCTCTGCACCCAGGTTTCGTTCAATAACTTTAAAATCAACTCTAGGTTGTATGCCCGTGTGTAAACAGAGAGAGAAAATGAAATACAATACAGAATCCAGTTCATTACAGAGGTTAATCCATCAAAATAAGTACTACATTTCAAACAAGTCAGTTTTCTCATCTGTAAAATGGGATGATAATACTAATTCAGTCTACTTTATTGGGTTCCACACTGCCTTTATCAAAGTAAGATAATATATTTGAACAGACTTCAGACACAAAAGTAGATGATGTGATTTCAACAGAGATGCAGAAGGATATCTTGATTATACTCTCTTTAATGTTTTTATCTGTCTGTGGCCCTCTTGCCATTCAAACTGATTCCCTTTCTTGGATAGGCAACTTAATGCTTTTTGTCCTAACCTTTCTCTCTTATCCTTTGCCGAGCAATGTTTCTCTAGATCTGTTTCTTCAAATGACTTCAGCAGAGTCAGAGACCCAAAGACAGTGGTGCTGTCAAACATGAGAAAAAATATTTTTAGCAAAATGAAGAGAATCTGAGTGGGGAATACTTCCAGAATGGTTTACGTTAATATCTTAGAGGGTAACAGTAGACTTTGTCAGGTTATTGCTGTTATCTAGTGGTCCAAGGACTATAATTTGCAAAGCATTTAGGACTGAAACACTGGCTGTCACTACTTTGGGCTCTGTTATTTGTTCAGAGGGGGCTACTATCATGCCAGTTCCCTCTGCCTCCCCACATTTCTTCTGTCTGGCAAAAAGCCTTTGAAATTTTTTTACTAGAGAGTAATCAAAACTATCAGCAAAAAAGATCTGTTGGAAACCTTCCCTCCAGTCTGTGAATGTAGAAAGTATATTCTGGTGAAACAATACCCTGAGAATTCAGCCTGCTTGGGGAAGTTTTTCAGGTGCCTCTCAGACAGGGGTTTCTTCCTTTTTAAAATGGTATATTTATGCCTCTTCTGGTGCTTTTCCCCTTGACCAGAAAGAAATCATTCTCCTTCGGAAACCTTTCTATTTGAAAAGGCCAGTGGCAGAGGAGGGTGAGGCAGCCCAATGTAGTAACAATAAATAAAACTCTTCAGGGTAGTGGCGACAGCAGGAGACTCTAGGAATGGGGACTAGAAGGTGGGCTTGTGTGTGCAGCAGTCCTGCATGCGGGCCAGACTGCAGTGAAATGAGAGCCCCAAACAGAGTCTCTCTCTGCTCACCATTTTCTTATCACCTATTTCTGCATGAATAATCTGGGTAATGTCTGAAATAGATCAAGGTCAAACAATCTTTTTCTTGTAGTCTCCTTCATGCAAATTAAAAGCTTTTGATCTAAAATGATGTGGTGGTTGGGGGTGGGGGGGAATGAAGAAGAAAATATATATGTGTATTATATATATAATTTCAGAGTTAAAAATAGACCTAAATATAAAAAAAAATCATACAAAGGGTCACAAAACAAAAAGTTAGTTCTATAAAGCAGTAATAAAATAAGTGGATTTATAGGTGGCACCACCGGTAAAGAGTCTGCCTGCCAATGCAGGAGGTGTAAGAGACATGGGTTTGATCCCTAGGTCAGGAAGATCCCCTGGTGGAGGGCATGGCAACCCTGGCATGGCAAGTCCAGCATTCTTGCCTGGAGAATCCCATGGACAGAGGAGCTTGGCAGGCTACAGTCCATAGGGTTGCAGAGTCAGACACAACTGATGCGACTTAGCGCACACACACAGTAAGCTGATAGTGGGAAAAGAGAAAAAAGAAACAAGACTATGATTAAGATCATAATCATACTTTTGCCATCATGTCATGGTAAATAAATGGGGAAACAATGGAAACAGTGAAAGGCTTTATTTTCTTGGTCTCCAAAAATCACCATGGATGGTGACAGCAGCCATGAAATTAAAAAGATGATTGCTTTTTGGAAGGAAAACTATGACAAACCTAGACAGCGTACTAAAAAGCAAAGACATCACTTGCCAACAAAGGTCCATATAGTCAAAGCTATGGTTTTTCCAGTAGTCATGTATAGATGTGAGAGTTGGACCATATAAAAGGCTGAGCACCAAAGAACTGATGCTTTTGAACTGTGGTGCTAGAAAAGACTTGAGAGTCCCTTGAACTGCAAGGAGATCAGACCAGTCAATCCTAAAGGAAATCAACCCTGAATATTGGAAGGACTGATGCTGAAGCTGAAGCTCCAATAGTTTAGTCACTTGATGCGAAGAGCCTACTCATTGGAAAAGAGTGTTGCTGGGAAAGATTGAAGGCATGAGGAGAAGGGGGTGACAGAGGATAAGATGGTTGGATGGCATCACTGACTGAGTGGACATGACCTTAAGCAAATTTGGAGAGATAGTGGAGGACAGGGAAGCCTGGCATGCTGCAGCCCATGGGGTCACAAAGAGATGGACACAACTTAGCAACTGAACGACAACAACAGCAGTACACATTGTAACAGAAGTGAAGTGAAGTCGCTCAGTCGTGTCCAGCTCTGTGCGATCCCATGGACTGTAGCCCACCAGGCTCCTCCATCCATGGGATTCTCCAGGCAAGAATACTGGAGTGGGGTGCCATTTCCTTCTCCATTGTAACAGAGGTAACTACAGTATCCA
>NW_011494755.1:7463467-7464205 GCF_000754665.1 Bison bison bison
TATCCAGTTCAGTTCAGTTCAGTTCAGTGGCTCAGTCGTGTCAGACTCTTTGCGACCCCATGAATTGCAGCACGCCAGGCCTCCCTGTCCATCACCAACTCCCAAAGTTCACTCAACCTCACGTCCATCGAGTTGGTGATGCCATCCAGCCGTCTCATCCTCTGTTGTCCCGTTTTCCTCCTGCCCCCAATCCCTCCCAGCATAAGACTCTTTTCCAATGAGTCAACTCTTCCCATGAGGTGGCCAAAGTACTGGAGTTCCTCAGCTTTAGCATCATTCCTTCCAAAGAACACCCAGGGCTGATCTCCTTTAGAATGGACTGGTTGGATCTCCTTGCAGTCCAAGGGACTCTCAAGAGTCTTCTCCAACACCACAGTTCAAAAGCATCAATTCTTTAGCGCTCAGCCTTGTTCACAGTCCAACTCTCACATCCATACAAGACTACTGGAAAAACCATAGCCTTGACTAGACGGACTTTTGTTGGCAAAGCAATGTCTCTGCTTTTGAATATGCTAAATAGGTTGGTCATAACTTTCCTTCCAAGGAGTAAGCGTCTTTTAATTTCATGGCTGCGATCACCATCTGCAGTGATTTTGGAGCCCAAAAAAACAAAGTCTGACACTGTTTCCTCCGTTTCCCCATCTATTTCCCATGAAGTGATGGGACCAGATGCCATGATCTTTGTTTTCTGAATGTTGAGCTTGAAGCCAACTTTTCACTCTCCTCTTTCACTGTCAT
>NW_011494755.1:7464305-7467356 GCF_000754665.1 Bison bison bison
GATGGGGGAGCCTGGTGGGCTGCCGTCTATGGGGTCGCACAGAGTCGGACATGACTGAAGCGACTTAGCAGCAGCAGCAGCAGCAGCATCGGTATACACCAGTATCTTACACAACAGTGTAAATCAACTATACTTCAATTTTAAAAGTTTTTAAATAATAAGTCAGTAGATTATTCCTATGTATGAAGCCTGTGATTTTCCATGGCTACTATTCTAATTTTATATAACCATAAAATATATAATTAATAGCATGTATCTTCTGGCTTTAGTAAATATAATAATTATATGACCAAACAATTGACCAAATATGACCAAAATTTTGAGATTTTTATTCTACAATTTCTTCTTCCTGTAGTTCCACTTTCCTTCTCTCACTGTTGAATCATATGTTCTGTGCTCATTGCTCAGGAAAATATGTAACAAAAGGGAAAATAGAAAAATCAAAAATCTTTATAGAAAAACCTGACCTCCTAGGCGGGGATTTACAGGCATAAACAGTATGTATAGACGTGAAGGAAAAACAATACTCTTGGAATGTGAGAACAACAGAGAGAGGTCTGTGTATCCTGAGAACAGACGGCTGCCATTACAAAGTACTACAGACTGGGTAGTTTAAACAACAGAAGTTCATTTCCCACTGATCTAAAGGATAGAAGTCCAAGGTCAACGGTTCTTTCCTCTGAGGCCTCTGTCCTAGGCCTGCAGATGGTGATTTTTCTCCAGATGTCTTTACTTGGTCTCCCCTCAGTCTGTGTGTATCTGTGCCCTAGTCTCTTCTTATAAAGACAGTCCTATTGGACTAGCGTTCACCCTTATGACCTCACTTTACCTTAATTACCTCTTTAATGACCCTGCCTCCAAATACAGTCACATTCTGAGGTGCTGAGGGTTAGGATTTCAAGGTATGAAATCTTATTCATGATTGCTAAGAACCTTTAGCCACCCTGTATCTGCACCATGGGAAGATTACAAATCTAGAATAGGAATTAACTTGATATAAAATACGGCCACAACCTTGGGAGGACAGCTCCACAGGTAAGACATGACCTCACAGAAGTCGCTGCTAATATGCAGAATACAGAGCCACAAAGGTTGGGGGGAGGCGGGTGCACAGTTGAAACAGCAACACAGGATACTTTAAAAACCCCTGGGAAGATGCAGTATGATCAGGAGGAAGGAAGTAATAGCAATTGAGCCTTGATATAATTTGCTGATGAGGTTAATTTATCTCCAATTTCTGAGAAAATATCCAGAAAAATATCTCTGAAAAGTTATCTAAAAATCTGTTTCTGAGAGCTTAGGTTTCTAAAAGATGAACAGCAATAACAATAACTGGACTTCTTCCCAGAAACAGATCTGAACTGACTTGTAGGAATTTACACTAAGAGGTCATAGATCTGACCCATGAGGGATAGGTTTTGACAAGAGTAAATTACACTGAGTACCATCATATATTCCAAGATGAACTTGAATGAACATGATCCTCTCCCTTCCATAATTCTTCCAACTGGTAAAGGAGAGGGAAGAGGTGGAATTCCTGCTCATCTCCACAAGCAGGAATGCTGAGCCAACCTTTGTCAGCACCGCCAAGGACATGGGAATAAAGTGGCTACCACGGCAGAGACGGAGAAGGCAACACCAAGGACATGGGAATAAAGTGGCTACCACGGCAGAGACGGAGAAGGCAACGGCGCCCACTCCAGTACTCTTGCCTGGAAAATCCCATGGACGGAGGAGCCTGGTAGGCTGTAGTCCATGGGGTCGCCAAGAGTCGGACACGACTGAGCGACTTCCTTTTCACTTTTCACTTTCATGCATTGGAGAAGGAAATGGCAACCCACTCCAGTGTTCTTGCCTGGAGAATCCCAGGGATGGGGGAGCCTGGTGGGCTTCTGTTTATGGGGTCGCACAGAGTCGGACACGACTGAAGTGACTTACCAGCAGCAGCAGCGTGGCAGAGAGGGAGGCTAAGCATGAGTATGACAGAACTGACTCCCACTTACCAAAGCTGATCTCTCTAATGCTGCTTCTGAATGTCCACACTGCCAGCTAAGGAGACCAAATCAAAGCCTGAAGTATAGGCATAGCATGGACCAACTCTGAACCTCTGGTCATAGTTGTTCAATCGCCCAGTCGTGACTGACTCTTTGTAACCCCATGGACTGCAGCATGCCAGGCTTCCCTGTCCTTCACCATCTCCTGGAGCCTGACTCATGTCCATTTAGTCAGTGATGCCATCCAACCATCTCATCTTCTGTCATCCCCTTATTCTCCTGCCTTCAATCTTTCCCAGCATGAGGGTCTTTTCTAATGAGTCAGCTCTTCGCATCAGGTGATGAAAGTCTTGGAGCTTCAGTTTCAACATCAGTCCTTCCAATGAATGTTCACTGATTTCCTTTAGGATTGACTGCTTTGATCTCACTAGAGTCCAAAGGACTCTCAAGAGTCTTCTCCAACACCACAGTTCAAAGCATCAATTCTTCAGTGCTTAGCCTTCTTTATGGTCCAGCTCTCACATCTGTACATGACTACTGGGAAAACCATAGCTTTGACTATATGGATCTTTGAAGCAAAATAATGTCTCTGCTTTTTAATATGCTTTCTTGGTTTGTCAAAACTTTTCTTCCAAGGAGCAAGTGTCTTTTAATTTCATGGCTGTAGTCACCATCCGCAGTGATTTTGGAGCCCAAGAAAATAAAGTCTGTTACTCTTTCCCTTGTTTCCCCATCTATTTTCCATGAAGTGATGGGAACGGATGCCATGATCTTAATTTTTTGAATATTGAGTTTTAAGCCAGCTTTTTCACTCTCCTCTTTCACCTTTATCAAGAGGCTCTTTAATTCCTATTCGCTGTCTGCCATAAGTGTGGTGTCATCTGCATATCTGAAGTTATTGATACTTCTCCCAGCAATCTTGATTCCAGCTTGTGCTTCATCCAGCCCGGCATTTCACATGATGTACTCTGCATATAACTTAAATAACCAGGCTGACAATATATAGCCTTGATGTACTCCTTTCCCAATTTTGAACCAGTCTGTTGTTCCATGTCGG
>NW_011494755.1:7467456-7469244 GCF_000754665.1 Bison bison bison
CCAGGCTCCTCCATCCATGGGATTCTCCAGGCAAGAATACTGGAGTGGGGTGCCATTTCCTTCTCCATTGTAACAGAGGTAACTACAGTATCCATTCTTGCCTTTTAGGACACCAGCTAGATTAGATTTCCAGCGTCTTTTGCAGTTAATTAAGCCCACATACCTGAGTTATCTCCTGTAGAACTTGAGCAAAAGAGACTTCTGTGGAGTCTAGGATTACCAAAGACTCTTCTTATGTGTGCTCCCTCAGGTTCTCTGTCCTTTCTGTTGATGAGGATGGTGATGCCCACACCAACCTTAGAAGCCACCAATCAAAGATGGCAGGCAGCCAAACTCCTGACTCCTGTATGTCCACATGGAGCCTCTCTACCAACCTGAACATCTCTCTGGATTTTCATATGAAAAAAATTTTTTTTGTTCTTTGAGACACTATATTTGAGAACTCTGTTACCTTGGCTTAACTGATATACATATATGTATATGAATAAAATACATATATGTATAAAAATGTCTATGAATATATATTATACATAGACATTTTTACTATAATCCCAGGGATTCAATGATACCTTGTAACCTAGACCGTGGCTTGAGCTGAGAAAAGGAGAGATTTCTGATGACCTGCCCTCTGGAGTGGGCATTTGTCAGAAGTGGGCACATTAGAGATGTTACAAACTCTAATGTACAAACTCTTTGTACAAACTCTACCTCAAAGCACTGGTTACATTTAACTGAATGCCTCTGCCAATCAGCCTGACTTCTCTGACAACATTAACTCTGCCAGAAGAAGAGGCAGAGTAAATTCCACAGATTAAATGGTAATTATGGACATTAATGGAAGACTAGTCAGCAATATCAGGACCAGACTCCTGATATACACAACAATATGGATGAATCTCAAAAACATGCTGAATAAAATTAGACAGATCCATAACAGTGCCTGCTGTACAATTTCATTTCTATGAAGTTCCTGAACAGGTGAAACTCATCTGTGATGTCTGAAACAGAACAATGGTTGCCAAGGGACTGGGGATTGACAGAAGAGGAAATTTCCTGGGGTAGGAGAACTATCCTATATCTTGCTTTGTGTGCTGGTAACATGGGTGTACTAAGTGTACAAACTCATTGAACTGAACATTTAATGTTGATGCAACTGATTATTTGTAAATTATACCCAAATAATATACTTTAAAACACAAGTATAATTATCTGGATATATCCATACAATGGTATTTCTAAGGCAAACTGTTATGGAATAACACTCAGCCACCACATACATCCTCTGGGGGCTACTGTTGTGAATGAACATATATAAACACTATGACATCCTAGAGAATGATTGTACTCCTATAAAAAACCGAGATAAACTATACACATGTCCTAAGAAAAATTAACTTTATAATAAGTCAGGATAAATAATAAGTTCCGACTATATAGCACAGAGAACTATATTCAATATCTGATAATAACCTATAATTAAAAAGATATGTATATGTATAATTGAATCAGTAGTATACAGCAGTAGGAGAAGGCAATGGCAACCCACTCCAGTATGCTTTCCTGGAAAATCCCATGGATGGAGGAGCCTGGTAGGCTGCAGTCCATGGGGTTCCTAAGTGTCAGACACGACTGAGCGACTTCACTTTCACCTTTCACTTTCATGCACTGGAGAAGGAAATGACAACCCACTCCAGTGTTCTTGCCTGGAGAATCCCAGGGATGGGGGAGCCTGGTGGGCTTCTGTTTATGGGGTCGCACAGAGTCGGACACGACTGAAGTGACTTAGCA
>NW_011494755.1:7469344-7477128 GCF_000754665.1 Bison bison bison
TAAGGGTGGTGTCATCTGCATATCTGACGTTATTGATATTTCTCCCAGCAATCTTGATTCCAGTTTGTGTTTCTTCCAGTCTAGCATTTCTCATGGTGTACTCTGCATATAAGTTAAATAAACAGGGTGACAATATATAGCCTTGATGTACTCCTTTCCCAATTTTGAACCAGTCTGTTGTTCCATGTCGGGTTCTGACTATTGCTTCTTGACCTACATACTGGTTTCTCATGAGACATGTAAGGTGATCTGACATTCCTATCTCTGAACCTCTAGTATGAAATATTTCTTAGAAGGTTGACTAGGTTGGGCTTCTTTCATCCTTGAAGAGTTTGTGGTTCATTTTCAGAGGAATGGTCATCTCTTCTGGATATGCCTTTCCTGCCCTCAAGGGTATCAGCCAGCATCACTATCCAGGACTTATGGCATGTCTGATCCACAAGGTTGGAATCCCATACAACATTCAACCAAGGCATTCAGTTTGCAGTGAAGAAAGCAAAAGAATGGACCATGCAGTCTTATCACATACCACCCCACCCAAAAACTTCCTGTGGAGGGGATAGAATGTCTTGTTGAAGACACAGCTGAATCACCAACTTGGAGACAACAGCCTGCAAGGTTGGAAATTATCTTTTAGGATGCACTGTATGCCTTGGCACAGAGACCTTTATGTGGTGTCTTGTCACCAATTAGAAAAAAAAAAATGGGTTTGTGAAGTTAGAGGGTGGAAGCAGAAGGAACCCCAAGGACCCCACTTACCATAAATCTCAGTGACCCACTCTCAGACTTTGTGCTTCTCTTTACACAATTCTGGGATCTGCGAGACAGAAGTTCTGAACTCTTACCAGTGTCACAAGTCTTACAGAAAAAGCCCCATTGAACTACAAGCTATAAGTACTACCTGGGCAGTTTGGAATTCTTTTATGTAAAGTCCAGCAGACATGAAGTATAATCACCATTTTTAAGGGATACATCACACTGATAATTCACAGGAGAAGACTATTTTTTGTCAGTTACACCTAATAAAGACTGTTACTTAACAGGGACAGGGAGGGATATGTGTGGAACTCACGTGACTCAGGTAGGTACCTCTTGGTATATTCCCTTGCCCAGTTGTGAGTGTGAATGGACAAATGCAGCAATTAAAGAAGTGTGTGGTTACTAAGGACACAGGGTCACACCATGAAGTAAGTTACTAGGACTACTGGAGATGTTAGCTGAAGAGTGAGATGTTTAATGTTTAATGTAAATGTAATGTTTAATGTAAAATGTTTAATGGGGGGAAGGAAGGTAAATACCAGTGATGGCCCTGAGATGAACTGCAGCGATGAAGGCTATGGTTAATCCCACTAAGCTCTGTTTTCTAAGTTTTTCCTCAGGAAGAGAAGCCCACTGTGTGTGTGGAGGTGCTGCTTCCTTCACAAGTTTGGAGAAGTAGATCCACGTGGAGCAAGCAGTGGACTATGGCAGACATGGAGATGTGCCATTCAAATCCATTCCAAGAAAAAAAACTCATAAGCCAGCTGCTAAGGGTGTGGTTAGTGGATGGTCTATGGCTTTCAGCACTTTGAGGGTCCTTTGTAGCTTTTAAGGTGAGGCCACATTCTTCTTAGGGCATCACTTTAGGCAATGAGTGAGCAGAATGATAGCCAAGATTACACTCTTCTCATGGGCAACCCAGGCCAATGACTGAGCAGTGGTGTGGTACAAGGGTGTAGCCATTTTTGTCTAATGAGGGACTTCTCTAATGGACCATCTTTGTTCCCCAAATCCATATTGGGCTACTGAGGACTTCACTGGGCCTCCAACAGAGTCAGATAGCTCCCTCTGCCCTCTCCTGCTTCTCCTCCTTTTCCTTTCATAGATGGTGCTCCGCAGTAAGCGCTTTCTTTGTTCTCCTGCCTCAGCCTCAGCATCTACATAGAACCCAACCTGCACAGGTATCTTCCACAGTTACTGTCCTATTTATCTTTAAATGATCACCATATAATAGTCTTCTTGTTGAGATTTTCAAATTGCATGAAACAGAATTGTTAGAGTCTTCACCATTTATCCTAGTACTATAGATGATGCATGTGTCTGTATGTGTGTTTTACTGAGTTGCTTTGCTAAGGGCCTTTTTTAACTCTTTACAAAAAAAGAAACAAATCTAGGATGGATTTATCATTTCTATTCATTTTCTGGTGTGTATCTCTTTAGCTGTTTTGTTCATAGTTAAATCCTTCCTACTGACTTCCTTTGGTTTATTTTGTAAATCTCCTTAGTTTCTGGTGCTGAATGTTTAATGAATTTTTTTTTTATTCTTTCTCTTCAATAAAAATTTTTTTCATTATACTTTTAAGTTTATATGTTTATCTCTTTTGGTTGCGCTGAGTCTTTGCTGCTGCACAAGCTTTTCTCAAGTTGTGGCGAGTGAGGACTGCTCTCTAGTTGCAGTGGGCAGACTTCTCTGTGGTGGCTTCTCTTGTCGTGGAGCACGGGCTTCGATAGTTTCAGTGCATGGGCTCAGTAATTGTGAGCTCTGTCCCCGGCTCTAGAGGACAGGCTCAATAATTGTGGAACAGGGGATTAGTTGCTCCAAGGCATGTGGGATCTTCCTGGAGTAGGGACTGAACCCATGTCTCCTGCATTGGCGGGTGGATTCTTTACCACTGAGCCACTAGAGAAGCCCCAATAATTTTTATCTGCTCTCAACTTGGTACACAACTCAGTCACTTGGACTAATTTTTACATTTCTCAAAAAGGCTTTATGGTAGCATATATTTAGTCTTTGTGTATCTTTGAATATTTTCTGTTCTCTTCAAAAAAAGAAAAAGTAAACTGTTGTAACCTAGAAGCTACAAATCTACAGACATAGGTCTTTATATAATAAATGTATAAGTTGTTTTATAACTTTATACAATAAAGTTGTATTGTATATTGTCAGAAAACATTCTTCTACTATATAGTTAATTGTGGCCTTTTCTTTATTTGTTATGTCTCCTTCAGGAATAGCCTTATCGATACACTAACTCTTTGTTCTCTGGTCTCTATTCAGTTACTCTCTTGTCATTTTTATCTCTTTGCCTTTTTAAAAAATCTTTTGCCCTCCATCTTAGAAGAACTTATAAAGTGTGAAATCCACTTGATTGATTTTATTATCCATAGTTTATTTTTCTTTCTAATCACTCCAATGTAGATTTTATTTACATTGAATTTTAAATTTTTGTGCGTGTCTCCCTTTTGTCCTTATAAAAATCTCTCATGCTGTTAATATTTTATATCAAACTGCCCTTCTTATTATACCTGTTTTCAACTCTTAAAACTCATCTTTTTACATTCTATTAAACAGGTATGCCTCATGCAGTATCTAGCACTTAGTAGAGGCTTAGTAAATACTTACTGGATTATTAATCTTAAGTGAGTGAATGAACATTCAACAGTAGGTCAAGTTCCAGTTCATTCAAAGAAAAGTGAAATATCATTATTTCTATGTTCCGAGTTCTATTCAAAATCAGTTGTTAAAGTATGATAAGAAGATGATCTAATAATTAATTTAAATCTGTTTAGAAGAGATAATAGATTATCAGCAAGACTGAATCCAGCCTATGCAACAAGGCACCTCTTTTTGAAAAATTGCCTTCAAGAAAAAACTTATTACTGAGATGCTGAAATCTCCTACTCTCTCTTTGCACTCTACAAATATATCTCATGTTCATTCTTTCTCTGTTCTCTTGGAAAAAAAAGTTCAAATTTGAAACATTAACAGTGGAACAGTTGGGAAAAAAAAAAAAAAACCCTCTTCTGGTAATATTAACCAGCCACAAATGGCCAGAGTAAACTTCCTTCATGAAAGCTTCTTGCCTAGAGGTGGGATTGGGTCATTATGGCTGCACAATAACCTCCCTGCAAACATATGAATGCCAGATGGTTGGAACTGTTCCATTAAGAAACTGATGTTTTCATTGTTTGGAATTTGATTTTGTAGCTTTCTCCATACAGTGATTTGACTGCAGCGTTTAGAAGCCTAGAGAGCTTTCCCATAAATTATTCCACCTCTCGAATGTGAAACTAGGTTAGGCTTATTAGCCTGTTTTTCCATTAATATGTCATTCCCACTTTCTTGCTCAGATGTGGGTAATTTAGGCAGGATTCATAAAAAGAAAATGTGAGTTTTGTGCTTTAGTTGTTTCTTCAAGGAACTTGCTACTGAATAATACTTCCCTCACTTTGTTTACTTGAATATTTATATATGAACATTCATTAAAAGTAAATAGTAAGAGCTAACAAGGTTCTTCACTATGCACTTACATGGATCTTTACTTTCATAGTTCTCACACTACACTAAATATTTTATACATATGAACCCATAAAAGCATCACATCAACTCTGTGAGCTCAATACTATTATTGTTTCTACTTTGTAGGTGAAGAAACTAAGGAATAGTTAAGTCAAGTAACTTAGGTCAAACAGGCAGTGAGTGGTAGATGTAGAATTTCAATCCTGGGGAAAAAAAGTCTTAGAGTCTTAACTACCTCACCCTACACTACATTTACAGTCCCAACTAATCTAGCTTGCTCCAAGAGAACAATGATAAAACTGGAGTCCCTGCTCAGTCCTCATTAATGTGAACAAGATTTTGATATTATTGAGCAAATGTCTTATTGATTCCACGCCCTTGAGACTGTGGCAGGGTATAGAACCAACTGTCTATAGCATCAGCTTCCACTGCATCTTAGAGAGATCTATTATTCTACTTAAGAAATAAAAGAGGTTTTCTTTCTTGAAATCCTCTACAAATTACTCTTGCTACAGATGCTTTAGTTTTGGTGTCCCTCATATTCAAGTGGGACGTGAAGTTTTTTTAAGTAATTCATTTCATTAGGAATAAACAAGAAGTTACAGAAAATGGAAGTAGGCTGTAAGATGAAAACTGTAAGAAATTACAGCTGCAAGATGGCACTTACTGTGATGTAACTTGTAATCAGTAGGTCCTTGTAAGAAGGCATATGTCTGCCCTTAAGGTGAAAGGACTTGAGGACATGTTAATGACGAATTTGCAGTATGACTGCAGGAGGAAGGCTCAGGGAACTAAGTAGTTTAAAGGCCTTTAGAGAATATGCTTATTCAAAGGCAAGTAT
This sequence comes from Bison bison bison, assembly GCF_000754665.1. Taxonomy (NCBI): domain Eukaryota; kingdom Metazoa; phylum Chordata; class Mammalia; order Artiodactyla; family Bovidae; genus Bison; species Bison bison. The sequence continues at coordinate 7,474,465 of NW_011494755.1, forward strand.
TTAACTGTTATCCTATTATAAGACCAGTTTGGATATGTCAATTTCATAGGCAAAGGGATAGGCCGAGGACATCTGTTGTGGTTTTGTTGCCCAGCATCCATGCTCCCTTCTGCTAACAGCACTCTGAGATTCCTTTCTACCATTTTGTGTTGACTTAACCTTTTCCGGCACACTGGTAAAGAACCTGCCTGCCAATGCAGGAGACGCAAGAGACGTGAGGTCTATCCCTGGATTGGTAAGATCCCCTGGAGTAGGAGATGGCAACCCTCTCCAGTATTCTTGCCTGGAAAATTCCATGGACAGAGGAGCCCGGCGGGCTACAGACCATTGGGTTGCAGAGTTGGACGCAACTGAGCATGCAAAGATGATACGCTGAACCTTTTCCTCTAATGTAGTGCTGAGCATTCAAAGCACCCAATTCCACAGTCACATTGATTGATTCATACATGAGCCAGTGACCCTATCAGAGCCACTGATGTCCAATCTTGGATACTTTTATTTCAGCTGAGCAGAAAGGGGTATCTCTTCTTTTCCTGCTACAATAAGAGCTATGAAACTGAAAGCCTGAAATGTTAGAGGCCGACAAGAATGAGAACTTGCCAGAGGAGTAAGCCAACACTCAAAAAAGTAGCACTGATAGAGAGAGAATGAGATAATATCCTGATGACATAATTTGAACTCCTGGATCAAAGTGTACCTGTAGTCTGTCCCTTGAACTTTCACGTTACATAAGCCAATAAATTCCAATATTTATTTAAGCTTTTTGCTACCCAAGAAGTTATGGCAGAAGGGGAGAACTGAGAGTCCTCGGCCCCTTTGGAGGGGGTTTGCCTGTGTTCCTTTGTGAGGAGAAACAATGGAGCACTTGATGAAGGCTCTGGAGAAAAGAGAAGGCTGAGATTTGAGGATTTCCCTGAGCAGACCTAATCTTTCAGGGCCTTAAAAGAGAGGATCTAGATTGTGCCTTTTAGAAAAGCAAAGAAAATATTCTGGACTTTCACATATAACCCTTGGGGATAAAGGGAAGAAAACATGATTTCAACAACAGTTGAAGTTTTACGGTGGTAACTAAAAGGCTCCATTGCATTGTTGTACAGACTTCACAGACTTGCCTTTTGCCTCATAACCCACAAAGATGGCTTTGGGCTCTTAGAGAAAGACATTACTGACCTGGGTTTCCAAACTTTTAAAGAGTTTTAATCCCTAGTATGGATTATCTCGGTGTGGCTTGCTGCTAGTGGTTACCAGAAAGCCTTCTTTGCTTCTTCCTTCAGTTCAGTCGCTCAGTCGTGTCCAACTCTTTGCAACCCCATGGACTGCAGCACGCCAGGCCTCCCTGTCCATCACCAACTCCCAGAGTTTACTCAAACTCATGTCCATCGAGTCAGTGATGCTGTCGAACCATCTCATCCTCTGTCGCCCGCTTCTCTTTTCGCCTTCAATCTTTCCCAGCATCAGGGTCTTTTCAAATGAATCAGTTCTTCCCATCAGGTGGCCAAAGTATTGGAGTTTCAGCTTCAACATCAGTCCTTCCAATAAATATTCAGGACTGATTTCCTTTAGGATGGACTGGTTGGATCTCCTTGCAGTTCAAGGGACTCACAAGAGTCTTCTGCAACACCACATCAAAAGCATCAATTCTTCAGCACTCAGCTTTCTTTATAGTCCAACTCTCATAGCCATACATGACTACTGCAAAAACCATAGCCTTGACTAGACGGACCTTTGTTGGCAAAGTAGTGTCTCTGTTTTTTAATATGCTGTCTAGGTTGGTCATAACTTTCCTTCCAAGGAGTAAGCGGCTTTTAATTGCATGGCTGCAATCACCATCTGCAGTGATTTTGGAGCCCCCCAAAATAAATTCTGCCACTGTTTACACTGTTTCTCCGTCTATTTGCCATGAATTGATGGGACCAGATGCCATGATCTTTGTTATGTGAATATTGAGCTTTAAGCCAACTTTTTCACTCTCCTCTTTCACTATCATCAAGAGGCTTTTTAGTTCCTCTTCACTTTCTGCCATAAGGGTGGTGTCATCTGCATATCTGAGGTTATTGATACTTCTCCCGGCAATCTTGATTCCAGCTTGTGCTTCATCCCAGCCCAGCATTTCTCATGATATACTCTGCATATAAGTTAAATAAGCAGGGTGACAATATACAGCCTTGACGTACTCCTTTTCCTATTTGGAACCAGTGTGTTGTTCCATGTTCAATTCTAACTGTTGCTTCCTGATCTGCCTACAGATTTCTCAAGAGGCAGGGCAAGTGGTCTGGTATTCCCATCTCTTGAAGAATTTTCCACAGTTTGTGGTGGTCCACATAGTCAAAGGCTTTGGCATACTCAATAAAGCAGAAATAGATGTTTTTTGGAACTCTCTCGCTTTTTCAATAATCCAACGGATGTTGGCAATTTGATTTCTGGTTCCTCTGCCTTTCCTAAAACCAGCTTGAACATCTGGAAGTTCATGGTTCACATATTGTTGAAGCCTGGCTTGGAGAATTTTGAGCATTACTTTACTAGCATGTGAGATGAGTGAAATTGTGCAGTAGTTTGAGCATTCTTTGGCATTGCCTTTTTTAGGATTAGAATGAAAACTGACCTTTTCCAGTTCTGGGGCCACTGCCGAGTTTTCCAAATTAACTGGCATCTTGAGTGCAACAC
>NW_011494755.1:7477295-7482097 GCF_000754665.1 Bison bison bison
TCAAAATGAATCCGCCACAGGTATACACGTGCTCCCCATCCTGAACCCTCCTCCCTCCTCCCTCCCCACACCATCCCTCTGGGTCGTCCCAGTGCACCAGCCCCAAGCATCCAGTATCATGCATCGAACCTGGGCTGGCATCTCCTTTCATACATGATATTTTACATGTTTCAATGCCATTCTCCCAAATCTTCCCACCCTCTCCCTCTCCCACAGAGTCCATAAGACTGTTCTATACATCAGTGTCTCTTTTGCTGTCTCGTACACAGGGTTCACAGCATCATTTTTTAGGATTTGAAGTAGCTCAACTGGAATTCTATCACCTCCACTAGCTTTGTTGGTAGTGATGCTTCCTAAAGCTCACTTAACTCCTTAACCATGGAATTTTACCTGAAATGTGGACATTCAGCTCAGAGCTACTTCAACTTCCCAGCCTACTTTATAGCCATTATGATCAAATGATTTGTTCTCACCAATGGATGTGGAAGAGTATGAGTGGACAAAACGTAGGCAGCTTCTATATTATTTGCTTGAAAGGAAATTGCCTGCCCTCCATCTCTTTACTTTCTCCTATCTGGATCCAATTTCAAAGGATTAATGAAGACAACACCCTAGGGATTGGAGAAGCAATAGGACGGAAGAAACAATGTTCCTCTCCCACCAATCTGGACTACTCACCTCTAGACTGTTTCTTGACAGGGAATAAATGTCTGTTAGTTGAGCCCCTGTATTTTAGGGCTCTTTTTTCCTATAGCTCCTTAGCATCTATTATAATATTGCTGTTTTATGAGTCTTTCACTATAGCCTTCTCCACTTTTTCAGAGCAGATAGTTTCCATCCTACAATGTCTCCTTAATTACCCTCCATCTGGTCAGGGTCTTTTAGTCTTTTTAGGTTCTATAGGTTATTGCAGTGATCACCTTGTTGCTTTTTCCTCAAACCTTGCTCAGTCGTGTCTGATTCTTTGTGACCCCATGGACTATAGCCCGCCAGGCTTCTCTGTCCATGGAATTTTCCAGGCAAGAATACTGCAGTGAGTTGCCATTTCCTTCTCCAGGAGATCCTCCCAACCCAGGGGTCAAACCCGTGTCTCTTGCATTTCCTGCATTGGCGGGTGGATTCTTTACCACTGTGCCACTTGGGAAGCCCTCTCCTCTAACAATCAAGCTGAAATTTTTATCAAACAGTATTGAAAACTGTTTCTGCTCAAATGTTACGAGAGAAGCCCCTCAGCTATTTGAATTTCATTTGATTCATATCTGAAAGATTTGCCTGCTTGGATTTTGTAAGGAATATGTTTGTGTCATTCTTAATTACCAGGAAGACTTCAACTACACTGCCAGTGATGCTCACTGAATATTTCAGAACAAAATGCTGTCTCTCTCACTGCAATTTTAAGTGTATCAAGTAGAAGGAAAAAATGAAAGTTGAGAAATTTTTTTTTCCCATAGAATATCTGACAGTTTTCTATTTTCTCAGCTTCTGAAATGCACATGGTCTGATGATTAAGAACCCAATCATCTTCCCTCAAAAGTCAGAGGATGAAAAAAAAAAAAAAGTCACAGGATGTAATTGCTGAATATCCGTCCCTGTGCACTCCACTGCTCTGAGTGACCTCACAGAGACTAGAACTGGATCTCAGAGAGCAACAGGTTGGTAATACTTGCTGTAAAACAGCCTTTCATATGGCTCCATTGTTACCTCAATCTCTGTTTTCTCTGTGTCTTCTTGCTTCTTCTACTATCAACTGATTAATCAACCTTGACTGTACATCTTTGATTTAACTGAAATGTTTTCTGCTTCTTCATAACTTTAACTTGATGGTACTTTCTAAACTACCTCAAGATCCCTCCATTCACCCTTTTATCTTCTGTTCTTCCTGCCACTTCTGATTCTCACCATATTTCCTCATTTGAACTATTCAGAGTGAGAATCTAATTGGACCAGCTTATCCCTGTTTGGACAAAACCTTTTGGTTCCAGGTTTCCTTATAGGACTGGCTACCTTTCAGTTAGATGCCCTTTCCCCTCCCTGAGTAAATTGATATAGTACTGTGATGTCATGTTAATTGATACTGTCATGAACCATTATACCACAATAATGAATAGAAATGAATATAATGTTGTACAGAGTGGCCAATTCTGGTGTTTATTTCCATACTTGGTTTGGTGAGAAGAGTTCAAATATATAAAATGGACAATTCTCTGTAGCAAACTTCTGAAGTAAAGTGAAGTCAAAAGTTCTCTCAGTAAAACTTTCCACCACAAAACCACATGGGGAGGTGGGGGTATGTGGTGGGGACAGCTCAATATTTCAATAAAACCCCACTCATGCTTAGTCATGTAACCTCTCCTGTTTCCCACTGGAAACTACATTTCAAACCTGCCGTCAATGTCCCTGGAATCCCAAGAGCAAAGGCTGTGTGAGTGGCAGGTTGAGGATCAATCACCAGAGAGCAAACCGCAGGATGCTGAAAGCCACTCTGAGTGGCCCACATACAGATGGGTTGGCATATCATTCAACCTGAACTTCATTCAGGACAAGTGAAGTTAAGCAGGAATTTGGCCCCTAAGAACTCACTGAAGGGGCAGTTCTGAGACTGTTCCTCAGGTCTGCTTCTAAGCTTGCACATCTGGAAAAAAAAAAAAGGAAAAAATTTTGACCCAGCCCAGCCAACTCAGCTTATCCAGGATCTTTACACCTACCTGCCCTCGACAAGGCAGGAAGAGAAGAGGATTACCAAGGGATGATCAACACAATCCAGCAAGATTTTTAAGGAAACCCGCGTTGGCCTCTGGTGCCGATTATTCTAACCCTTCACTCATAAGTAAGTGGACAGTGAGAAATAACTAGATGAAAGAAGAGATTCTGCCACCAGACAGAAGAGTGTTTCTCTTCTGCAGAGTCAGAGAAAATTACCTCTATTAATACTAGTCATGGGGGGAAACTAAAGAGAACTTTAATTCTTTTTTTTTTTAATTAATTTTATTTTATTTTTAAACTTCACAAATTGTATTAGTTTTGCCAAATATCAAAATGAATCTGCCACAGGTATACATGTGTTCCCCATCCTGAACCCTCCTCCCTCCTCCCTCCCCGTACCATCCCTCTGAGTCGTCCCAGTGCACTAGCCCCAAGCATCCAGTATCGTGCATCAAACCTGGACTGGCAACTCGTTTCATACATGGTATTATACATGTTTCAATGCCATTCTCCCAAATCTTCCCACCCTCTCCCTCTCCCTCAGAGTCCATAAGACTGTTCTATACATCAGTGTCTCTTTTGCTGTCTCGTACACAGGGTTATTGTTACCATCTTTCTAAATTCCATATATATGCGTTAGTATACTGTATTGGTGTTTTTCTCTCTGGCTTACTTCACTCTGCATAATAGGCTCCAGTTTCATCCACCTCATTAGAACTGATTCAAATGTATTCTTTTTAATGGCTGAGTAATACTCCATTGTGTATATGTACCACTGCTTTCTTATCCATTCATCTGCTGATGGACATCTAGGTTGCTTCCATGTCCTGGCTATTATAAACAGTGCTGCGATGAACATGGGCGTACACGTGTCTCTTTCCCTTCTGGTTTCCTCAGTGTGTATGCCCAGGAGTGGGATTGCTGGATCATAAGGCAGTTCTATTTCCAGTTTTTTAAGGAATCTCCACACTGTTCTCCATAGTGGCTGTACTAGTTTGCATTCCCACCAACAGTGTAAGAGGGTTCCCTTTTCTCCACACCCTCTCCAGCATTTATTGCTTGTAGACTTTTGGATCGCAGCCATTCTGACTGGTGTGAGATGGTACCTCATAGTGGTTTTGATTTGCATTTCTCTGATAATGAGTGATGTTGAGCATCTTTTCATGTGTTTGTTAGCCATCTGTATGTCTTCTTTGGAGAAATGTCTATTTAGTTCTTTAGCCCATTTTTTTATTGGGTCATTTATTTTTCTGGAGTTGAGCTGTAGGAGTTGCTTGTATATTTTTGAGATTAGTTGTTTGTCAGTTGCTTCATTTGCTATTATTTTCTCCCATTCTGAAGGCTGCCTCGTCACCTTGCTAATAGTTTCCTTTGATGTGCAGAAGCTTTTAAGTTTAATTAGGTCCCATTTGTTTATTTTTGCTTTTATTTCCAATATTCTGGGAGGTGGGTCATAGAGGATGTCAGAGAGTGTTTTGCCCATGTTCTCCTCTAGGGGTTTTATAGTTTCTGGTCTTACATTTAGATTTTTAATCCATTTTGAGTTTATTTTTGTGTATGGTGTTAGACAGTGTTCTAGTTTCATTCTTTTACAAGTGGTTGACCAGATTTCCCAGCACCACTTGTTAAAGAGATTGTCTTTAATCCATTGTATATTCTTGCCTCCTTTGTCAAAGATAAGGTGTCCATATGTGTGTGGATTTATCTCTGGGCTTTCTATTTTGTTCCATTGATCTATATTTCTGTCTTTGTGCCAGTACCATACTGTCTCAATGACTGTGGCTTTGTAGGAGAGCCTGAAGTCAGGTAGGTTGATTCCTCGAGTTCCATTCTTCTTTCTCAAGATAGCTTTGGCTATTCGAGGTTTTTTGTATTTCCATACAAATTGTGAAATTATTTGTTCTAGCTCTGTGAAGAATACCGTTGGTAGCTTGATAGGGATTGCATTGAATCTATAAATTGCTTTGGGTAGTATACTCATTTTCACTATATTGATTCTTCCAATCCATGAACATGGTATATTTCTCCATCTATTAGTGTCCTCTTTGATTTCTTTCACCAGTGTTTTATAGTTTTCTATGTATAGGTCTTTAGTTTCT
>NW_011494755.1:7482462-7484676 GCF_000754665.1 Bison bison bison
GAGGATAATGTTTGCTGTGGGTTTGTCATATATAGTTTTTATTATGTTGAGGTATATTCCTTCTATTCCTGCTTTCTGGAGAGTTTTTATCATAAATGGATGTTGAATTTTGTCAAAGGCTTTCTCTGCATCTATTGAGATAATCATATGGTTTTTATTTTTCAATTTGTTAATGTGGTGTATTACATTGATTGATTTGCGGATATTGAAGAATCCTTGCATCCCTGGGATAAAGCCCACTTGGTCATGGTGTATGATCTTTTTAATGTGTTGTTGGATTCTGGTTGCTAGAATTTTGTTAAGGATTTTTGCATCTATGTTCATCAGTGATATTGGTCTGTAGTTTTCTTTTTTTGTGGGATCTTTGTCAGGTTTTGGTATTAGGGTGATGGTGGCCTCATAGAATGAGTTTGGAAGTTTACCTTCCTCTGCAATTTTCTGGAAGAGTTTGAGCAGGATAGGTGTTAGCTCTTCTCTGAATTTTTGGTAGAATTCAGCTGTGAAGCCGTCTGGACCGGGGCTTTTGTTTGCTGGAAGATTTTTGATTACAGTTTCAATTTCCGTGCTTGTGATGGGTCTGTTAAGATTTTCTATTTCTTCCTGGTCGAGTTTTGGAAAGTTGTACTTTTCTAAGAATTTGTCCATTTCTTCCACGTTGTCCATTTTATTGGCATATAATTGTTGATAGTAGTCTCTTATGATCCTTTGTATTTCTGTGTTGTCTGTTGTGATCTCTCCATTTTCATTTCTAATTTTATTGATTTGATTTTTCTCCCTTTGTTTCTTGATGAGCCTGGCTAATGGTTTGTCAATTTTATTTATCCTTTCAAAGAATCAGCTTTCAGCTTTGTTGATTTTTGCTATGGTCTCTTTTGTTTCTTTTGCATTTATTTCTGCCCTAATTTTTAAGATTTCTTTCCTTCTACTAACCCTGGGGTTCTTCATTTCTTCCTTTTCTAGTTGCTTTAGGTGTAGAGTTAGGTTATTTATTTGACTTTTTTCTTGTTTCTTGAGGTATGCCTGTATTGCTATGAACTTTCCCCTGAGGACTGTTTTTACAGTGTCCCACAGGTTTTGGGTTGCTGTGTTTTCATTTTCATTCATTTCTATGCAAATTTTGATTTCTTTTTTGATTTCTTCTGTGATTTGTTGGTTATTCAGCAGCGTGTTGTTCAGCCTCCATATGTTGGAATTTTTAATAGTTTTTCTCCTGTAATTGAGATCTAATCTTAATGTATTGTGGTCAGAAAAGATGCTTGGAATGATTTCTATTTTTTTGAATTTACCAAGGCTAGATTTATGGCCCAGGATGTGATCTATCCTGGAGAAAGTTCCATGTGCGCCTGAGAAAAAGGTGAAATTCATTGTTTTGGGATGAAATGTCCTATAGATATCAATTAGGTCTAACTGGTCTATTGTATCATTTAAAGTTTGTGTTTCCTTGTTAATTTTCTGTTTAGTTGATCTATCCATAGGTGTGAGTGGGGTATTAAAGTCTCCCACTATTATTGTGTTATTGTTAATTTCTCCTTTCATACTTGTTAGCATTTGTCTTACATACTGTGGTGCTCCCGTGTTGGGTGCATATATATTTATAATTGTTATATCTTCTTCTTGGATTGATCCTTTGATCATTATGTAGTGACCATCTTTGTCTCTTTTCACAGCCTTTGTTTTAAAGTCTATTTTATCTGATATGAGTATTGCTACTCCTGCTTTCTTTTGGTCCCTATTTGCATGGAAAATCTTTTTCCAGCCCTTCACTTTCAGTCTGTATGTGTCCCCTGTTTTGAGGTGGGTCTCTTGTAGACAACATGTGTAGGGGTCTTGTTTTTGTATCCAGTCAGCCAGTCTTTGTCTTTTGGTTGGGGCATTCAACCCATTTACGTTTAAGGTAATTACTGATAAGTATGATCCCGTTGCCATTTACTTTATTGTTTTGGGTTCGAATTTATATGCCGTTTTTGTGTTTCCTGTCTAGAGAATATCCTTTAGTATTTGTTGGAGAGCTGGTTTGGTGGTGCTGAATTCTCTCAGCTTTTGCTTGTCTGAAAAGCTTTTGATTTCTCCTTCATACTTGAATGAGATCCTTGCTGGGTACAATAATCTGGGCTGTAGGTTATTTTCTTTCATCATTTTAAGTATGTCTTGCCATTCCCTCCTGGCTTGAAGAGTTTCTATTGAAAGATCAGCTGTTATCCTTATGGGAATTCC
>NW_011494755.1:7485280-7485596 GCF_000754665.1 Bison bison bison
TCGCGAAAATTATAAAGAAAATATAGGTACAAAATTGATAACTAATACCAAAAAGCAAAAGTTAAAAATCTAGAGTAGAGTTTGGAATTTCAAGAATACAATGTTAAAAAAAAGAAGAAGAAAAAGAAAGAGAGAAAAACAAAAACAAAAACGAACAATGTCGCAAAAATTATAAAGAAGATACAGGTATAAAATTGATATCAAATACCAAAAAGCATAAATTAAAAATCTAGAGTAGAGTTTGGAATTTCAGATATACAATGTTATATAAAAGAAGAAGAGAAAGAAACAGAGAAAAAAAAAGTACACAGAAATT
>NW_011494755.1:7485696-7486702 GCF_000754665.1 Bison bison bison
TCCTCGCTGTGTGTGGATTTGTACAGGTGGCTTGTCAAGGTTTCCTGGTTAGGGAAGCTTGTGTTGGTGTTCTGGTGGGTGGAGCTGTATTTCTTCTCTCTGGAGTGCAATGAACTGTCCAGTACTGAGTTATGAGATGTCTATGGTTTTTGGGTGACTTTGGGCAGCCTGTATCTTGAAGCTCAGGGCTGTGTTCCTTTGCTGCTGGAGAATTTGCTTGGTATGTCTTGCCCTGGAACTTGTTGGCCCTTGTGTGGTGCTTGGTTTCAGTGTCAGTATGGAGGCGTTTGATGAGCTCCTGTCAATTAATGTTCCTTGGAGTCAGGAGTTCCCTGGAGTCAGGGTTTGGATTTAAGCCTCCTGCTTCCAGTTATTGGTCTTTTACAGTAGTTTCAAAACTTCTCCTTCTATACAGCACCATTGATAAAACATCTACGTTAAAGATGAAAAGTTTCTCTACCGTGAGGGTCACCCAGAGAGGTTCACAGCATTACATGGAGAAGAGAAGAGGGAGGAGGGAGTTAGAGGTGACCCGAATGAGATGAGGTGGAATCAATAGTGGAGAGAGTGGGCTAGCCAATAATCACTTCCTTATGTGCACTCCACAACTGGACCGCTCAGAGATGTTCACGGAGTTATACAGAGAAGAGAAGACGGAGGAAGGAGACAGAGGTGGCCAGAAGGATAAAAGGGGGGAATGAAAAGGAGGGAGACAGATCCAGCCAGGAATCAGTTCCCTAAGTGTTCTCCACCGTCTGGAACACACAGAAATTCACAGAGTTGGGTAGAGTAGAGAGGGGTTAGGGAGGAGACACAGGTGACCTGGTGGAGAAAAAGGAGAGTCTAAAGGGAGAGAGAGCAGTTAAGCCAGTAATCTCATTCCCTAGTGAAAAATGGGTACTGAAGATTGGGTTCTTAAAGGTACAAAATTGGTAACAAATACATAAAAACAAAAATTAAAAAATCTAGAGTAGAGTTTGGAATTTTAAAAATACGATGTTAAAGA
>NW_011494755.1:7486802-7487312 GCF_000754665.1 Bison bison bison
AAAATACAATGTTAAAGAAAAGAAGAAGAAAAAAAAAAAAACAAGGTCAAAAAATTATAAAAAATATATATGTGAAGTTTGCTGAAGAAAAAAAATAGGGTCTTTTTTTTTTGCAAAGTAATAGGTTATAAAAGTGAAAATTAAAGGAATAATAGAGGACTTAAATTTTTTTTTTAATTTTAAAAAAAAGAAAGAATGATCGTAAAAATAGTAAAAATATATCGAGGACTTTCTCTGGTTTTGTTGTGAGTATTGTGGGTTCAGCTTACTTTTGGCTAGTTCCTTGGTCCAACTTTTATTTCTCAAGATCTATAGGCCCCTTCCTGTGTAGTCAGTAGTAACCACAGGGTTTTAATCTATTGCCTGTAGCTTCCAAGGCGGTTCCCTCTGTTATAGCTTCTTCTGTTTGCTGAACTCTTCAGTGTCTGGTTTCCGCCCTAACACAAAGGGGACGGTGGAGGACACTTTTTTTTTTTTCCTTTTAGGCACACTTGTTCAGTCGCGCTGTGG
>NW_011494755.1:7487593-7499123 GCF_000754665.1 Bison bison bison
CTGCTCAGGCTCTAGGCTGCTCCGCCGGGAACCATCTGTGTCCGGCCCGGGGCTGCCTGCACCTCCCAGGTCCAAGCCGCTCAGGTTCGGGCACTCAGGTAGTCCTCAGAGGTGCAGACTCGGTTGGGCCTGCATTTTGTGCCCTTCCTAGGTCCGAGCAGCTCAGGTGATGAGGTGTTTAGCGAGCGCGATTGCTGCGACTTATCGCCTCCCCACCACTCGGTTATCTAGGTGTACAACCGGCGCACCTTCTCAGGCAGATGTTGACCGTCCAGACCCCCAAGAAGTTTTAGTTAGCAAAGAAGCCTGCTTACAGTTCTATAGATAATGTCTCTCTGGGGCTGCGATTGCCCCCTTCTGGCTCTGGCTGCCTGTCACCAGAGGGGGATGGTCTGCAGCCGGCTATCTCTGTTCAGTTCTTTGTTCCGTGCGCGGACCTGGCGGTGTCTTAGGTTAGGGCTGGCTTTTCCGTGTGGTAGATATCCCACAGTCTGGTTTGCTAGCCCAGATTATTTCGCTCAGATAGCACTCAGGGTATTCAGGCCAGGTCCTTACTCTAAGCGATGCAGCCCATGCCGCGCCTCCCTGCCCAGTCCCCGCTTGCTAATGGCATGTGCAGGCGTCTGCGCTGCTTCTCCACTGGGGGAGTTACCGTAGGGCTTGCAATCTGCGAGTTTTAATTGTTTATTTATTTTTTCTCCCTTTTATGTTGCCCTCTGTGCTTCCAAAGCTCAGCACAGATTCGGCAGTGAGAAGGTTTCCTGATGTTTGGAAACTTCTCTCTTTTTAAGACTCCTTCCTGGGATGGAACTCCGTCCCTCCCTCTTTCGTCTCTTTTTTTGTCTTTTATATTTTTTCCTACCTTCTTTCGAAGACTTGGGTTGCTTTTCTGGGTGCCTGATGTCCTCTGCCAGCATTCAGAAGTTGTTTTGTGGAATTTACTCAGCGTTTAAATGCTCTTTTGGTGAATTTGTGGGGGAGAAAGTATTCTCCCGGTCCTACTCCTCTGCCATCTTGGCTCCTCCCCCAAGAACTTTAATTCTAACTGATAACTCCCAATGAGATTTCAAGGACAATGTATAGATAAAATGGTTTTCCATTAGACAATATTAGAAGGTAATCATGAAAAGAAAGAACGAATTTTTATAGATTAAAAAACATGATTGAAAATAAACAAATAAGAGCAAAACCGACAAGTGGCAGAATGAACATTTCTGGGAATAAAATTAGTGGGTTAGAGGCACCACTGGACTTCTCCTAGAACAGTGTAACAACAGTATGTGTTGTGATGGGGTTGCAGAGGTTGCAGTTAGATGATCTGGGCTCAAGTTTAGCTCCACTCCTTTTCAGCTATTTCTTCTTGTGCTGCGAGTTATCTTTTCTAGGTGTTGATTCTAGGTGCCAAGTCTTTATCTATGACATTAAGCAAATAGTGCTTCCTTCATTGGATTGCCATGAGGATTAAATGATTAATTTATGTAAAATCTAAATATTTGATACATAAAATATTTAACAATGTTAGTGATCATTATCAATACCCAGTAAAAAGCAAAGAAATAGAATTTTTAATAGAGGAGATAGTGAAAGGGAGATAATAGGGTGTTGAAGAAAACTTTTCCAGTTTTACAAAAATGGGTTACTAAGGCTGGCAGCTAAAAATAAAGAGATTCTGAGTATGTGGTTTCTACAGAGAAACACTAACAAGTAGGGACAGACGTGCGTGGTATGAGAGATGGCACAACAGCCCCTAACTGCTAATGGCATCCTGTTCCCCAGCCTCAGTCTATGCCAGGAGAAAGCAGGAAGGTGGGGTTTTCAGGGAGTTCACCTGAATGACTAGACATGATTCCCACTGACTGTATGTACTGCCCAGGGTAACCATTGTGAGGCTAAAGACACAGCAGGAGCTGCAGGGAAAGATACCTGCACCAGACTTGGGCCGGCATATTGATGAAGCCTGAGAAATGTAAAGTAAGTGGGAGGGTACCAGTGAAGAATACCATTCGGCCTCAAGTCCAGGGACTCTCTCTTTTTTATTTTTTTTAAACTGAGATATGTTTTCTGTTTTATTTTATTAATGCAAGAACACTTAACCTGAGATCTACTACCTTAACACATTTTCAGTTTACAATACATTATTGTTGGCTATAGACACAAAATTGTACAGATCTCTAGAACTTTTTCATCTTTTTTTTTTAGGACTCTCTCTTTTTTAAACTGAAGTGTAGTTGAGTTACAATATTGGTTCCAGGTGTACAATATAGTGATTCAGTATTTTTGCAGATTATACTCTATTACAGGTTAGGGACTGGAATGAAAAAGTAGGAAGTCAAGAGATATCTGGAAAAACAGGCAAGTTTGGCCTTGGAGTAAAAAATGAAGTAGGACAAAGGCTGAGTTTTGCCAAGAGAACACACTGGTCATAGCAAACACCTTCTTCCAACAACACAAGAGACGACTCTACAAATGGACATCACCAGATGGTCAACACCAAAATCAGATTGATTACATTCTTTGCAACCAAAGATGGAAAAGCTCTATACAGAGCTTTTTTTTTTTTTTTTAAAGGCTGAGTGTTTGAGTAAAATAACAATTATCTGCTGCTTAAAAGAAGCAGACCTAAAACAAATAAAAATTTGAAAATAAGCAGAACAGGAAAATACTAGGCAAATGCTAGTTTAAAACTTGAGAATGGCATTATTAAGATCAGAATAAATAACAGTCAAGGAAAAAATGAAAGGAGATAAAGATGGACAGTTCAGATGAACCAACAGTATATTTATCAAAAAGATGCAGTGAGGCAACTGCTTATCAAACAGTACCACATCATCTTATCTAAAGTAAAAATTATTGGAAGTACAAGATTTTAAGATAGTAAAAGAAAGTAGAAATCAATTTGAACTGACAGCTACAGATAAAAAATAGCAACATTTTAAAATACATGGCAGTATTACAAAATTTCAAAATAACTTCATGGAAATTATTTCCGGGAGTTTAAAAGTGACTTGTAATTTCATTCATAAGTCATCTCAAAATGAGGTCAAAAGAGAAAACAAGCTACATCTGAATAAATGCAGAAAAGTCCCATTTCTGGCCTTGGAGACACAACAGTGAACAAAGTAGAGCCACCCCTCAGGGAGCTTACAGTCCAACGCGAGGAAGCAGAGTCAGCCAGCAAGCAGATGACGCGTCACGTAGCAATAAGAGCTCTGAAGGGGGTTAGAGAAAAGCGAATGCAGAGTGATTCGGCACTGGTCAGCAAAGACCTTTTGTGAAGATGGCACACGAACAGAGATCTGAGGAAGGTGGATAAGGGGGCGATAGAGCGGTGGAGGGCCACATCCCAGACAGAAGGGAAGGTAAAGGCAAGTCTTGAGAGGGCAGTTTACTCAGTTTATTCAATAATTGCCTCTACATAGAACAAGTGACACTTTTAAAACAATAAACTGGAGAAATATGTGCTAGATGAACTGTTTTTGAAATATTTTAATGTGGTTTGTCCTTTTTGGGCAGCCATCTGATTTGGATGATGGTTAAGGGTAATTAGGACTTCTAACAGCAGGAATGCAGGAGAAAGAAAGGTCAGTGTTCAGTTTCTGTCAAATGGCTTTGCCCAGAGAGAAAAGGGTTTTCTAAATTCCTTGATCTCACTTTCCTAACAACTAATTTGATCGTAGACTTCCACTACAAGTATTAAGCAAGGACAACTCAGAAAGCAAAGATCGCAGGAAGGAGTGAAAAGTCCATCTTTTCTTTTCCTAGTGGAGTCTGGGGAAAAAGAAGGATGAAGCCAGAGCCTGGGAATCTCACTTTTCCTTCTATTAGCATAGGCGTCAATTAAAGAAAACATCCAGAAATCATCAGGGAAACTGAGGACCCTGGAGCTAGTGGACTGCTTCCCTGGATCTAGGGAAGCCCTATCTAGACTTGTCCAATGCCAAGTTCATCAGTGTGTGATGTGTGAGGGCTATAACACAGCATCAGCAGAGGAGGTGGCTGGAGAGATGGCTTCCCAGACCTGTATGTGCCATTCAGGGGACCAAGACATTCCTATGAGCCTTCACGTGAGTGACCCAAGGGCACTGGTTAGACTGGCAGACCAGTGAGCGTCTGCTGAAGTGGGGGAAAATGCCCCCCTTGCTTTCTTTCAGGTGGTAAGGTGTGCATGTGTCATTTCAATGTCTTTGTAGTCAGCTTAGTCCCCTCCAGAATGCAGGCGATTGATTATCAGTCTCTTTAACACCCATGTTTTCATTTTCTCTGTGGTTTCACAGCTAGTTTAGTGAGACTTTATGTGAGTCTGCTTCGGGGAATAGCAGCCTCATTACTGGAACTTCAAAAAAAGAGACTGGACTGGAATGGCTTTAGCCACCCCACCTACCATCAACAATTTCCATCACCCCTCACTCTTTGAGGTGAACAGCTGACTTTCTCAACCTTATGTAAAGTGCTATACAAACCCAACTCCAGCTCCTTCCAAAACCTATTTCTGCCTCCAAGTCCCTTATACAAAGAAATTTTATAGTCATCAGTGGCTAACCAGATACCATTCTGAACTCTAAACTCTTAAAATGGACACTTGAACTTTGACATTTTGAAGTTTTCTGAGGTGGGCAATAACAGGCTTCCATCTTTCCATTGGCAACTTTAGATCCTATCTCTTCTGGATCCAATTTTCTTCAGTTATTTTAAAATTCCACCTTCCTCTCTAATAAAAGGCAGGTGCCTCAGTAGAACTTCTTGGAAAAAGGGCAAAGAATTCAGTCATTTATTTCCAATAATACATTCTCATGATTTTCCTATGATATAGTATCACAAAGGTAAATATTGGGACAGAGGACTTATTAAATGAGCAAGGAATTCAGCCTTAAGTTTTGGTTAATTTTATTAATGCCTTAACAGCAACATGGTCATCTTCTATGTCTTCTCATTTTCCCATCTTCTATTTCATCAGGCAAATCTGGATGTTAAAAGGTAAAAAGAATCTCTGTTGGTACTCGCTTTCTCTTTTAACCCTCCTTCTCCTGCATCCCAAGAGGTCTCTTGTTTTGCTCCTAACACTCTCTTCTGACCGCATTCCCCTGGTTTCCTCTCAAATGTTCATTCTTCTTTCTGCTTTTGTGACTTAAATATGTGCCCATAGGAAGGAATGATGCTAAAGCTGAAACTCCAGTACTTTGGCTACCTCATGCAAAGAGTTGACTCATTGGAAAAAACTCTGATGCTGGGAGGGATTGGGGGCAAGAGGAGAAGGGGACGACAGAGGATGAGATGGCTGGATGGCATCACTGACTCGATGGACATGAGTCTGAGTGAACTCCGGGAGTTGGTGAGGGACAGGGAGGCCTGGCGTGCTGTGATTCATGGGGTCGCAAAGAGTCGGACACGACTGAGCGACTGATCTGATCTGATCTGATCTGAGGCCTGCTTCAGGCAACTTCCACAGGCACCAATACCTGGGAGGAACTGCCCTTCAACATTACTAAGACTATTAGCTTGTTTCTCGTTAAAAATTCAGATTCCTGAGCTCCAGATAAATCAGAGACCATCGAGGAGTCTTAGAATTCTCCATTTTACAAGCTTCCCAGATGATTATGATATGCACTAAAACTTAAGAAGTAAAAGTAGATAAGGCCTTCAGTGCTCTGAATTCTTGATTCTTTTGTTCCTTTCTTTCTCTCTTCCTTTTCTCCTCGGGAAATTAATGGAATACGGTGGGCTCATTTTCTGGTCTCTAGTCTTTCTTCCTCCCTTTTTTTTCATTTATTCATCCTCTCTCTGTCCCATCCTCCCTCCCTCCCCCACTCTGTCTCCCCAGCCCCGTCCTACCTTTGACCGGCATTTAAGAACATCATAGCAGTATGCAGAACCTTGTAAGTATCTAATACTCTTTATAAAATTTTTAAAAAGGAAAGAAAAGAAAACTCACTTGGGCAAGAGCTGCTGGAACAAAATCTCCCTTGAGTTTTGGACACATAGACTACAGCCTAGAGAATGGTAAAGAGCCAGGAAACCCCAAAATAATCACAGCTGGGATCCATAAAGTCCCCTCCCTCTGATTCAGGGAGAAACATGCAAATAGCCGATGTGCTGCTCCAGCATTTCTGTTCCATCATCTGCAATGTGTGATAAAGAGCTGTTTAGGAACTAACGTGGTCCTGCCTCCTTACCCTTCATGACAATTTCACTAATTATTTTTTGAGAATGCTTCCATCCTATGGCCCCTGAGTGAAAGGCTTCACTCTTCCTCATGGTTTAGAGATCTGAGTAGAAAATGAAGCAATCTCTTCAAAATCTGTTGGCTGCAGACGTGGATAACACTGGCAAAGTCTGTGGTGGCTGTTTTATTAAAAACAAAAAGCTAAAAGAAAACTGTTAAGAAATTTACTTTTTTTTGCAATGGGTATTACTAAAAAGTTGCATGCTAATTAAATTACAGTTAATAAAAGTATACTTAAACTACATTTTGTAACTTAAAGGAATTATATAGTAATTTGAGGTTCAAATAATTAATTCTTTTCAGTGTGCAAATATTTATTCTATTGTGTTTTATTTTTGCAAAACTCCATTTTCCTTAAAGTGGGGGCCTTTCTATCTCACTGAGTGTTTTGCTTTAAATGTTAGGGGAAACACAATCGCTATAACTGTGTTTACTTTGCATAAGAAACAATGGTAATTATATGTAAGTTAACCAGTGAGTATCACAGTTTATAAAAAACATTATGTAGAAAGTGGACTGAAAAATGTTAGTTGGCTCCAGAATCATCTCAGATGACCAGGCTTTGTGTCCAGGAACTAGATAACTTCTTTCACCTGAAAACAGATCCATTTCATCATCATCAGTTGGTTTTTAAAATAACACATTCTGTTTTACTTGCAAAAGTTCACAAAGAAACCTATTTGATTTGCTGATTTAAATAATTTATAGCTTTCCTAGAGACAGGAACGTGGGAGAAGGCAATGGCACCCCACTCTAGTACTCTTGCCTGGAAAATCCCATGGACGGAGCAGCCTGGTAGGCGGCAGTCCATGGGGTCACACAGAGTCGGACACGACTGAGCGACTTCACTTTCACTTTTCACTTTCATGCATTGGAGAAGGAAATGGCAACCCACTCCAGTGTTCTTGCCTGGTGAATCCCAGGGACCGGGAAGCCTGGTGGGCTGCTGTCTATGGGGTCGCACAGAGTCGGACACGACTGAAGTGACTTAGCAGCAGCAGCAGAGATAGGAAGGGGAGAAGAGGAACAGCAGTACCCACGGAGAATTACCACCTCCCAAACACCACCTCTATGTCTGGAGTTCACATCAAGATCTGGCAAGCAGACAGTACTGGAATCGTCAGCTCTCTGAAATAGTCATGTCCATGTCAGTCAGAGGTTTCGCAATTGAATAATTGCAAAGTGTGCGTGCCTGTGTGTGCTAATTCACTTCAGTCGTGTATGACTCTTGGCGACCCTCTGGACTGTAGCCCTCTAGGCTTCTCTGTCCACAGGATTCTCCAGGCAAGAACACTGGAGTGGGTTGCCATTTCCTTCCCCAGGGGACCTTCCTGACCCAGGGATGGAACCAGATGTCTCCTGCAGGGGCACTAGTGGTAAAGAATCCGCCTGACAATGCAGGAGACATAAGAGACACTGGTTCAGTCCTCGGGTAGGGAAGGTCCCCTGGAGAGGGAAATGGCAACCCACTCCGGTATTCTTGCCTGGAGAATCCTGTGGACAGAGGAGCCTGGAGGGTTACAGTCCAGAGGGTCACAAAGAGTTGGACATGACTGAAGCAAATCAGCATGCCCAGACTCGCACACTTCTCCCTTACATGAGGGCCTCTCAGGTGGCGCTAGTGGTAAAGAACTCAACTGCCAATGCAGAAGAAGTAAGAGCCTCGGGTTTGATCCCTGAGTCAGGAAGATCCCCTGGAGGAGGGCATGGCAACCCACTCCAATATTCTTGCCTGGAGAATCCCATGGACAGAGGAATTTGGTGGCTACAGTCCATGGGGTCACAAAGAGTCGGACATGACTGAGCGACCAACACACTTTGTCCCTTACCTAGCAACCCCTCTTGAATTCCTATTCTTCTCACTTTCTTCAAATTCATCTTTATTGGAGTATAGTTGCTTCACAATGCTGTGTTAGTGTCTACCGCACAGCAAAATGAATCAGCCAAGCATATACATACATCCCGTTCCTTTTGGACTTCTTTCCCATTCAGGTCATCACGATGCATTAAGTGGAGTTCCTTGGGCTATACGGTATATCCTCATTAGTTCTCTGTTTTATATGTAGTATCAATAGTGTACACGTGTCCATCCCAATCTCTCAATTCCTCCCACCCCCTCCTTTCCCCCTTGGTATCCATACACTAACAACTTTATTGATTGCCACCTCTACCTCCCTCTGTGTGCAAACTCACAACAGGAAGTATAGGCAAGGGACCTAGGCTGATAGGAAAAAAACAGAGTGTGTATGAGAAAAAGAAGAAATGAGCAAAGAAAGCCCCAACCCCTGAATAGCTTCAATATGCCCATCCCAAGTCTGATAAACATCTCTTTCATATTAAATATTGGCTGGAAGTACTTTTATATAAAGGGAAAAGAAGACCTTTTTATGCCTTTGAAAGGTGAGCACAAGATCAAAGCAGCCAGGATGGAAGTTTCTTAACTGGAATTCGACCAACACAGATGGAAAACCCATTAAAAAAAAAAAAAATCAAATCTATTCACAAATAAAAATAAGCCACTCGGTTTTAAGAGCTCTGGCCTGTGTTATGTGGGACATCAGGAACCAATTAAATTGCTCTCCCCTTCTTGTTTATCCTAAATAATATGGTCTTTTCCCTCCTCTGATTATACCAGCTCATACCCCTGTGGCGGGGGTCGGTTCTCTCACTCTTTATTAAAGCTCTTTCCCTGTAGCACACAGGAGTCAGTAGAAGACTGAAAGCCTGCATTTTTATCATGCTACAGAAAAATAGTTAAATATCTATCTTCTAGCATGTAATATTTTCTTTTGCCCCCAAAATACAGTTGGCTGAGGGCATCAGTATGTTGAATCACGATAGCCAACCATTGACAATGATTCTGTTTTCCATTTGTTTAAACTTTTCACCTCCCTCCTGAGCTTATAATGGAACATATTCTTCATGTTCTGCTTTTAGTTTTCCTTTTTAAGGCTTGGGCACATGGTTCAGTTCTGAGAGGACAGAAAGCCAGGCTTAGAGCCTTATTGTGAAATACAGACTATAAAATGACATCAATCTTTCCAGTTACTGTCTGAGAACAAACCACTCAGCGTGTCTGTTTCCCGTCTGTCCACCAGGACCGCAGCCCCAGTGGAGGGGACTATGTCTCATGTCTACACATCAACACATCTACATATATGCTCTTAGGGTTTATTCCGAAGAGCAGGCTGGATATTACACATTGGAAAGAGCTACCGGCGCAGCTTACAAAACCAAAAGTCACATGGCTCTTGTACGATACACAGACAGGCTCATCCTTGTATATTTTGCCATAAAAAACAAGTGGGGAAAGAGAAGGAGCTTGAGCCAGTGCCTTTCTAAATACCCAGAGTGACTAAGAGAACACTGAAGCATCAGTGTGCTTAGGTAAGAGTGTACAACGACCTCACAGACTTTTTGGGAGCTTCTGCCACCTGTGAATCCCAGTCGGTGAGTTCAAAGTTCAATCACGTGTCTTGTTCATGTCCAGGTAATTATGCCGGAGAACGATGGAGGAAATATTATCTCTAAGTTGAAACACAGCTTTCATCTTATATCCATAATAACCCAAAGGCTTAGCTTCCCCATTCCAGGGGCTCACCAAGAAATACTTTTTCCTCAATAAATGCCTTCACCCTTGCATTCAGATCTGCTATGTGCCAGCCATTTATGAGTATACAGTGTCTCATACTTTTCTGACTCCACCACTGGACTAAAGTCTGTATCATCAGGAATAGTTTATTGTCTTTTTGCCTTGCTGCCTCCACACAAGTGCTAGTTTGGGGGCTTTTCTAGGAAACAGAAAGGAGTAGTTGCCTTCCCAGAAACTGCCTAGTGACCTGGCATGACCAGATGCGTCCAGGCCTAGCAGAGGTCCAGTCAAACTCCAGTAGCAACAAAGTGTAAGCGGGGAGGAAGGAGGTGGGAATCGGACAGGTAAAAGGACACCTAAATTTGGCCAAATCTCACTTTCAAAGACAGCACCTAATCTCTAGCCTCAATGTTGTCAATTATTAAAGGGATACAGAAATTAACATTCACATAGTCGATGCAGTATTCCATGGACTTCCGAGAATTTCTTTTATATTTCACAAAAAGCCCTTGCATAGGAAAGTTTTCTCTCCCCATGTTATACATGAGGAAACCAGAGCTCAGAACGTTAATTTGCCCAGGGTCACAAAGGAAAAAAGTAGCAGAGCAGAGATTTGAATCTTTGTCTGGCTTTAGAGCTGCTGACTCCCCTAAAAATCCATGTAAAAGCATTATGCTCATTATGCTTGCGAAAGGTTCTTTTTCCTTCCATATTTCCTTCTAGCTTTAAAATACAAATTCTATTGTAAATGCCAAGCTTCAGACCTATTCATTTATGCAAATCATATAGCTCACTGAACATTTATCAAGGCAGTATCTACTGAATCCCCCACTTTTAATTCTCACCTGACTACCCTTCCTTAAAACATTTTCATTTCTTTCAAGCTAAACTTCTTGCTACCCTTTCATTCCAATGTTTCCACATTCTCATTTTTGATTCCCTGTCAAGTTATGTGTTCCCCTCCAGTACCATTTGCCAAGTTCTGACCCATTTGCCAAGTTCTGTATGCTAAGAGCTCTTGAAATGTCAACCTTCATTAGAGGTCTTTTTAGAATAAGTTAAAGTAAGCATAGTAATTCCCTGACCCCTCAGTGACCTACCTGACAATTGATTTTCATTACAAAATTATATTCAAGTAAAAATATACAATATACTGTGTGTTACATCTATTCATTATATTGAGTCAGACACAGCTTAGTGACTGAACAACATATTTATAGCATAATGTTATATATAATTATAATGTTATATATAGTTATATATTATAGTGTTATATATGGTATGTAACATATAGGATATTGTATATTTTATATATACAATATATAATATGAAATATATAGCAATATATAGCATATACTGTATACAAGTCAATCAATATATAAAACATATATTTATTATTTGATAGTGATAGTGATCGGAGAAGGCAATGGCAACCCACCCCAGTACTCTTGCCTGGAAAATCCCATGGAAGGAGGAGCCTGGTAGGCTGCAGTCCATGGGGTCGCTAAGGGCACGACTGAGCGACCTCACTTTCACTTTTCACTTTCATGCATTGGAGAAGGAAATGGCAACCCACTCCAGTATTCTTGCCTGGAGAATCCCAGGGACAGAGGAGCCTAGTGGGCTGCCGTCTATGGAGTCACACAGAGTCGGACACGACTGAAGCGACTTAGCAGCAGCAGCAGCAGTGATAGTGATAGTGAAGTTGCTCAGTCGTG
>NW_011494755.1:7499223-7503788 GCF_000754665.1 Bison bison bison
CCGTGGGATTTTCCAGGCAAGAATACTGGAGTGGGTTGCCATTTCCTCCTCCAGGGGATCTTCCCGACCCAGGGATCGAACCCAGGTCTTCCACATTGTAGGCAGATGCTTTACCGTCTGAGCCACCAAGGAAGGCCATGTATATATAGCCTGTGGATAACTGTGAAAATATACACACACACAAATACACTTCATAAGAAAACAACTATTTTTTTTCACTTAAAATTTTTTTTTCCATTGGAGGATAATTGCTTTACAATGTTGTGTTGGTTCCCGCTGGACAACAAGGCAATCAGCCAAAAGTACACAAGAAGTGTCCCCTTCTTCTTGAACTTCCCTCCCAGCCCTCAGCGCATCCCAGCCCTCTAAGTGGCTATAGAGCGCTAGGCTGAGCTCCCTGTGTCATACAGCAGCTGCCCTCTCGCTATCTGTTGCGTGTTGGTAAGGCGTGTGATTCAGGGCTCCTCTCTCAACCCGTCCCACCGGCTCCTCCCCCGGCTGGCCACAGGTCTGTCTCCTATGTCTGCAGCTCTATTCCTGCCCTGCAAATAGTTTCATCAGTGCCATTTTCAAGATTCCACATATATATTAATATATAATATTAAGAAAAACAAATAACTTTTAATATCAGTGTAGTCTAAATCATACTTAGAAAAGCAGCACTTTCCAAAAGGGAATAAAATCTGCCAAGATTCAACTCTGCCCACAAGGAAGTGAACCTTTTATAGGAATAGCAGAGGATTTTTGTCCCGGAAACCATGTGGTCTCGCAGTTCTCCAATCCAAAATGAGGTATTTGTGGTGGTCTTACCCTGATAAAGGAATGTCTCCCACATGCACACACCAAGCAAAGCACTGAACTCTGAAGTGATGTTTGAGCTAGGAATCAAGCTTCCAAACTGTGGGATGCTCTTTCCTCAGCAGCCTTTCAGAGGGAAATAACTTTAGCCAAGTGCCTGGCCTGGAAAGTGGAGCCAGACCCTAAGACTTCCTTCCCTTGGGTAGCAAACCCTAGAGGTTCTGACCTTTTTTCCCTGTTAAAGTTACTCTCATACCAAGACATCTATTTCTCCACAATCTTATATTCCTCTTTTTCCCCCAAACCCATAGAATGTGTGAAAAAGGGTATCTTTTCCAAATCCAACCTTAGTGATGCTGCTGTGCTACTTTTGGTTTTGTATTTGAACAATTTTGCTTTGATGTTTTACCCCTTATGAGAAGGTAGGTTGGGAGAAGGCAGGAAAGGAATACTCCAGGTAATGGAAAAGAAATCCTGCAACTGTCTCTGTACTTTCCATGAGTGAAATTCCCCCAAAGATGTCTATTTTAGGCTATTTTAATTATTTTTAAAGGTTCCATCTATTGTCCTCAGGGAATAGCACTTATAGACTTTTAAAATTATTTCCCTCCCACCCTGAGCTGAAGAAAAGAAAGAAAAACAAAGGAAATCTGGAACCTGTCACTATTTCTCTCTCCTTGTTGGCTTTTTCTCTTACTCACTTCCTCTTCTTGCTGACCAGGGATCACAGCCCAAACCCTGCTCACAGGGACTGGTCAGTGAGCAAAAGAAACCATCTCAGCACTCTGCACACTCATACTCTCAACACTAGAGTCTCATTAAACTTTTAGAGTGAGTTATACAAGCCAAACACTTCTCAGTTTAAATGCATCCTATTTCCTGGAAAAAAAACATGCTAAATCACACATGAGAATGAGCCCTATCCTAAATATATCTTCAACGTGCTTCCACAAAACTCTTGTGCTGCAGGAAATAAGATTCCAACTTTCTCATCTCCAATTCTATTCTCTTAGAAAAGAAAAATTGGGGAAATGCTGCTCCACAAAGGCAAGTCAGGACAATCAAAATCCTACTCATAGGAGACTGGGGGCAGGGAAGAGGTGCTAGTCTCTGGGTATTTTCCAGCTTCAGATACGGGCTTCCCTGGTGGCTCAGACAGTAAAGCATCTGCCTGCAATGTGGGAGACCTGGGTTTGATCCTTGGGTTGGGAAGATCCCCTGGAGAAGGGAATGGCTACCCACTCCAGTATTCTGGCCTGGAGAATTCCATGGATTGTATAGTCCATGGAATTGCAAAGAGTCGGACACGACTAAGTGACATTCACTTCATTTTACTTCAGATACGTTAGGTATCAGGGAAATAGTTATTCAAGAATATGACCAAAAATATCCCACAAGTCAGTAACGATAGCACTCTTTCTACTGCACTCTTCCCTTTGCTCTAACTCTGGCAGAGGGTGGGATATTGTGATAAGTAATACCCTTGCCCAAGGAAGAAGAAGAACTGCAGAGAATGCCCAGAGCTATCAGTAACAGGAACACCCTATTTGGTGATGGCTGGTAGAAAGGGGTGACTGAGAAAGGAGTACTGACCATCCTGAAATGAATGGTTTGGTTCTGGAACCCAACTCAGAGGGAACTTTCTACTCTAAGAGAACAGGTAAGTTACTTGTCAGTTTAAACATTTATGGAGCGACGTGGAAAAACTAAAAAAACATCTAATTCATTAGAGGATGGTTCTGGAAACCAATTCAAACAAAGGGCAGATGCTAAATAAATGGAAAAATGAACTTGGTTGAAGGGTAGGGTAACTTTCAAAACAGGGATGATAGTACATGGCCCATGGCTTCCAGGAAAGTAAAGAGGCAAAGCTGACCTCTTTGATAAGAATCTTGTGAGATCAGATGAAAAAGGCCTCTAGAAATCCTCAGAAAGACCTATACAGCCTCTTTTTAGAGGGTAATGACTTTGAGGATTGAATCCTGCTCTTAGGAGGATATTCTGCTGGCCTCACACCAATTCTAAGGTCACTTTGTCAGGCCAGCAGTCATTTAGAGAATGAGTCAATTAAAAGGAAAATCTTAGAGATGGGGGATTCCCCCCAACTTCCTAGAGCACATGGAGGCAAGGGACCTGAAGGCCTTGGCCCAGATCTCTCTCTTTGGGCTGGATTTGTTGAGGGACAAGTTGAATCCCAGGCAATCTAAATATCTGGTTGAATTTTAAAATAGCATTGATGTGCTCTTGATTAAAATGGAGGGAAGAGACTGAACTCATAGAGGCCACCCTATGTGATCAGCAGGAACTCCTTGGGGCTTGGTGGAAAATTCCAAGTGCTCCTCAAACCATATGGTTTCCTTAATAGTTCTAGGAAAACTCCTTAAGCCTAGATTCCTAAGAATACTGATATAGTACGAAGTAGAAAAATATCAATAACCTCTGATATGCAGATGATAGCACTCTTGTGGCAGAAAGCGAAGAACTAAAGAGCCTCTTGATGAAGGTGAAAGAGGAGAGTGAAAAAGCTGGCTTAAAACTCAACATTCATAAAACTAAGATCATGGCATCCGGTCCCATCATTTCATGGAAAATAGATGGGGAAACAATGGAAACAGTGACAGACTTTATTTTCTTGGGCTCCAAAATCACTGTGGATGGTGATTGCAGCCATGAAATTCAAAGACGCTTGGTCCTTGGAAGAAAAGCTACGACCAACCTAGACAGCATATTAAAAACCAGAGACATTACTTTGCCAACAAAAGTCTGTCTAGTCAAAACCATGGTTTTTCCAGTAGTCATGTATGGATGTGAGAGTTGGACCATAAAGAAGCTGAGCACCAAAGAACTGATGCTTTTAAACTGTGGTGTTGGAGAAGACTCTTGAGAGTCCCTTGGACTGCAAGAAGATCAAAACAGTCCATCCTGAAGGGAATCAGTCCTGAATATTTATTGGAAGGACTGATGCTGAAGCTGAAACTCCAATACTGTGGCCACTTGATGCAAAGAACTGACTCATTGGAAAAGACCCTGATGCTGGGAAAGATTGAAGACAGGAGGAGAAGAGGATGACAGAGGATGACATGGTTGGATGGCATCACCAACTTGATGGACATGAGTCTGAGAAAGCTCCGGGAGTTGGTGATGGACAGGAAAGCCTGGCATGCTGCAGGCCATGGGGCTGCAAAGAGTTGGACACAACCTTTTAGAACTAACACCCAAAAAAGATGTCCTTTGCATTATAGGGGACTGGAATGCAAAAGTAGGAAGTCAAGAAACACCTGGAGTAACAGGCAAATTTGGCCTTGGAATACGGAATGAAGCAGGGCAAAGGCTAATAGAGTTTTGCCAAGAAAATGCACTGGTCATAACAAACACCTTCTTCCAACAACACAAGAGAAGACTCTACACATGGACATCACCAGATGGTCAACACCGAAATCAGATTGATTATATTCTTTGCAGCCAAAGATGGAGAAGCTCTATACAGTCAGCAAAAACAAGACTGGGAGCTGACTGTGGCTCAGATCATGAGCTCCTTATTGCCAAATTCAGACTTAAATTGAAGAAAGTAGGGAAAACCACTAGACCATTCAGGTATGACCTAAATCAAATCCCTTAGGATTATACAGTGGAAGTGAGAAATAGATTTAAGGGCCTAGATCTGATAGATAGAGTGCCTGATGAACTATGGAATGAGGTTCGTGACATTGTACAGGAGACAGGGATCAAGACCTTCTCCATGGAAAAGAGATGCAAAAAAGCAAAAT
>NW_011494755.1:7503946-7510406 GCF_000754665.1 Bison bison bison
TATGCCAGCAAATTTGGAACACTCAGCAGTGACCACAGGACTGGAAAAGGTCAGTTTTCATTCCAATCCCAAAGAAAGGCAATGCCAAAGAATGCTCAAACTACCGCACAATTACACTCATCTCACACGCTAGTAAAGTAATGCTCAAAATTCTCCAAGCCAGGCTTCAGCAATGCGTGAACCGTGAACTTCCTGATGTTCAAGCTGGTTTTAGAAAAGGCAGAGGAACCAGAGATCAAATTGCTAACATCTGCTGGATCATGGAAAAAGCAAGAGAGTTCCAGAAAAACATCTATTTCTGCTTTATTGACTATGCCAAAGCCTTTGACTGTGTGGATCACAATAAACTGTGGAAAATTCTGAAAGAGATGGGAATACCAGACCACCTGATCTGCCTCTTGAGAAATGTGTATGCAGGTCAGGAAGCAACAGTTAGAACTGGACATAGAACAACAGACTGATTCCAAACAGGAAAAGGAGTATGTCAAGGCTGTATATTGTCACCCTGCTTATTTAACTTCTATGCAGAGTACATCATGAGAAATGCCTGGCTGGATAAAGCATAAGCTGGAATTAAGATTGCCGGGAGAAATATCAATAACCTCAGATATGCAGATGACACCACACTTATGGTAGAAAGTGAAGAAAAACTAAAGAACCTCCTGATGAAAATGAAAGAGGAGAGTGTAAAAGTTGGCTTAAAGCTCAACATTCAGAAAACTAAGATCCTGGCATCTGGTCCCATCACTTCATGGCAAATAGATGGGGAAACAGTGGAAACAGTGTCAGACTTCATTTTTGGGGGCTCCAAAATCCCTGCAGATGGTGACTGCAGCCATGAAATTAAAAGATGCTTACTCCTTGGAAGGAAAGTTATGACCAACCTAGATAACATATTCAAAAGCAGAGACATTACTTTGCCAACAAAGGTTCGTCTAGTCAAGGCTATGGTTTTTCCTGTGGTCATGTATGGATGTGAGAGTTGGACCGTGAAGAAGGCTGAACGCCGAAGAATTGATGCTTTTGAACTGTGGTGTTGGAGAAGACTCTTGAGAGTCCCTTGGACTGCAAGGAGATCCAACCAGTCCATTCTAAAGATCAGCCCTGGGATTTCTTTGGAAGGAATGATGCTAAAGCTGAAACTCCAGTACTTTGGCCACCTCATGCGAAGAGTTGACTCATTGGAAAAGACTCTGATGCTGGGAGGGATTGGGAGCAGGAGGAGAAATGGACAACAGAGGATGAGATGGCTGGATGGCATCACTGACTCAATGGACGTGAGTCTGAGTGAACTCCGGGAGTTGGTAATGGACAGGGAGGTCTGGCATGCTGCGATTCACGGGGTTGCAAAGAGCTGGACATGACTGAGCGACTGAACTGAACTGAACTGAATGACTGAACTGAACTGAACTGAACTGAACCTGCCTAACTTTTTTTTACATAAATTTGTTGTCATCTCCAGTGGATTTATTCCCCAGATTTTTCAGAAGGCAAAGTAACCATGTTAAACTGAATTTTAGAAGATGGGTAGTTCTAATGTTGACTAGTCTCATGACCTTGGGAAAGTTACTGATCTCTGTTCAAAATGGATTTGATAATAGTGCCTGCCCTACAGAGTTGCTGTGAGGATTAGCTAACGTGACATGTATGTTACTGGTCTATAAGAGCTCTTCAGTGAATGAAGTTCCCCTCTGAGATGTCTGGCTGGTAGACACTCTGGGACTCTTCTGTTTCCCATCTGGCATCATGTTGGGAAGCCACGAGCTGAATATATTATTGGACCTTCTCAAGTTTTTGTTATGTTCTTTTCCATTCTCAAATCTAGAAATATGCTATGATTCCTCCCGTAAAGCCCAGGGTTACCTTCTCAGCTTCTTCAAACCTTTGTTCCTCAGCACTGCACTGAATATGATTTCCTCCCAGTTCCTTCTGGCCCCCATTTCATGCCCCTCACCCTCCTGTGCTGGCAGCATTTTCTAACTATAACATTTCTCATCCTCTTTGGGGTTCCACAGCCGCTGCCCACAGTCAGTCCACCTGCGATGCATTTACCTATAATGACTTCAGCAACCTTCTCTGAGTGAGCAGCTTCCACAATGAGACAGTCCAGCTCTCAAGAGATTTTAAAAGCAATGGGGAAAAAAAATAAAGATAGTATAGACATTCAGAGGAAGCTAATCCATAATTCAGTGCTGGGAGTTAAATGCGAGTTCATGGAGAACCAGGAAATGGCTTCTCTTCCACTTCACCCCAGGTTCTTCTCCAATTTGAGCAGACCTGTTGGAGTTCTTACTGGTATAAGTCTCTGAGTATTTTACAGAGATTGCTTTACTTTGTTTTAAGCTAAGTGTATCAGTAGACACACATTTATGATTATCATCTCATTTTGTCAATGTTGAAACTGCAGCTTAGACTGATATTCAGAGATATTAGTCTGTATTCAGCCAGAGAGCAACTCAGATATTCTGACTCCAGGCCTGTCCCCTTAACCATTGCTCTAAACTCAAGGGTTCAAGGTACTCTGGTTTTCAGGCTAAGAAAAAGTAACTATCTCAGCCTAACGAGTTTTTCTAAGACTTTGGACCCTGATTATCTTACTAGAGAAAATATCTGACAAAGATAAAAATCTTAGTACACTGCTCTCAGAGCTCCAGAATTTTCCATAGTATTAACATAATAAAAATTATAGCTGCCATGGAGTATTAACTATCTGATGGTGCTACTGTAGCCTTCTTTACGTAATTC
This sequence comes from Bison bison bison, assembly GCF_000754665.1. NCBI lineage: Eukaryota > Metazoa > Chordata > Mammalia > Artiodactyla > Bovidae > Bison > Bison bison. Next base: position 7,506,692 of record NW_011494755.1, read on the forward strand.
TTAAAATGACCCTTCTGAGTACTTATTATCCTCACTTTATAACTGAGAAAACTGAGGCTTAAAATCCTTAAGTAACTAAGTAGCTGAGATGGGATTTAATTCAGGTCTCCCAGTCTCCAAAGCCCTTGTTCTCTCCAAGATACTGTCTTCTAATTGTTTTCTTTACTTTTAGAAAAAGCATGTATTGCAGTCTTCTCCCTCTAGTCTCTGACCTATGACCATCTTTAATTCTGCATGAAAAGATTTAAATGATAAAGAGATTTAAGTGATTCAAGTAATCAATTTCTGATTATCTCAAGTTGCCGAACAAAGTGAATTTGTCCCATGAGCCAAGACCTTTCACCAAGAAAAGCAATAAAACAAACACATTATTTTATCTTTCATTATGTGGTTTTTGACTCCCAGTGAAAGCAACTCAGCTGTAAAATTAAGAAACGAAAACCAAATGGTTCACAATGAAGTTCTGGAATCTGTTCTCTTTAACAGGTAAGAGAATGGGGAGGGGGTGAAACTGGGCTAAATAACTAAAGAAATATTGGAAAGATCATAGTCCATGAAAATAGCAGGAGGATTTAGGTTCTAATCCTAGTTCTGCACAAATCATACATTCTTGAATCAACCTGTATCAATCACTTTAGTATCCTTATCTGTAAAACAGAGTGAATATCTACCTTGCTTAACTCATTAGATTGAAGAATTAAAACAAATGAAGGTATATGAAAGTTTCTTTTTATAATTTATAAAGTCTATTTTTTATAATTTATAAAGTCCATTTTAATACATTGCTTTTTTGCCATTACCATTGCCTTTGGAGTTAGATGCATCGGTCCTAATTCAGTCACTCACTATATCTGAGATGTTGGTCAGGTCACCTAACCTCTCTGTCCTTCCACTTATCATTTATAAAATAGAAATACTGAATGTATATTAGTTACCTACCCCAGAATTTAATCCCTCCTGTCATCTTAGCATTGTCCATACTTTTCACTCAGGAATCCACCTCTCCCTCATAGAGTTTGAAATACTTAGGTCACCTGACTCCACCTTCGGTTTCAAAGGTGAATCTTGAATAGACCAAGCAAATTAGGGACTACAATCCACTTTGTCATAGGGACTGATTTATAATTAGCATAATCATAACCAAAAAGATTGATTCAGAAATAAGCAAATTTAATATCCCCCTCCAAACAATGAAGGGCATTGAAAGTTTGCGGATGAACTGGAGCTTTGGGAAAGAAGCTTTTTAGTTCTTTAGAGATAATTAATATCTTAAATAAAGCCTTTACGTTTCCATTTCTGACCATGATAGAATAACTGATACCAGACTAGCCTTCCACAGTAAACAATTAGTAAACTGGACAAAATTCATAAAACAACTATTTCTAGATACCATACAGCACAGGGCAGCACAGGATTGTGACCCCTGACAGAAGGAAAACAAGCGAGTTGAATGCAATGATGACTCCGGCTTTCTACATGGAAACATTTACCAGACGCTGACAAGGAGGAAGAAGGCAAGCAGAGAGCAGCAGTCTTGATAAGTGGAGGTTACAAAGATCAGAGTTTAGGAGGGCCAAAGTGGCTAGGCTTTGTCTGGAGCACCACAAAGGAATGAAGTGCTTAATAAATTGCTCGGTAAATCTTCATGGGAATCTTGAATGTCTGATGAATAATAAGCAGTGTATTTAGAGGGTGAGAAAACACAAGAGCCCACTACTACAGAAAGAAAACTTATATGGAGCTGCAAGTTGAACAACTACCAGAACTTTTCAGAGTTAAAAAACCTTTCAGTCAGACCAATCAAATTGGAGAAACCTCACTGCATACTAAGGGAATCCACTAGAATCTACACTTTAGGAAAGACGGAGTGAAGGCTATTTGAGCTTTAAAAAATGCCTTGAATGGATCAAGATCTAGAACTACAGTAACTGCTTTCCAGAGTAAAATCCAATCCTGATTAAAGGAAGACAACAAAACCAGACACTCAATAATGCTATCATCACAATGTCTAGAATCCAATAAAAATGATTATACTCAATACCATCAATCATTAGATAAATGAAAATGGAAACTGCAGTGAGATACCACTCCACACTCACTAGAATGGCCATAATGAAAAAAAAAAAATGGGGGAAAACAGACAAGGATTGGTAAGGATGTGGAGAAATTCCCACATTGCTAATGGAAGTGTAAAATGGTACAACCATTGTGAAAAATAGTTTGGTGGCTTTTCAAGCACATGCTGTGCTGTGCTTAGCTGCTCAGTCGTGTCCGACTTTTTGTGAGTCTATGGACTGTAGCCCACCAGGCTCCTCTGTTCATGGGGATTCTCCAGGCAAGAATACTGGAGTGGGTTGCTATGCCCTCCTCCAGGGAATCCTCCCAACTCAGGGCTTGAACCCAGGTCTTCCACATTGCAGGCAGATTCTTTACCATCTGAGCCACCAGGGAAGGCCCTGAGTTAGACTACTGTCCTTCAAATGCCTTGAAAAGTTCACATCTTAGCGATCCAGAATACATATTGCCTTGCTTCTCACTGTACACAATGTCCCTATAGAAACCATATAGAAATGCGCTACAACTCCTGAAGCCCACACACCCTACAGTCCTGTTCTGCAACAAGAGAAAACCCCGCTCACCACAACTAGAGAAAGCCCGCCCCCAACAATGAAAAGCCATCACAGCCAATAAATGAATAATTACTAAAAAAAACCTAGGAATAAAAGAGATGATAGAATAAGCAAACAAGACCTTTAAAACACTGATTATAATCACTTTATTGTATTAGTTATCTGTTGCTCAACAACCCAAAATTTAGCAAAGTAAATAGCAAAAATACATTAGCTCATATTTTTAAAGAATCTTAAATTCAGTTATACATTAGCTACTAGTTCTAGCTGAGAACCTAATGATTCCTTAAGCATTTAATATGATAAATTTTGCAGTAATATAAAAGACAGTAAAATAGAAACGGCAGTAAAAGTAAACATGATAAATATAGTAATAAAATGATAAGCATGGCAGTAAATATAAAAGACCTTTTCTGATTTTTTAATTTCTCTCAAAGATAACTGGAGGAATTCTCTAGTGACAGATTAAGTCTCCTCCCCTCTGCAGAAACAAGATAAAACTTAAATATGATGAAATACTGGAAAAGAAAAAGGTAGAAGGGAGGGAAACTGAATAAAATATGTCATTGCAATAATTAATGTATCATTATGTGCTCATTAATTATGACAATTCGGTATAAAACTAGAAAGAGAATAAAAATTAAAGTAAAGAGATAGGAATCAAGACCATCCCCAAGAAAAAGAAATGCAAAAAAGCAAAATGACTGTCTGAGGAGGCCTTACAAATAGCTGTGAAAAGAAGAGAAGCAAAAAGCTAAGGAGAAGGAAAGATATACCCATTTGAATGCAGAGTTCCAAAGAATAGCAAGGAGAGATAAGAAAGCCTTCCTCAGCGATCAATGCAAAGAAATAAAGGAAAACAATAGAATGGGAAATACTAGAGATCTCTTCAAGAAAATTAGAGATACCAACGGAACATTTCATGCAAAGATGGGCTCAATAAAGGACACAAATGGTAGGGACCTAAGAGAAGTAGAAGATATTAAGAAGAGGTGGCAAGAATATGCAGAAGAACTGTACAAAAAAGAACTTCATGACCCAGATAATCACGATGGTGTGATCACTCACCTAGAGCCAGACATCCT
>NW_011494755.1:7510652-7515363 GCF_000754665.1 Bison bison bison
AAGATCATGGCATCTGGTCCCATCACTTCATGGCAAACAGATGGGGAAACAGTGGCTGACTTTATTTTTCTGGGCTCCAAAATCACTGCAGATGATGACTGCAGCCATGAAATTAAAAGATGCTTATTCCTTGGAAGGAAGGTTATGACCAACCTAGATAGCATATTAAAAAGCAGAGACATTATTTTGTCAACAAAGGCCCGTCTAGTCAAGGCTATGGTTTTTCCAGTAGTCATGTATGGATGTGAGAGTTGGACTATAAAGAAAGCTGAGCGCTGAAGAATTGATGCTTTTGAACTGTGATGTTGCAGAAGACTCTTGAGAGTCCCTTGGACTGCAAGGAGATCCAACCAGTCCATCCTAAAGCATATCAGTCCTGAGTGTTCATTGGAAGGACTGATGTTGAAGCTGAAACTCCAATACTTTGGCCACCTGATGGGACGAGCTGACTCATTTGAAAAGACCCTGGTGCTTGGAAAGATTGAGGGCCAGAGGAGAAGGAGACATCAGAGGATAAGATGGTTGGATGGCATCACCGACTCAATGGACATGGGTCTGGATGGACTCCAGGAGTTGGCAATGGACGGGGAGGCCTGGCATGCTGCGGGTTGCAAAGAGTTGGACACGACTGAGCGAATGAACTGAACTGAAGAGAAATTTATTATTTCAAGTTGGAAACCTAGAAGAAATGAATGATTCCTATAAAAATACACATGAACAAAATGGACCGCAAAATAAGAACAATGTAAACACCAATTAGCACAGAAAAGCTTGGAATGGTGCTTAGAAACCTCCCACTGGAAAAGATCCTGGACCACTTGGGTTCACAGTTAATTGCTGAGCATTAAATGACCTTTAACAAATTCTGAATTTTAACAACAAAGTTTGATATGCTTACATATTTCATTTAGTATAGGATTTCCATGTTTACAAAATAGACATACTTTATGTAGTATTACAAATTGTCTGCCTATTAAATGTGACTTTCTCAACAAAAAGTTGTTAATGAGTTTACTTTTATTAAAGCCTGAAAAGAAAAAGAAAATACTACTTTTTTTTTTTTTTTAAGGAGGAGTTCCCTGGTGGTCCAGTGGTTAAGAATCTGCCTTGCAATTCGGGGAGATGGGTTCGACACCTGGCGGGTAAACTAAGATCCCGCCTGCTGCAGGGCAACCAAGCCCATACACCACAAGAAAAGATCCCACAGGATGCAACGAAGATCCCCACGCTGCAACTAAGACCCGACCCAGCCAAATACATAAATAAATATTTGAAAAACTTAAATATGAATAGAGTGCTGAGACCTTTATCCTAAGACAGAACCCAGAGGACTCAAACAGGCAAGAAAGACAGAAAGCTCATGCGTCACCTCCTACAGGAGACACAAAAAATCTCTAGTTAAGGCTCATTTGGTTATGTCATAATCTGGAAGAACCTCAGAAGAAAAGCAATAGAAATCTTGTAAAAAACTTAGACTGGACCCAACTTCGCACACACTGGGGGGAAAATGAAGCTCAAACCAAACAGTGCTGGTATATGAATTTATTTTTAGGGCTTGTTCATAAACCAAAATCTCTATTAGATCACCAAGGAAAAAGTGAAATATCTGTCCCGATGGAGTTAAACATGAAGTAAAATTCTAAAATTCTGCTTATATCAGCTCTTCCATGGCATCAAATTGATGAGCTTCTTGCCAGTTGGGATGTTCCCAGCCCCTGATAACCAAGAGCCATTTGAGAGCTGTGGGAAGTCCTTGCAGACAACTTCTTAGACAATGTCATTGAGCTTCTTGTTTCCATGAGCACCAAATTATTTGTTTTAAAAACATTTCCTATGACCTCACATGTTTTTAAATTTGGGGACTTCATGTCTTATTTAGAAAGTCAGCACAGCTCATGTCTGAGCAGCATAACGTGACATGAGAGATTAACTGGGCATGTGGTTCAGCCCAATCAGGCTTGGGACAGAAAACTGCAGAAGCACATGAGTCTTCGCCATGGGTGTGGAACAAAGAAGGAGTGTTGAGGGGACTGTGGGAATACCAAGGGAGAATGACGTCCCCTTCAACCAAGTGAAACAAATTAAGATGCAAAAACTCAGTGATGCTAGATTTTGACATCATCAATGAATGGGATCAATTCCTCCTGCTCTTTGGGGTTTCAACATGGTTAAAATCTCTGTCTTCTTTGGGATTTAAATAAATTTAACAACCCTCTCCTACATTGGTTCCCAGTCCTTGACATACACTGAAGTTAACTGGGGAGCTTAAAACACTACTCATGGCTGGGTCCCATTCTCAGATATTTCAATTTAATTGTCTAGAGTGCTGCCTGGGCATCAGCTTATTGTAAAGTTCTCTGCTAATTCTAATAGGCAGCCAAGTTTGAGAACAGGGTCTTCACTGCTTTGTTAGTCAAAGTGTGGGCTGAGGGCCTGGAGGCTCATTGGAAATGCAAATCTCAGGCATCATCAGATACACAGAATCAAAATCTCCACTTTAATAAAATCCCGGGTAACTCATATGCACATCAGAGTTTGAAAAATGCTGCTCTAGTTCTCTGTGTGTACATGCTAAGTCGCTTCAGGTGTGTCCGACTCTTTGTGACCCCATGGACCGTAGCCTGCCAGGCTCCTCTGTCCATGGGATTCTGCGGGCAAGAATACTGGAGTGGGTTGCCATGCCCTGCTCCAGGAGACCTTCCCGACCCAGGAATTGAGCCCATGTTTTTTATGTCTCCTGCACTGGCAAGTGGGCTCTTTACCACTAGCACCACCTGGCAAGCCCCTAGTTCTCTGTGAAAGTGAAAGTCACTCAGTTGCGTCCAACTCTTTGCGACCCCATGACTATACAGTCCATGGAATTCTTCAGGCCAGAATACTAGAGTGGGTAGCCTTTCCTTCTCCAGGGGATCTTCCCAACCCAGGGATCAAACTCAGGTCTCCCGCATTGCAGGCAGATTCTTTACCAGCTGAGCCACAAGGGAAGCTCAAGAATACTGGAGTGGGTAGCCTATCCCTTCTCCAGCAGATCTTCCCAAGGCAGGAATCGAACTGGGGTCTCCTGCATTGCAGGTGCAGGGAAGCCTCTGTATCCTCCTTCTATTCTACAAAGCAAGAGTTTTCATCCTGGCTATACATTAGAATCCTTTGGCGAGCCTTTAAAAAGTACTGATGCCTGGTTCCCTCCAGAGTCTTTGTTAGAGTGTGGCCCAGGCATGGTTTATATTTTTATTTTTTAAATCTCCCCAAAGAGTTTTAATAAAAACTCAAGACTGAGAGCCACTGCTATAGAAAGATAGCTTTCTTATATTAATTTAAGTCTTTGGTATAAATGTTACTTATTTCTGTGAAAAATTTAGGGTATCTAGGAGAAGGCAATGGCACCCCACTCCAGTACTCTTGCCTGGAAAATCCCATGGATGGAGGAGGCTGGTGGGCTGCAGTCATGGGGTCGCTAAGAGTCAGACACGACTGAGCGACTTCACTTTCACTTTTCACTTTCATGCATTGGAGAAGGAAATGGCAACCCACTCCAGTGTTCCTGCCTGGAGAATCCCAGGGACAGGGGAGCCTGGTGGGCTGCTGTCTATGGGATCGCACAGAGTCGGACCCAACTGAAGTGACTTAGCAGTAGCAGCAGGAAGAGTAACATATTGGTCTATTTTTGGACACTGGTTTTCAAATGTAAAAGCGGAAAGGCAACAACTAAGTGCTTGTTAAAATGCAGACTCCCTGTAACAAAAAAGAAGCAGATTCACAGATAGAACAAACCAGTGGTTACCAATGGGGGGCGGGGGGTGAAATAGGGGGAGGGGAATAAGAGGTACAAACTATTAGGAATAAAATGCAAAGAACTAGAGGAAAACAACAGAATGGGAAAGACTAGGGATCTCTTCAAGAAAATCAGAGATACCAAGGGAACATTTCATGCAAAGATGGGCTCAATAAAGGACACAAATGGTAGGGACCTAACCATTCTGAAGCAGAAGATATCAAGAAGAGGTGGCAAGAATACACAGAAGAACTGTACAAAAAAGATCTTCATGACCCAGATAATCACGATGGTGTGATCACTCACCTAGAGCCAGACATCCTGGAATGTGAAGTCAAGTGAGCCTTAGGAAGGATCACTATGAACAAAGCGAGTGAAGGTGATGGAATTCCAGTGGAGCTATTTCATATCCTGAAAGATGATGCTGTGAAAGTGCTGCACTCAATATGCCAGCAAATTTGGAAAACTCAGCAGTGACCACAGGACTGGAAAAGGTCAGTTTTCATTCCAATCCCAAAGAAAGGCAATGCCAAAGAATGCTCAAACTACCACACAACTGCACTCGACTCACATGCTAGTAAAGTAGTGCTCAAAATTCTCCAAGCCAGGCTTCAGCAATACGTGAAACCATGAACTTCCTGATATTCAAGCTGGTTTTAGAAAAGGCAGAGGAACCAGAGATCAAATTGCCAACATCAGCTGGATCATGGAAAAAGCAAGAGAGTTCCAGAAAAACATCTATTTCTGCTTTATTGACTATGCCAAAGCCTTTGACTGTGTGGATCACAATAAACTGTGGGAAATTCTGAAAGAGATGGGAATACCAGACCACCTGACCAGCCTCTTGAGAAATCTGTATGCTGGTCAGGAAGCAACAGTTAGAACTGGACATGGAACAACAGACTGGTTCCAAATAGGAAAAGGAGTATGTCAAGCTGT
>NW_011494755.1:7515463-7526209 GCF_000754665.1 Bison bison bison
TGGCTTAAAGCTCAACCTTCAGAAAACTAAGATCATGGCATCCAGTCCCACCACTTCATGGCAAATAGATGGGGAAACAGTGGAAACAGTGTCAGACTTTATTTTTCTGGGCTCCAAAATCACTGCAGATAGTGACTGCAGCCATGAAATTAAAAGACGCTTACTCCTTGGAAGGAAAGTTATGACCAACCTAGATAGCATATTGAAAAGCAGAGACATTACTTTGCCAACAAAGGTTCGTCTAGTCAAGGCTAGACGTGTATGGATGTGAGAGTTGGACTGTGAAGAAGGCTGAGCACTGAAGAATTGATGCTTTTGAACTGTGGTGTTGGAGAAGGCTCTTGAGAGTCCCTTGGACTGCAAGGAGATCCAACCAGTCCCTTCTGAAGTAGATCAGCCCTGGGATTTCTTTGGAAGGAATGATGCTAAAGCTAAAACTCCAGTACTTTGGCCACCTCATGCGAAGAGTTGACTCATTGGAAAAGACTCTGATGCTGGGAGGGATTGGGGGCAGGAGGAGAAGGGGATGACAGAGGATGAGATGGCTGGATGGCATCACTGACTCAATGGACATGAGTCTGAGTGAACTCCGGGAGTTGGTGATGGACAGGGAGGCCTGGCGTGCTGCGATTCATGGGGTCACAAAGAGTTGGACACGACTGAGCAATTGAACTGAACTGAACTGAAGCTACAAGGATATACTGTACAACATGGGAAATATGGCCAATATTTTGCAATAACTGTAAATGAAATATTTGTTGTTGTTGTCATTGTTGTCCAGTCACCCAGTTGTGTCTGACTCTTTGCAACCCATGATCTACAGCACACTAAGACTGCCTGTCCTTCACCATCTCCCAGAGCTTGCTCAAACATATGTCCATTGAGTTGGTGATATCAACCAACCATCTCGTACTCTGTTGTTGCATTCTCCTCCTGCCTTTAATCTTTCCCAGCATCAAGGTCTTTTCTAAATGAGTCAGCTCTTCACATCAGGTGGCCAAAGTATTGGAGCTTCAGCTTCAGTATCAGTCATGTCTCTGTTTTTTAATATACCATCTAGGTTTGTCAAAGCTTTTCTTCCAAGGAGCAAGTATCTTTTAATTTCATGGCTGCAGTCACCATCTGCAGTGATTTTGGAACCCAAGAAAATAAAGTATGTCACTGTTTCCCCTGTTTCCGCATCTATTTGCCAGGAAGTGATGGGACTGGATGCCATGATTTTAGTTTCTTGAATGTTGAGTTTTAAGCCAACTTTTTCACTCTCCTCTTTCACCTTCATCAAGAGGCTCTTTAGTTCCTCAGTTTCTGCCATAAGGGTGGTATCATCTGCATATCTGAGGTTATTGATATTTCTCCTGGAAATCTTGATTCCAGCTTGTGCTTCATCTAGTCCAGCATTTCTCATGATGTATTCTGCATATAAGTTAAATAAGCAGGGTGACAATATACAGCCTTGATGTACTCCTTTCCCGATTTGGAACCAGTCTGTTGTTCCATGTCCAGTTCTAACTGTTGCTTCTTGACCTGCATACAGATTTCTCAGGAGGCAGATCAGGTGGTTTGGTCTTTCTATCTCTTTAAGAATTTTCCACAGTCTGTAGTGATCCAAACAGTTAAAGGCTTTAGCATAGTCAATAAAGCAGAAGTAGATGTTTTTCTGGAACTCTCTTGCTTTTTCCATGATCCAGCAGATGTTAGCAATTTGATTTCTGGTTCCTCTGTCTTTTCTAAAACCAGCTTGAACATCTGGAAGTTCACAGTTCACGTACTGTTGAAACCTGGCTTGGAGAATTTTGAGCGTGTGAGATGAGTACAGTTGTGCAATAGTTTGAGCACTCTTTGGCACTGCCTTTCTTTGGGATTGGGATGAAAACTGACCTTTTCCAGTCCTGTGGACACTGCTGAGTTTTCCAAATTTGCTGGCATATCGACAACAGCACTTTCACAGCATCATCTTCAGGATTTGAAATAGCTCAACTGGAATTCCATCACCTCCACTAGCTTTGTTAGTAGTGATGTTTCCTAAAGCCCACTTGACTTCATATTCCAGGATGTCTGGCTGGTGAGTAATCACACAATCGTGATTATCTGGGTCATGAAAATCTTTTTTGTGTAGTACTTCTGTGTATTCTTGCCACTTCTTAATATCTTCTGCTTCTCTTATGTCCATAATGTTTCTGTCCTTTATTGTGCCCATCTTTGCATGAAAAGTCCCTTTATATCTAATTTTCTTGAAGAGATCTCTAGTCTTTTCCATTCTATTGTTTTCCTCTATTTCTTTGCACTCATCACTGAGGAAGGCTTTCTTATCTCTCCTTGCTATTCTTTGGAAGTCTGCATTCAGATGTTTATATCTTTCCTCTTCTCCTTTGCCTTTCGCTTCTCTTCTTTTCACAGCTATTTGTAAGGCCTCCTCAGACAACCATTTTGCCTTTTCGCATTTCTTTTCTTGGGGATGGTCTTGATCCTGCCTCCTGTACAATGTCACAAACCTCCATCCATAGTTCTTCAGGCACTCTATCAAATCTAATCCTTTGAATCTATTTGTCACTTCCACTGTATAATCATAAGGGATTTGATTTAGGTCATACCTGAGTGGTTTTCCCTACTTTCTTCAATTTAAGTCTGAATTTGGCAATAAAGAGTTCATGATCTGAGTCACAGTCAGCTTCCTGTCTTGTTTTTGCTGACTATATAGAGCTTCTCCATCTTTGGCTGCAAAGAATATAATCAATCTGACTTTGGTATTGACCATCTGGTGATCTCCATGTGTGGAGTCTTCTCTTGTGTTGTTGGAAGAGGGTGTTTGCTATGACCAGTGCGTTCTCCTGGCTAAACTCTGTTAGTCTTTGCCCTGCTTCATTCCATATTCCAAGGCCAAATTTGCCTGTTACTCCAGGTATTTCTTGACTTCCTACTTTTGGATTCCAGGCCCCTATAATGAATAGGACATCTTTTTGGGTGTTAGTTCTAGAAGGTCTTGTAAGTCTTCATAGAACCATTCAACTTGAACTTCTTCAGCATCGCTGGTCAAGGCATAGACTTGGATTACAGTGATATTGAGTGGTTTGCCTTGAAAACAGAGATCATTCTGTTGTTTTTGAGATTGCATCCAAGTACCGCATTTTGGACTCTTTTGTTGACTATGATGGCTACTCCATTTCTTCTAAGGGGTTCTAATCCACAATAGTATTTATAATGGTCATCTGAGTTAAATTCACCCATTCCAGTCCGTTTTAGTTTGCTGATTCCTAAAATGTCAATGCCCACTCTTGCCATCTCCTGTTTGACCACTTCCAATTTGCCTTGATTCACAGACCTAACATTCCAGGTTCCTGTGCAGTATTGCTCTTTACAGCATCGGACTTCACTTCCATCACCAGTCACATCCACAACTGGGTGTTGTTTTTGCTTTGGCTCCATCCCTTCATTCTTTCTGGAGTTATTTCTCCACTGATCTCCAGTAGCATGTTGGGCACCTACCAACCTGTGAGATCATCTTGAAGTGTCTTATCTTTTTGCCTTTTCGTACTGTTCATGGGTTCGCAAGGCAAGAATACTGAAGTGGTTTGCCATTTCCTCTCCAGTGGACCACATTTTGTCAGAACTCTCCACTATGACCCGTCCATCTGGGTGGCCCTACACAGCACAGCTCATAGTTTCACTGTTAGACAAGGCTGTGGCCCATGTGATCAGATTGGTTAGTTTTCTGTGATTGTGGTTTTCAGTCTATCTGCCCTCTGATGGAGAAGGATAAGGGGCTTATGGAAGCTTCCTGATGGGAGAGACTGACTGAGGGGTAACTGGGTCTTGTTCTGATGGGGGTGGGGCATGCTCAGTAAATCTTTAATCCAATTTTCTATTGAAGGGAAGGGCTATGCTCCCTCCCTGTTATTTGACCTGAGGCCAAACTATGGTGGAAAGTGAAAGAAAGTGAAGTCACTCAGTTGTGTCCGACCTTTTGTGACCCCATGGACTGTAGCCCACCAGGCTCCTCCCTACATGGGATTCTCCAAGCAAGAGTACTGGAGTGGGTTGCCATTTCCTTCTCCAGGGGATCTTTCTGACCCAGGGATCGAACCCGGGTCTCCCGCATTCCAGGCAGACACTTTAACCTCTGAGCCATCAGGGAAGCCCTATGGAGGAGGTAATGAAAATAATGGTGACCTCCTTCAAAAGTTCCCATGCATGCACTGCTGCACTCAGTGCCCCCAACCCTGCAGCAGGCCACTGCCAACCCACGCCTCTGCCGGAGACTCCTGGACACTCTCGGGCATGTCTGGGTCAGTCTTTTGTAGGGTCACTGCTCCTTTCTCCTAAGAGTCACTGATGAATAAATAAAGAAAATGTGGCACACATACACACACACTGAAATATTATTCAGCTGTAAAAAAGGGAAATTCATGCACTTGTGACAACATGGATAAACCTAGAGAACGTTAAGATAGGCTAAGTGAGATAAGCCAGATCCAGAAAGACAAATACTGCGTTATCTATGGTCTCAATTCTACATGCAATTCAAAAAAGTCAACTCACAGAAGCAGAGGCCGGAATGGAGATTCCCAGGGACTGGAGGTAGGTGGAAATAGGAAAAGTTGCTGAGAATAAATCTTAAGTGTTCTCACCACACACACATTACTACCTAAGTCAATGTCGATGTGTTAATTAGCTTGATTGTTACAATCATTTCACAATGTCTCATCTTATACACCTTCAGTTCAGTTCAGTTGCTCAGTCGTGTCCGACTCTTTGCGACCCCATAAATTGCAGCACGCCAGGCCTTTCTGTCCATCACCAACTCCCAGAGTTCACCCAAACTCATGTGCATCAAGTTGGTGATGCCATCCAGCCATCTCATCCTCTGTCATCCCCTTCTCCTCCTGTCCCCAATCCCTCCCAGCATCGGGGTCTTTTCCAATGAGTCAACTCTTCGCATGAGGTAGCCAAAGTATTGGAGTTTCAGCCTCAGCATCAGTCCTTCCAATGAACACCCAGGACTGGTCTCCTTTAGGATGGACTGGTTGGATCTCCTTGCAGTCCAAGGGACTCTCAAGAGTCTTCTCCAACACCACAGTTCAAAAGCATCAATTCTTTGGCACTCAACCTTCTTCACAGTCCAACTCTCACATCCATACATGACCACTGGAAAAATCACAGCCTTGACTAACCGGTCCTTTGTTGGCAAAGTAAATCTCTGCTTTTGAATATGCTATCTAGGTTGGTCATAACTTTCCTTCCAAGGGGTAAGCGTCTTTTAATTTCATGGCTGCAATCACCATCTGCAGTGATTTTGGAGCCCCCCAAAATAAAGTCTGACACTGTTTCCACTGTTTCCCCATCTATTTCCCATGAAGTGGGGGGACCGGATGCCATGATATATGCAACTTTTATTTGTCAATTATACCTTACAAGACAAGAAACACTATAGCAGAGGAAAGGGCTTGCGATTTAAATAAAAGGAGGACACATGACAGTTCATACGGTCATTATTGGATTAAATGAGAAAGTGTATTTAAAACATTAGGACACTCCCTGGCACACAGTAATATTTAAAAACTGTTAGGTATTATTTTTCCTATGATGACAGAATCCACAAAACCTATACCTCAGAAGATCCCTCTGTATCATCCCACCTCAGGGTTATAACCAGTCCTGGGAGATTTAAGTCTATTACATGAGAATTTGCAGATGGACACATTCTCAGGCAAAGTCACAATCTGTCAGTAACTGACCAAACGCTAACCCCCTAGAGAAGACTGGAGAAATCCAGGGAAATCCAGACCCCGGTCTCCATTGCTAAGGAGCCGTCATGATTCTTTTTTCCCTAAAAAATCTATTCATAAACCATTTGGTCTCATTCAGTGAGGGTTTACTATGTAAAGATACAGGTTTAAGTCTCATTTAATCTCTCATGGTTAGTACTTCCTCTTTACTGATGAGAAAAGGTCTGCTGCTGCTAAGTCGTTTCAGTCGTGTCCCACTCTGTTCGACCCCATAGACGGCAGTCCACCAGGCTCCCTCGTCCCTGGGATTCTCCAGGCAAGAACACTGGAGTGGGTTGCCATTTCCTTCTCCAAAGCATGAAAGTGAAAAGTGAAAGTGAAGTCGCTCAGTCGTGTCCGACTCTTAGCGACCCCATGGACTGCAGCCCACCAGGCTCCTCCGTCCAAACAGTGACAAAGCAACCACTAAGAGCTGGGTCTCTCTGTATGCCTAGCCCAGGTTGTAACCATTCTACCTTTCCCTTCCTCAGGACCCATCGTCTTAACAAATGTTCAGTTTGTCACACTATCAAGACAAGCAAAGGGAAGCTGTTTGTAACATGACACTCAGCCATGCTACATGAGACCAAAGTGATCTCAAACGTCAGAAGGAAAGGCTCTCTCTCTTTAAAAACCAGATGCCACATAAGAAGTTGGAAAGATACTAGTATTTGTTCAGGATCTCAGAAGACCTCTTGACTCACGTGAGCCTGATTTTCCTCTTTGTGGGTGAAGTGACATTCTTAATGATGATTTGAGATGTCAGGCAGAGCCAGAAGACAGTCACCCACTGGCGGCCTCCATGGAGATCTGAGCCCTGTCCTACCTGGTGAAGTTATTCCTGGGCCTGGCCTCCCTCCACCATTAGCCCAGCGTGCAGTCTGGAGACCCAGCTTCACAGACTTTGCCCCCGTGTGTCCCCTATGAAGGGCAGACAGCACCAATGTGGTGATTTGACATATGTATGCATTGTAAAGTGGGCACCGCAGTCAAGTTCAGTAACACCCATCACCTCATGAAGTTGCCATTTTGTGTTTGTGTGGTGAGAACACTTTAAGATCTACTCGCTTAGCAAAGTATGACTATGCTATGCTATGCTATGCTAAGTCACTTCAGTCGTGTCCGACTCTGTGTGACCCCATAGACGGTAGCCCACCAGGCTCCCCCGTCCCTGGGATTCTCCAGGCAAGAACACTGGAGTGGGTTGCCAGTTCCTTCTCCAATGCATGAAAGTGAAAAGTGAAAGGGAAGTCGCTCAGTCGTGTCCGACTCTTAGCGACCCAATGGACTGTAGCCTACCAGGCTCCTCCGTCCATGGGATTTTCTAGGCAAGAGTACTGGAGTGGGGTGCCATTGTCTACAACACAGTATTTTTAACTATAGTCGCCATTCTATACGTTAGATCCCCAGAACTTACTCACATTATAACCAGAAGTTCACTCCCTTGGACCAGCATCTCCTCATTTCCCCATCCCTAGCTCTGGCAACCACCATTCTAAGTCTCTGTTTCGGCTTCTGGGAATGAACATTGTTTAGAAGCCACATAAAAGTAAGATCACCCGGTGTCCCGCCTCCTTCTTAGTTGAGGGCTCCATCTGTATTGTCCGGCGGTCTCTGGTTTCAGGTTGGAGATTCCATTACACTATCTGTCCCAGTGGGTTTTCTCAAATGCCGAGGACTGACATTTGGGGGGGATTTACACCCACAGTAGGACCACAGGATGACAGCAGCAGGACCAGGTAAGCCAGTTCCAGTGTCCGGAGCACTTAAGGAAATGAAATCCCAGCAGGTTTCAGATTTTCCCCTTAATTAGCTTCCTCAGTCCCCTTAGGCATTTGTTCCCTTAGTAGGATCTATTCCCATAAACTTTCCTTTGTCTGGCTGGAGGGTGTTAAGTAAATACCTGGCAGCCACTGCCCACAGCTTTAGAGGGATTTTTGCAGCCCACAGCAGGGCCCCTGGCCTGACAGCTTCTGCTAATGCTAATGGCAGGGCTTGATCACACTCTGTCTGGAGGAGAGGGCTTCAACAGCACTGCCCAGCCTGCCTAGATCTCCTGCCAAAGAGTCTGACAGTCTCCTGCAAAGAGCTTCTATCATGTGCATTTATTCCAGGCAATTCTCCCAAAGGGGCAGCAGGTGTTTATTTTATACACTTTATTTTTTTAATTTAAATTATTTTAATTGGAGGCTAATTACTTTACAATATTGTATTGGTTTTGCCATACATCAACATGAATATGCCACAGGTGTACACGTGTTCCCCATCCTGAACTCTCTTCCCACCTCCCTCCCTGTACCATCCCTCTGGGTCATCCCAGTGCACCAGCCCTGAGCATCCTGTATCCTGCATTGAACCTGGACTGGCGATTTGTTTCGTATATGGTATTATACATGTTTCAATGCCATTCTCACAAATCACCCCACCCTCTCCCTCTCCCACAGAGTCCAAAAGATGGTTCTATATATCTGTGTCTCTTTAAGGACTTGTTTTCCCATATTTCCGGTGTTCTGAAATGGAACGGCCAAACAACAAACAGAATAAACCCAGCCACAGGACTGGAAAAGGTCAGTTTTCTTTCCAATCCCAAAGAAAGGCAGTGCCAAAGAATGCTCAAACTACTGCACAATTGCACTCATCTCACACGCTAGCAAAGTAGTGCTCAAAATTCTCCAAGCCAGGCTTCAACAGTACATAAACCGTAAACTTCCAAATGTTCAAACTGGATTTAGAAAAGACAGAGGAACCAGAGATCAAATTGCCCACATCCACTGGATCATCAAAAAACCAAGAAAGTTCCAGAAAAACATCTGTTTCTACCTTATTGACTACACCAAAGCCTTTGTGTGGATCACCACAAACCGTGGAAAATTCTTAAAGAGATGGGAATACCAGACCATCTGATCTGCCTCCTGAGAAATTTGTATGCAGGTCAGGAAGCAACAGTTAGAACTGGACATGGAACAACAGACTGGTTCCAAATCGGGAAAGGAGTACATCAAGGCTGCATATTGTCACTGTGCTTATTTAACTTATATGCAAAGTACATCACGCAAAATGCTGGACTGGATGAAGCACAAGCTGGAATCAAGATTTCCAGGAGAAATATCAATAACCTCATATATGCAGATGACACCACCCTTATGGCAGAAACTGAAGAAGAACTAAAGAGCCTCTTGATGAAGGTGAAAGAGGAGAGTGAAAAAGTTGGCTTAAAATTCAACATTCATTATCAGAGAAATGCAAATCAAAACCACAATGAGGTACCATCTCATGCTGGTCAGAATGGCTATCAAAAAGTCTACAAACAATAAATGCTGGAGAGGGTGTGGAGAAAAGGGAACCCTCTTACACTGTTGGTGGGAATGCAAACTAGCCCAGCCACTATGGAGAACAGTGTGGAGATTCCTTAAAAAACTGGAAATAGAACTGCCATATGACCCAGCAATCCCACTGCTGGGCATACACACCAAGGAAACCAGAATTGAAAGAGACACATGTACCCCAATGTTCATTGCAGCACTGTTTACAATAGCCAGGACACGGAAGCAACCTAGATGTCCATCGGCAGAGGAACAGATAAGAAAGCTGTGGTACATATACACAATGGAATCTTACTCAGCCATTAAGAAGAATGCATTTGAATGAGTTCTAATGAGGTGGATGAAACTGGAGCCTATTATACAGAGTGAAGTAAGTCAGGAAGAAAAACACCAATACAGTATATTAATGCATATATATGGAATTTAGAAAGATGGTAATAATGACTCTATATGTGAGACAGCAAAAGAGACACAGATGTAAAGAACAGACTTTGGGACTCTGTGGGAGAAGGCGAGGGTGGGATGATTTGAGAGAATAGCATTGAAACATGTATATTACCATATGTGAAATAGATCGCCAGTCCAGGTTCAATACATGAGACAGGGTGCTCAGGGCTGGTGCACTGGGATGACCCTGAGGGATGGGATGGGGAGGGAGGTGGGAGGAAGGTTCAGGATGGGGAACACATGTACGCCCATGGCTGATTCATGTGAATGTATGGCAAAAACCACCACAATATTGTAAAGTAATCAGCCTCCAATTAAAAAAAAAACAAACCTCATCATTCGTAAAACTAAGATCATGGCATCCAGTCCCATCACTTCATGGAAAACAGATGGGGAGAAAATGGAAACAGTGACAGGCTTTATTTTCTTAGGCTCCAAAATCACTGCAGATGGTGACTGCAGCCATGAAATTCAAAGACACTTGCTCCTTGGAAGAAAAGCTATGAACAACCTAGATAACATATTAAAAAGCAGAGACATTACTTTGCCAACAAATGTCCATCTAGTCAAAGCTATGGTTTTTCCAGTAGTCATATATGGGTGTGAGAGTTGGACTATAAAGAAAACTGAGGGCTGAAGAATTGATGCTTCTGAACTCTCAAGAGTCCCTTGGACTGCAAGGAGACCCAACCAGCCAATCCTAAAGGAAATCAGTCCTGAATATTCATTGGAAGGACTGATGTTGAAGCTGAAACTAATATTTTGGTCACCTGATGTGAACTGACTCATTGGAAAAGACCCTGATGCCGGGAAAGATTGAAGGGGGGAGGAGAAGGGGACAACAGAGGATGAGCTGGTTGGATGGCATCGCCGACTCAATGGACATGAGTTTGAGTAAGCTCCGGGAGTTGGTGATGGACAGGGAAGCCTGGCATGGTACAGTCCATGGGGTCGCAAAGAGAATGGGTCAACAACAAGCTCTTACTGTATAGCACAGGAAACTATATTTAACATCCTATGATAAACCATAATGGAAAAGAATATGAAAAAACATATATGTGTATAACTGAATCATTTTGCTAAGCAGTAGAAATTCACAGGGAGAAGGCCATGGCATCCCACTCCAGCACTCTTGCCTGGAAAATCCCATGGACGGAGGAGTCTGGTGGGCTGCCATCCATGGGGTCACGAAGAGTCGGACATGACTGATGGAC
>NW_011494755.1:7526309-7564519 GCF_000754665.1 Bison bison bison
TTTCATGCATTGGAGAAGGAAATGGCAACCCACTCCAGTGTTCTTGCTTGGGGAATCCCAGGGACGGGGAGCCTGGAGGGCTGCCGTCTATGGGGTCGCACAGAGTCGGTAATGACTGAAGCGACTTAGCAGCAGCAGAAATTAACACAACGTTGAAAATCAACTATGCTTCAATAAAATAAATTTTTAAGTGCTATAAATCTCATCATCAGGTTAGTTTAAATCACACATGATATGTAAATAACTCTGACATCTGGTGACCGTAGGGTCTCTCTGATTCTGCCACAACAGTCACTGCATCTCCAGAACCTTGATGGCTCCATTGGTCTGTCCAGCCAGATCACTATGTTAATTTTTTAATGGAAAAAGTTAAGTGAAAATAGAAGAGAACTGAGGCAAGAAGAGGCATCTTTCTACTTCTTGTGTATTAGAAAACCTGAATATTTCTTTGGGAGCGATAAAGCCCCCAGGTAAAACAACACTGGATAATGTAATGCAGAATGTTACAGTTGAAATGTTTACCTTCTTTGTTTCCTCTCCTTGAATGAAGCTAGGACTTCATTTGTTCATTCATTCAATAAGTACTGAGGGTGGGATTTAGCATCCAAACAGGGACATTTTAGAGAAGGAGAGAGATGCTATATTAATTCTATCTAGACAGAAGGCCATCCAGGACTGTTCTGAACAAAATGGGAGGTGTGGTCTCCCTAATTATTGAGCACTTTCTACATACCATGTAGAAAAATAGAAAATGTCTTATGGAGGTGGATAGAGGAGCTGTTTTTCATTTCTATATTCAAAATCAGTGCTAATTCCCACCTTCTCTCAAAATACCTAAAAATTTGGGCAAAACTTATTGGTTCTTTCAAGGCAAAATTAAACATGAGCTCAAGTCATTCAATCACTGATTTTTCTGGCTTTGAACAACTCTCTTTACCTAAACAGGATTCAATTTCTTCCCTTTATTTTTGGAGAACAGGTTGAATTTTGTTAGATAATTCTATGTTTATTTGCATTAATATATGATGAGCAGGTGCCTGATCAAATACACGTTAAAGGACTTGTTAACCTAATCTAATCTTACCGAAAACACTGCTCTCTTTTGAAAATAAGGAAGTCACTGAATCACCACTTGAGGGAATATTACACAGATGGTGATAATCAATTTTTAAACAGTCAAGCAGGACAAAGTACAAAATATACATATATCTGTGTATATACAAATATGTATAGATATCAATAGGTAGATAGGTGGATATAGTTTTAGAAAGACTTGACCATAGTTGGTGTTAAACTCATGTTTTCAAAGAATGGTATTTAGGGTCTAGAAATAAATTTTTCCCATATTATCATAGTTGATTCTCACAACTGGCTTAGATAGTATCACTAGCCCCATTTTAGACACAGATTGGCACCTGAAGCTTACAACTCTGATTTCACTGGTCTTCTTGCAATAAAACAATAGTTCATTATAGATGCTTAAGGGATATGTTTATAAAAAGATTCCCTATACTTCCATCAGATTTGAAACTTTTGAAAGCACTTTCACATTTATTCAATATACTTAAAGGCAGTGATTGACTAGACACTAGAGGCACAGAGGTGAAGAAAAGTGTCCTTGGGCATAAGGAACTGGAAATCTGATGTATGAGACAGGTAAGGAAACTGGTTCACCTTAGTAGACCAGTGAAATGAAGGATATTCACACTATGCCATAAACCACAGAAAAGAGCACCAAGTCCAAGCTATGGGGACCATGGAAGGCAGCCCAAGGGAGTAATGCTTGCAAGAGAAGTAAGAGTTTGCATATCCACATGAGCGCATGACTGCAAGTTGGGGACCATCAGGCTACATTAGAGCAACAAACGGCAAGTTTAGGAAAGGGTGTGTTTCAGGGTAGAACGTTGGGTAAGTGGTCAGGCCCAGGATGGGAGCCTGGAATGTTGGCTAAGGAAGCTGAAATGTGTCTATAGGTTTAGGATCCAAGGAAAGGAGAAAAAAGTGAGACAGGAGACAAGGAGACACCTGGGGAAGCAAATGTAATAGGCTTGGGGGAAAGATGGTTGGAATCTAAATGTAAGAGAAGGAGAGGAAAGTCTAGCCAGGGTATGTACTTAAGACGTAGAGTTAGTAGGATTGGGGGTCTAATTATGGGAGGTGAGGCATGAGAGGAAAGCAAGTGTATCTCTAAGTTCTTTGAATAAGTTTCATGAACCAGAATGTGGCATGTGGAGGATGAGCAGCGTTTCTGAGGGACACAGGAAGTTCACTTTTTGGGGAGTTTGGGATTAGCAGATGTACACTATTAGATAGAAAATGGATTAACAATAAGGTCCTCCTGTATAGCACTGGGAACTATATTCAATACCCTGTGAAAAACCATAATGGAAAAGAATACAAAAAAGAATGTGTGTGTGTGTGTAACTGTGTCACTTCATTGGATAGCAGAAATTTAATACAACTATGTAAATCAATTATACTTCAAAAAATAAATTTTAAAAAAGAAGTTCACTTTGGTACATATTTGGTACTATTGGTACACTACATATAAGAGTGTGAGCTTCCTATAGAGCAGTCAATGGCAAGACCTAGAGAGAACTGGCAATCAACTTATGAAGCTTAGGGGAAAATTCTAGGTGGCAGATACAGATTTGAGACTCTTCAGTGTGAGGCCAAAAGTGAGGCTAAATAAAAGGCCATTCATTGGACAGGGAGCAGAAGAATACTTCAACTGGGGAGACAGGGAAGGATTTTTAAATAACGGAACGTTGTTACCCTGTTTTGTTTTATTACAGAGCTAATCGGTTGGCAATGTGTTTTAATTAAACAATCTGTAGCAAAAAAAAATTCCCTCTCACTTTGTTTATTAGGAAATATACATGTACATCCACAGCGTTTTCCCTTAATAAATGAACTCTGAGTCACACATAAGGAAAAACAGGATTGAAGGGAGCTTTTCTTCCATGATGTCAAATTGATGAATGAGCAGTGACCTTTCATAGAGAGTGTTGGACTAGGGAGAAGGAGGCATAGCTCTAGAAGTCTCAGAGCACTGACCTCCAAAGTTTTTGCCAGTTTCCACACACCCTCTGAGATCACACCATTTCATTCAGCCTGTCTGTGTACTTGTATCTAAACAAATACTTTCAACCTCCACCCACCCATGTTCTCATCCCTTTAAAATATCAGATGTAGAGGTCCCCATGGCCAGCAATAATGCCAAAGAATGACTGAAATCGCTCTCTATCCCTGGGAAACAGGCCACATAATAAGGAAGAGGGAGGTAACTTCACTAAGTGTCCCACAGTGAAGTCACTTTTGGCTCTGTTCTGATTGTCTGAATGGCCTGAGCAACTGGATCCCATCATCTCAAGAAACGGCTTCCTACAGCGTGAATATGGCTCTGAACTTTGTAATCTTGGACCATACTACGGGGTGCCTAAACTGACCCCCACCTAAATTCATGTTGAAGTCTTAACCCAAGAACCTCAGAAAGTTAGTGCAAAAGTAATTGTGGTTTTTGCATTGTCGAATTTTGCCATTTGATTTTGGAATAACTTGAGTAAATGTGGTTATGTTATACATCATTTTAATGTGCATTTCTCATTTTATGTTTTTTTGCTAATGACTTACTACTTGCTATTTATTTTACATTTATTTTACACTATGGAAAGGATGTTAGACAAAAAGCAAATTTGAGCGATTTTCTAATTCAAGTTCAAAATGGTTCATAAAGCAAAAGAGACAACTCACAACATCAATAATGCCTTTGGCCCAGGAACTGCTAACAAACATACAGTGCAGTGATAGTTCAAGAAGTTTTGCAAAGGAGATGAGAGCCTTGAAGATGAGGAGTATAGTGGCCAGCCCTCAGAAGTTGACAACAGCCAATTGAGAGCCATTACCAAAGCTGATCCTCTTACAACTACACAAGTTGCCAAAGAACTCAACATCGACCATTCTACCATCACTTAGCATTTGAAGCAAACTGGAAAAGTGAAAAAGCTCAATGAGTACATGCCTTATGAGCTGACTGAAAATTTTAAAAAACTGTTGTCTTGAAGTGTCTTCTCTCATCCTATGCAGTAACAATGAGCCATTTCTCAATCAGGTTGTAACATGCAATGAAAAGTGGATTTCATTTGACAACCAGTGATGAACAGCTCAGTAGTTGGACTGAGAAGAAGTTCCAAAGCACCTCCCAAAGCCAAACTTGCACCAGAAAAAGTTCACGGTCACTGTCTGGTGGTCTGCTGCCCGTCAGATCCACTACAGCTTTCTGAATCCCAGGGAAACAATCACATGTGAGAAATATGCTCAGCAAATCGATGAGATACCCTGAAATCTACAATGACAGCAGCTGGCATTGGTCAACAGAATGGCTCCAATTCTTTCCCAAAACAAAGCCTGACCATACACTGCACAGCCAACACTTCAAAAGTTGAACAAATTAGGCTAAACGTTTTGCTTTATCCACTATATTTACCTGATCTCTTGCCAACCGGCTACCCCTTCTTCAAGCATCTCGACAACTTTTCACAGGTAAAACGCTTCCTCAACCAGCAGGATGCAGAAAATGCTTTCCAAGAGTTCGTTGAACCCTGAAGAATGGATTTTTACATGATCGGAATATTTCTCATTAGCAAAAATGTGTTGATTGTAACGATTCCTATTTTGATTAATAAATATGTGTTTGAGTCTAGTTAAAATGATTCATGGTTTGAAACTGCAATTACTTTTGCACCAACCTAATAACTGAATTTGGAGATAAGGTCTTTAAAGGAATTCTTAAGTTAAGATAAGGTCTTTTGGGTAGATCATAATCCAACATGACTTGTGTCCTTATAAGAGAAGGAGATTTGGACACAAAAGCACAGAGAAGAAGGCAAAGACATAGCAGGAGGGCAGCCATCTTCAAGCCAGGGAGAGAGGCCTCAGAAGGAAATCAACCCGCTGACATTTTGATCTTGGACTTCCAGGTTTCAGAACTGGGAGAAAATATATTTCTGTTGTTGTTTAAGCCACCTAGTCTGTGGTACTTTATTATGCAGCCCTAGAAAAGCAATACAGGCACTTATTCAGTTCAGTTCAGTTGCTCAGTCATGTCCGACTCTTTGCGACCCCATGAATCACAGCATGCCAGGCCTCCCTGTTCATCACCAACTCCCCGAGTTCACTCAGACTCACGTCCATCCAGTCAGTGATGCCATCCAGCCATCTCATCCTCTGTCATCCCCTTCTCCTCCTGCCCCCAATCCCTCCCAGCATCAGGGTCTTTTCCAATGAGTCAACTCTTCGCATGAGGTGGCCAAAGTACTGGAGCTTCAGCTTCAGCATCATTCCTTCCAAAGAAATCCCAGGGCTCATCTCCTTCAGAATGGACTGGTTGGATCTCCTTGCAGTCCAAGGGACTCTCAAGAGTCTTCTCCAACACCACAGTTCAAAAGCATCAATTCTTCGGCACTCAGCCTTCTTCACAGTCCAACTCTCACATCCATACATGACCACAGGAAAAACCATAGCCTTGACTAGACACTTGACTAGACAGGCACTTATTAGACATGGCTTAAAATAAGTGCCAGAGATTTCCTCAAATGAAATTAATGGAGAGAAAAAGTAGACTTGCTTTGCAGTTGAGGGTATTTGATGATGCACAACTGTACTGTGTGAAAGGTATTAATCTATTTACACATTCTACAGAAGTCTAACTATACAGGAGAGAAACTCATGTGTGATTACTTGCATTTTATATCATCCTTACTACAAAATTCACTGATGAATATGGTTGCATGAAATTACATCTGTTCTATAGCTCAGATGTTGTACCACAAGCTATAGTGAACTGCTTTATATAGATTGTATTGAGTTGATTATGCAAAACTCTTACTATTTGAAACAAAAAATTCTAAATATAATATTTTCAAAGCAGAAAGAAAAAAGTGTGGATAATATATTTTCTTGTGTCCCAAGTTATTTTTTTCCTTCACCTTTCCAGGTTTGATTTGTCAACAAGTCTTTTCAAACAGCCCTCACATCGATCTCGCTCCACCCAGACTGATTGCCACTGCCTTCATTCACATCCTTATAATCTCTGGCCCATCCTTTGGCCATCAAACTAAACTTTTCAAAGGGAGTGAAATACTGTTGGTGGAAATGTAAATTGGTGCAGCCACTGTGGAAAAAAGTATGAAGGTTCCTCAAATAAATAAAATTACAGTTTCCATATGACCCAGCAATCCCACTCCTGGATATATACCCAGATAAAACTATAATTCAAAAAGATACACATACCCCTATGTTAACAGTAGCACTATTCACAATAGAAAAGTCATTGAAACAACATAAGTGTTCCTCAATAGATGAATTGATAAAGAAGATATATATACACATATGAAATTAGATATTTGAAATATTATATATATATATATATAATGGAATATTGCTATTGCTATTGCTAAGTCAATTCAGTCGTGTCCGACTCTGTGTGACCCCATAGACAGCAGCCCACCAGGCTCCCCCGTCCCTGGGATTCTCCAGGCAAGAACACTGGAGTGGGTTGCCATTTCCTTCTCCAATGCATGAAAGTGAAAAGTGAAAGTGAAGTCGCTCAGTCGTGTCCGACCCTCAGCGACCCCATGGACTGCAGCCTTCCAGGCTCCTCCATCCATGGGATTTTCCAGGCAAGAGTACTGGAGTGGGGTGCCATTGCCTTCTCCAATGGAATATTACTCAGCCACAAAAAGAAGAAATTATGCTATTTGCAGCAACATGAAAGGATCTAGAAATTATCATACTAAGTGAAGTCAGAAACAAAAAGACAAATACCATTTGATACCACTTATATGTGGAATCTAAAATATAAAACAAATGAACATAACTACAAAACAGACTCACAAACACAGAGAATAGACTTGTAATTGCAGAGGGGTGAGGGAGGGAAGGATTGGGAGTTTGGGGTTAGCAGAGGTAAGCTAGCATATATAGGCTGGACAAACAACAAGCTCCTACTGAATAGCACAAGAAACTATATTCAATATCTTATGATAAACCATAGTGGAAAAGAATATCAAAAAATGTATATAATGTATGACTGAGTCACTTTATTACACAGCAGAAATTAACACGTGGTAAATTACAATAAATTTTAAAGAAATAAATGAATTTTTTTAAAGGGAGTGAAATACTGGGGAATGGCTAAGGAGTAAAGTCACTCGAGTTGAGTCCCACCTCTGCCTAACTGTGTGACTTGACCCAAATCTAAGCCTCAGCTATTCATGATTAAAGTAGAAGTACTAGTACTCTTGCCTGGAAAATCCCATGGACGGAGGAGCCTGGTGGGCTGCAGTCCTTGGGATCGCTAAGAGTCGGACACGACTGAGCGACTTCCCTTTCACTTTTCACTTTCATGCATTGGAGAAGGAAATGGCAACCCACTCCAATACTCTTGCCTGGAAAATCCCATGTGCGGAGGAACCTGGTAGGCTGCAGCTCATGGGGTCGCTGAGGGTTGGACACGACTGAGTGACTTCACTTTCACTTTTCACTTTCCTGCATTGGAGAAGGAAATGGCAACCCACTCCATCCGGTCTTCTTGCCTGGAGAATCCCAGGGATGGGGGAGCCTGGTGGGCTGCTGTCTCTGGGGTCACACAGAGTCGGAAATGACTGAAGTGACTTAGCAGAAGCAGAATAATAGTACTCTCCTCACAGGACTGCTAGAGAATTAAGTGAAATAACAGTAAAAAGCACTTGGTATGGCACATAAATACTCAGAAAAGATGAGGTGTACTGTGATTAATCTCTCAGAATCCATCACCCTACAACATTTTGTCATGCTATCTTTTGTAGGATTCCACTACCCCAGGTTTTCTCATGATGGGATCGCTTATCATTTATATTATGAAAATATTAGGCCTGATGAATGTTTTCAGACAGGACAGGCCTCTCCTACCCAAGTCTCCTCAATGAAGGGCTCAACCCTCCACATTTGAAAACACTAGTCCTAACTACATTTCCCAGGTTCCCACCAAAATCCCTTCTCCCTACTGCCCTCTGCTCCGAGTTCTTTTTCCAAGGCACCAAACTCATCTTATAACCCTTCAGAGGCTTGTTCTGGTTCAGGAGATGAAGCCCAAATGCTTTGACATGGACCACAGCACATGGCCAAGCTGTCTCTGCCTCTAAGTTCTCATTTCCAACCTCGAGGCCCAGTGCAGCGCCTGATAAATGTCAGGAGCTCAGCAAACGTTTGTTTGATGAGAAGAGGACCTGAAAAATTCACACCACAGACTCAAAGGCTTGCTTCTCATTCATCTGCATCTATGTACGCTATTGTTTCCTAGGGCTGCCCTAGGGATGACCACGAATGGGTTCTATCACAGATTTGAGGCCCAGAAGTCTGAGATAAAGGTGTTGCCAGAGCTAAGCTCCCGCTAACATTTTCTAGGGGAGGATCCCCACCCTTGCCTCTTTCAGCTTCTCGTGGCTCCTGGTGCCTTGGATGTGGCTACATCACTCCAATCTCTGCGTCCATCTTCACGTGGCCTTCTTCCCTGAGTCTCTTCTGTGTTTGTATCTCAAATTTCCCTCTCTTTTCTCTTATAAGGTCACTAGTCATTGGACTCAAGACACAGTCTAAAACCAGGATGACTTCAACTTGAGGTCATGGACATAATACCTGCAAAGCCCTTGTTTCCAAATAAAGTCACATTTGCAAGGACCTGGGATTAAGAGTTGGACATATCTTTCTGAGGAACACAATTCAACCCACTACAACTGTCCAGGGCTAGGGAGGTCAAGGGGTGACGTGTGACTGGAACACAGAGAGCCCTACCCATGCTCAGGAAGGAAATGGGATGTTCGTTTGCAGTTCAGAGATCAAAGCTAGATGAGTATTGAGCACATCATTTGTCAAGAGCCCCTGAACCAGCCTAAGGAAGCAGGGAAGCAATATTTTCTGCCCAGTTATTTTATTTCAGATCTACTTGTTAATAGTTTGGATTTCTTTTTTGAAACTGTGAACAATTTATTAGTACAGCAAATTAGAGAAAAGAAAAAAATCACATAAACTCCTTCATTCTCATCTCTCTTCCCATTTTTAGGGTTTTAGTTTGGGTTTTTTAAAGGAAAATTTAAAATTAAACCTGCATATAGAATTTATAGGGTTTCCCTGGTGGCTCAGATGGTAAAGTATCTGCCTGCAATGCAGGAGACCTAGGTTCGATCCCTGGGTTGGGAAGATCCCTTGGAGAAGGGATTGGCAACCCACTCCAGTATTCTTGCCTGGTAAATCCCATGATCAGAGGAGCCTGGCAGGGTACATCTATGGGGCTGCAAAGAGTTGGACATGACTGAAGCCACTTAGCGTGATTCTGTATATATACCTCCATATATCTCAGTACCATGCTTATAGTAATTTTTCTTGCCTTGTCACTTTGAGAAGTTATTTATTAGCTGGCTGGTGCTTTGACCTTGATGGCTCTTCATCTCTCCCCCGCTTTCACCATCACCACCACCACTACAACACACACACACATGCATGCACACACACACACACACAATCACACATTTCCTATCCCCTGTATTCTTGACATGTATTAATTTTCGTTAGGTCAATAGTATTTATATTATCCATTGCTAAGTCAGAAGTATGCCACTTTTTGCTTTGCTTTCTATATATTTATCACTAATGCACTTTCAAATTCTTCTCCATTGTCTAAATCTCTTCTCAAAACTATTCTATTACAGCTTTGCTTAGAGTCCTGACCTGTTTTAATTGGTTCAGTTGCTTCCTGTGCTGACCTGGTATCTCCCCCGAGCCTTACTGGCAGGAGTCCCTTCACCTCTGTCTCCCTTAGGATCTCCTGTTTCCCAGGTCCTGTGTCTTCCTTTCCATTTGCTTATTCTCTCATTGTGAAGGGGTACCTCCCCCAGGAGGTTCCTGAGAAAAGATGTCAATTCCTAGAGACCCTAAAGTTCTGAAAGTATCTTCAGTCTATTTAATATTTCGCTGATGTCCTTTTTAAACATATGTTTGTTTATTTATTTATTTGGCAGTGCCAGGTCTCCATGGCAGCATGCAGGATCTTTCATTTTTCAGTTGCAGCAGGTGAGATCTTTAGTTGTGGCACGTGGGAGTCTATTTCCCGACCAGGGATTGAACCAGCCCCCGACTTGCGACCGTGGAGTCTTTTAGCCACTGGACCGCCAGGGAAATCCCTTAACTGATGTTCTGACTAGGAATAAAATTCTAGGTGAAAGAGAATTTCCTTTCAGAATTGGTAAGAAATTTCTCCATTAATTTCTAACTTCCTTAGTCGCTTTTGAAAAATCCCAAATCACTCTCTGCCAACCTCTCCCAACTGCTCACCTCTACCTCCAAGTTTGTATGAGGTTCTCTTTGTCCTCATGGTTCTGTACTTTCATGATGATCTAAGGACCAATCAGAGACAGAAACCAACCATATTCCAAGATGAGACTTTTAAAGACTTTTTAATAAAGAAACTAGTTACAAGGGCCATGATTAAAAGAACCAGGGTTCCAGAGAAAATTTAGGGCCAGCAAGGACAGAAAGCTCATGGCACCCTTTGATGTGAGGGGCTGGAGAAGAAGAAAGAAATATATCAGATTGTTGCATGCAGCAGCTCTAGACAAAGGACTGCCCAACAGAAACTGCAGCAGCAGCAAGAGTAGCTACTTCTAGGACCATGTCTGATGTTATCATAGCCAGAGTCATCTGGTGGTCGTGAGAGAAAAACCACATTTTTGTTCTTAAGTGGTCTCCCCTGTTGGGTGCTTGATGCTTGCTGGCTGTATATTGGTCTCTGACTTATCAGACATTCCTTCCTATACTTACACATAACAAAAGCCTTCTTTTTGCTGATGAAAAGGGTGTGCATTAGATTGGACACAGGAAGGAGATGAGTTTGTAGAACTTAGTCCTTACAATTTAGCTGAATAGTCCAGCTGTCCAACATGGACAAAGTACTGCTCTTGGCCCACTCCCCTAGGACCCTGGGTGAAAGCCAGTTTGAGTGGGAAAGAAATAGACAACAGGACTTATATCTGGAAGGCCCTTCTGAGTAAGACACAAATGGTCAAGCCACAAAGGAAAATATCCTTCAAAGGACCCAGGAGGGGCCAAGGTAAGTCCTGATAGAGCCACCTTAAGCCCCTGTCAGAAGATTTTGATACAAGCTAAAGAAAGGAACCCTTTCTGTGGAGACAAGAGAAAAAGATGCTCACTCTGGGCACATCTAGCCCTGTGGGAATATAGCTTGGTGAGCAGAAAAGGGCTGAGTACCAGCCTTCATTCTCCCTCTGAGTCAGGCACCTTTGTCAAATAGACAAACTCTACAATTATGTTAGTGGCTCTGGGTTCTCTTTTAGAGATTAAATATGGCAAATTTATCAGGGTATGGAACAAAACACTAGGGCATGGTGATACCAGGAAACGACAGGCCTATTGTCACCATCCCAGAGCTGACTCAGTGAAATAATACACTTTTGGAAGCTAAAAATACAAAGATAAATGATAACCAACTTGTCAGACCCAAGAAAGGTGAATCATACACTAGCAACAGGAAAAGCCAAGACGTCATCAGAATTATACCACAAACAGAACTGCCAGAATTTGACCCCAAAGAGGTTCAGACACTGTTTCCCCATTCCCTAAAATGTCATTTACTCTGAAACAAGCTTCACTTACAATTCCAGGAGTATAGTTCTCTGAGTGAGGCCACCAGAAGCCTGGAAAGGACCCTGGTAGCCCTGAGCAATAGCTGGAGAGCTGACGGTAAGGCTACAGGAAGCCCACCATGCCTTTTACTCCTTTGGATATCTTGAGCAAAGGTGGGAAGAGGAGGACTTTTTGGCAGAACAAAGAGAGAGATGGATCTGTACCCCACAAACGGGGCTGCAGAAGCTAAAAACCCTAGGTGAAAGAGCCCCAAGGCAAAATAATGCCTGGCATCCCTTGTTTCCAGGTTTTCAGAAACACTGGAACGTGCTCCATTACACTGCCCAGGAAGCTGTGGCTGCAGGGACTCTGGCCAGCCACCAGTTCCTGCCTCATGCTGCCCTGCCCCATCTTCCCAGGCCCTGAAAAAACGGTTTTATAAGATGCTCACTTTCCCATTCCAGACAGTTTAGCTCAGCTAGGAATAAAGAACACTCAGAAATGATAAGTCATAAGACTAGGTTCTGTGGGTGCCCCCCCCTCCACCCACCTCCCACCACCCCCGCCATGACATTGCATTTAACTTCTTGTTGCAGGTCCACATGGACACTAAGAACGTGAAGGCCTTGACCTTCCCTTGTATTGCAACACTGGAATCCTAGAGACCCATTCGGGCAGAGCATAGGTCAGAGCTATTTTCATAATGATACTAAGATATCTTGCCTTTTTCACCGCACTGACATTTAAACTAATGTTACACAAGCAATGGTAGATAAAACCGCTGGCCTCAATCAAGGCAGGGACACCAGAAAGCCCAAGCGGACTAGTATTCAGTGTGTTCTTAACTGCCACACAATCACAAGGTAGAAAAGCCAGATTCACTCTAAAATGCTTTTGATGAAGCAGCAAGAAATATTAACGTTATTAATTCTTGGTTCTTCATAATACTTTAGGTAATGAATTTGGCAGTATGTGTCAAGTCTGATGAATTCCAAGGTAATGTATTTGTCTCCAAGAAAAGCACTTGTGAAATTCTGCACTTCAAGGAGAGCTAGCTACTTTTATTTTCTCCATGAATCAAGATTTTCACTTCAAAGAATAGCAGAAAGACAAATATTCTTATCCAGATTTGGGTGTTTGACAGACATCTTTGTGAAAATTTAAAAAGCAAATCAAGAAAAACAACTGACAGTATTTGTTGCCAATTACAAAATTTGAGCTTTGAAGCAAAAATTACCATTTTGGAAAATCTGTACCTGTGCCTTGAACTTGACAGCTTCCCAGTACTTAAAGACTTTTGACTATCTTTACGTTACTACCATTTTTTTTTTTTCTGAGATTGGTGTTGATGTGAACAGTTGGGATGTTTTGATGTAGTTTAATAAAATGTGTCAACATTTGAAAGGTCTACGCAACTCAGTGAGGCAATATTGTAAGGTCATGAATGGGTAAAAGATCCATTTAAAGTGCAAAACAGACCAGTAGATTCTTCATGTACCTGAGTATGAAAGTCACTTTTTTCAGACTTCACATTGCAACTAACCTTTAAGAAACTATCACTTATATCTGTTGCAGTATCAAAGAAGAATAACATTTTTTTAAATGACTACTAGAATACTCCTTCCTTTCCCAGCTACTATCTGTGTGAGGCTGGTTCTTCCTCACAGACTGCAAGCAAAAGAGTCTGTCCCAGCAGAGTTCATGCAGAAGCATATGTGAGAACACAGCTGGTTTTTTAAGCCAAACATTAGCTGATTTGAAAAATGTAAAACAATTCCCCTCTTCTCACTGACTTTTTGTCTAGGAAAATAAAATATTTTAATAAAATATGTTCTTATATTAACACATACCAGTTTTATTATAATTATTTTAAATGAATTAATATATAGCTTAAATTTTTCAATATGGCTAGTTTTCATTAAAATGTACTTCTATGTTAATATGTAATATTATGTTACTATATAATAGGTTTATTAGCTATTAGTTAGTTTTAAATGACTTGATAAATAATTAATACAATTTTTCTTAGTTCCACTTTTTAAATACAGTAAATATGCCCATAGAAACAAAAGCTAGTTGGGATTCCTCA
This sequence comes from Bison bison bison, assembly GCF_000754665.1. NCBI lineage: Eukaryota > Metazoa > Chordata > Mammalia > Artiodactyla > Bovidae > Bison > Bison bison. The sequence goes on from NW_011494755.1 coordinate 7,540,075, forward strand.
ATATTTTTTCAGAGTCTGAAGAAGTCCTAAGACCAAGAAGTTTGAGAAAATCCTGCCCTAGGGAATGACCCAAGGCAGCGTGATTGAGGCTAACTCACAGGACAAGTTCGTGGAAAAGAGCAGAGAAGAAATAAAGGTGGCTTTCTTAAACAAAGTTAATTTAGAAGTTGCTATTCCTGCTCACATCCTATTGGTCAACACCCAGCTGCCAGGAAGACTAGGAAACTTGGTCTCCTGGGCAGCTGCAAGGGAAGAATTAGAAGTCACTGCCTTACTCCCAAATCTAGACTTTGTTGGCATTCAAAATAGAATTCTCTCAGTTGGTTTAAAGGCAGTTGTGTTACAGTGGCCAGCACTGTGTCAGCTGAGGCTCACATGCACAGCGTTTGGGCAATACAGGAGCTATCGGTTTGCAATCCTGTGATTCAACTGACTCAGCTGAAGTTGGGTTAGAATGTGGCATTTATAATGTGCATGAGGTTGTATGTCCACTCAGAGGCTGTCTTGTGTGACACCTGGACCTGAGTGCTGGCCACACTGACAAGGACAAGTAGATACAAACGCTGCCACTGGACAGTTGAAACCATCAGGCTCCCATGATCCACTGGGCCTCCTGTAAAAATGATATAATAGTAATAATAATATGATGATGATAATGGCATCAAGGAAATGTGAGTGGAGAAGGGACCCTCACCACAGACTTCAATGTGTCTCCCACCAAATAAGAGACTAGCTGCTTGAGAAGATCATCCAGACAGAGGACAGGTGCCATCCTTGAGAGAAAACTCTTCCTCTCCTGTTGATCCAAGATGAACAGCAGCATAGTGGACCTAACAGCAGCATAGTGGACCGGCCCCCAGAGCCCCAAGTGGGAGCAGAGTGGCTTTCTCTGGGCCTGAAGCACCACAGGTAGGACAAGATATCGTGAGATCATGAGCCCAGCCTATGTGGTTAACACCAGGCAGCTAACCACCAGTCTTGGCAGTGACCTGACCCAGCAGATCCCCAGTGTTCAGTTCACTTCTTTTCATCTTATTTTCTAGGTCTTTAAAATGCAGGAGAAAATATGCGTTCCATTCATAGGGTTAGTCAAAAAATCAAATAAGATAGAATCTGAAACACAGTGCACCTAAAAGGAAAAACACCAACTGTGAGTAGCCAGTTGTCATGGATATTATCTCTGCTTGTCACAGGTGAGAGGTCATCAGGTCACTTACAATGTCTTGTGCTCATATGTCCTCTTCCTCATCATCCAAACTTTTTTTTAATGTTTAATTATGGTGAAATACACAAAACATAAAATTTGCCATCTTAACCATTTTCAGGTGAACAATTTGGCAGTGTTAAATTAAGCATATTCACATTGTTGGGCAACCAATCACCAGAACCTTTTTATCTTGCCAAAATGAAATACTACCCATTAAACTAAAACTCTCCATTCCTCTCAGAATTTGTTTTGAAGAAATCCTTTCTCTCATGCTTCCAGAGCCAGGATCAGCTAAATCTGGTGTGCCATGCAGGGGAGCCCCAGGACTTTTCTTCACCTTCCCATAATTTACTCATGAACATGTGTTATGTTGAGCTGACCATTAGACAGGTTCTCAGCAATGCTTTGAATCTAAACAAACAAACAAAAAAAATGTTATTATTCTTGAAGATCTCACAGTATATTTTACTAGTGTGTAAATAGTAATCAAGTATGACTCAACAGTTATAAACGATACAATTAAAGTCTACACAAGGTATAGAGAGAGCACAAAAGAAGTCATCAGTGTCAGGGAGAGGAATGCACAGGAAAATGGTGAGGAGTGTTAGTAAAGATTTCATAGAGGAGAGGTTTCTCAAGTTTGGGATTTTAAGACTGAAGAGGCAGGAATTCATCAGAGAAAACAGTGAAGAAGTTTTGAGATACAAACAGTTCAGTTTAATACAAATTATTTTTTGTATAACATTTTCTCATCAATTGTCTAATTCACCAAGGAGATTTGAAATGATATTTTCACAGGCAGGAAGTTTAATAGACTTGGGGAGGGTGGTTATGACAATGACAGACCAATGAAGGAAATGATTTTTGCAGAAAGACGTGGAAATTCCATCTCTGTATCTGACCCCTATCTCTATGGGATATGCACACATTCTTCTAGGGACCAATATTCAGAATAAATATAAAAATTATTTGTAAAATTTGGGCTAAAAATTTCCTCCTCTTATGATATCTTTTCTTTGTGTCTGTCTCTTGATCTAAAGTTTGAAAATCAGTAATTATTTTTCTGACATATTTTTAGTTTTCACATTTGATTTTTTCAGTTCTGTTTATATTGCTAAAAATTTTACCAATTGTGCTGGAAGCATTTTGGTTTGTTTTTTGCTTTTAAAAAACTGTTCTTTTGTTGTTCAATGCCATTTTTTAAAAAATCAGTCTTTTTAGAAACAATTCCTGAAGTTATATTTTACCAACAGCCATTTCAAACATACCTGTTGGATATACCCCAATTTAACTCTTGATGAATGAAGAATTTAACTATTGACTAACTTTTCCTTTTTGCCTAAGTACTCTAAAATGTTTACAGGATTGCTCTAAATTATTTCAAACACAATGAGATATTTGAAAAGCAGAGCATCATGGCTTTAGTTATTTCTAGTAAAATCCTACAGATACTTTGAATGAAGAATCAAAGTATTCATAGACTGTATATTTTAAGATCCTTGTATCTTGCAACTGTGGTAAATAACTTCCATCTCACTTCAAAAGAAGGGATCATTCAATAGCTAGGTCATGGAAGCAGCCTAGATGTCCGTCAATAGATGAATGGATAAAGTTGTGGTACATATACACAATGGAATATTACTCAGTTATAAAAAGGAACACATATGAATCAATTCTAATGAGGTGGGTGAACCTAGAGCCTATTATACAGAGTGAAGTAAATCAGAAAGAGAAAGACAAATATCATATATTAATGCATATATGTGGAATCTAGAAAGATGATACTGATGATCCTATCTGCAAAGCAGCAAAGGAGACGCAGACATTAAGAACAGACTTTTGGTCACAGTAGGGTAGGGAGAGGGTGGGAAGACTTGAGAGAATAGTACTGAAATATATTCATTACCATATGTGAAATAGATAGCCAGTGGGAATTTACTGGATCATGCAGGGAACCCAAAGTTGGTGCTCTGTGACAATCTAGAGGGGTGGGATGGGGAAGGAATTGGGAGTGATGTTTAAGACAGAGGGACATATGTATACCTGTGGCTGATTCTTGTTGATGTATGGCAGAAACCATCACTACGTTGTAAAGTAATTATCCTCCAATTAAAAATAAAATTTAAAAAAATGTTTTTTAAAAAAGGAAGGGATCATCCAGGTAAAGAGAAATGAAGTCTCAAGTAGAAGTAAAGGGACTCCACTTGTCTTTACCTGGATGATCCCTTCTTTTGAAGTGAGGTGGAAGCTATTACTACAACTGCAAGATACAAGGGATTGTAAAATATACAGGTCTGTAAATATTTTGATTCTTCATTCAAACATCTATAGGATTTTTACTAGAAATAACTGTACTTAAGCCACAATGCTCTGCTTTTCAAATATCCCATTGTGTTTGGAATAGTTTGTAGCAATGCTATAAACATTTTTAGAGTACACAGGCAAAAAGGAAAAGTCAATCAATAGTTAAATTCTTCATTCATTAATAGTTAAATTGGGATATATTCAACAGAAATGTTTGAACTATCCCAACAGATATGTTTTAAACTACCACAATGTTGTTAATCAGCTATCCTCCAAAATAAAGAAAGAAGTTTAAAAAAGAAAAAGGAAAGAAGTCAGATCTAGGATCTGTCTTGGAGAAATCGCCCCAGGGACTGGGGAAGCACTCAGCTTTCCAGGTGGTGCTAATGATAAAGAACCCACTTGAGCATGCCTGAGACATAGGAGATGCAGGTTCGATCCCTGGGTAGGGAAGATCTACTGGAGAGGGAAGTGGCAACCCACTCCAGTATTCTTGCCTGGAGAATCCCATGGACAGAGGAGCCTGGTGGGCTACAGTCCATGTTAAGTCACCTCAGTCGTGTCTGACTTTTTGTGACCCCATGACTGTAGCCCTCCAGGCTCCTCTGTCCATGGGTTTCTTCAGGCAAGAATACTGGAGTGGGTTGCCATGCCCTTCTCCAGGGGATTTTTCCCGATCCAGGGATTGAACCTGCGTCTTTTTACGTCTCCTGCAGCGGGAGGCAGGCTACAGTCCACAGTGTCGCAGAGTCCGACATGACTGAAGCGATTTAACACACAAGCACAATGATTCTTCGGTCCTCACTGGTGGCTCAGACGGTAAAGAATCTGCCTGTGATGAAAGAGACCTAGGTTTGATCCCTGGGTTGGGAAGTTTCCCTAGAAAAGGAAATGGCAACCCGCTTCAGTATTCTTGCCTGGAGAATTCTGTGGATGGAGGACCCCTGACGGACTATAGTCCATGAGATTACAAAGAGTCAGAGCCAATTGAGCAATTAACACACAGCTTCAGAAGGCTGATAGCCCCGGGGTGTGTCTCACCTTCTGAGGCAGAACCTACCTGAGTTCTGTCTTTATCTGTTTTAGCTCCCAGGGGCTGTAATTCAGAGACTGCAATTCCATAAAAGAATCCTAAACCCATGTGAAATAACCCTGAAATATCTTGCCCTTTGGGACAGACTTGAGGGCAGGATAAACATATGGCCCAGGTGAACACATGAGAATTGTAGGTAAGCTTAAACTAGGTCTTCCTTCACCTTGGTTTTCTTTTACTATGTCTATGATATAATTTTAATGACAAATTAAAACTCAACAAAATGCTGAATGAGGACAAATTTGAAATCTATTTGGGAAACTGGAAATTTTTGCTTTTATGCATATACACACTTGGGAGGGAAAAAAACTAGATGAAAGTTTCCCAGATGTTGGGGGCCAGGGGCAAAAATCCAGTTGCTTTCAATTACTGGAGAAGCAGGAGAGTGTTTTGACAGAGCCTCTCCACATATAATTTAAATTCCACGATTCAGGGAGTCTAATTAGATGAAGGAGGAATGCCCTGTACTAGTTTGTTTCATCACTGATCTATCCAATTATAGAGTCCTTAACTAAACTGCCATAAATCTTATCAGCATGCAAAGTGTATAAAAGCCTCATTGGGTTTCTTTTTCTTCCATTTCCTCCTTTAGTATCAATTTTTCCATACTTGATTAATGGTAACCAAAGTAAAATTTTTTAACATATTTTCCTCCTGAAATATAAAATAACACAAATGATTTTTGAAGTGATCATTTTGCTTTTTCATTCTGTGATTTTAAATTTTCTTTCCTGTTTCAGACACTAGAGCATCTGTTTTAAATATAGTGCTTTTGGTTGAGTTCCCTCCCACATTTTTGTTAAGTGATACATTTTCTTGAAGGTTCATCTTGAATTGGTTCATCTTGAAATGATGTCTGATTTTTTGAAATATGAAAACATATATGAGGAAATGACCATATTATTCATATTTAGAATACTATGTTTATAGATATATACATTTATAGTACAAGATTTAAGACATGCATGAGAATGTCAGGACACAAGCTAACTCCCAGGAGGGAGGGAAGGGAAAAGATGGGCTTCTACTCAACCAGTAACACTTTATTTCTGTTTAACAGAAAAAAATATCTGAAGCAACTATAACATATTACTAAGTCTGGTTGGACTGTAGAGACCATTAACTGTGTCAAGAGCAGTCACAGAAACCTTAGAAATAAAGCCAGTGCTAAATTCATGTGAACTGTAAAGGCATAAAACATGAAAACGGTAAGTACGATAAATATCATAAGATAGAAAATATAACAAACCAGTGACTATAATATAAAAGAATCATATTCACAAATATAGAGAACATCTGTTAGTGGTTACCAGTGGTGGGGGGCAATATAGGGGTGAGAGGGTGGGAGGTTCAAACTATTAGGTGTAAGATAGGCTCAAGGATAATTATACAACATGGGGAATATAGCCAATATTTTATGATAACTGCAAATGAAAAGTAACCTTTAAAATCATACAAAAATATTTTAAAATTTTTAAAAAGGAAAATCAGAGCTCATTGTAACTGTAACAGCTATAGAAAAATGGTTGTGGTAAACTATCTCCATTTCTCTTTTAACAGATTCATGATAGGATGATCAGAGAAAGGCAATAGAAAACACTTATCTGCACTTCAGCAGGGCATGGAACAAAGTCTCTAATTCACTCAATAAACAACTGTTGAATACTATACTCTGCAAAGCCCACCTTGATATGTAAATAGCCCATTCCATCCATGCTTCATACAGCACACTCACCAGCATCTGCTCACATATTTCCAACAGTGCCCCTCAGTGAGTTTCCTCAATCTACTTCTTTGACTTCTTTGCTCAACAGAAGTCACTGCTTTCAGGAAGCCTTCCCTGATGCTCCTTCTCCTGAAGCAGTCCCTCCTGTGTGCAACAAAGCTTCTTGTGCACCTATTTATCCACACATCTATCCCACTGATTTGTGCTTGCTTATTTGTATCATTCCCCATTTTAACCATCCTATTTGCAAAAACTCTGTTTTATCTCTGCCCCTGTCAGAAAGTAAGGGTCCTATAGATATTACCTGAATGCAAATCTATTAAGCAGAGTTGGAAGTGGTACCACACCTGGCAGTGGTCACCTTCCACATTTATTTGAGAGAGTTTCTTCTGTGTCTGTCTTGACATGAGTATCAGAAAGCTGCTCACTTTTGGGTGCTCCTCCCCAGCTCCCCTTAGAGGTCACCATACCCACATACTTACAAACTTCTTCAGATTGCCCAATGATTAACTGTTGAATCATTAGAGACATATATAAAAAGCAGCCACATCCACTGCCATAAAACAAACACAGGAAAGTCTAATCCATAGGAAGCAATTTCCTAATTGCTCCCCTAATTAGCTAAGAGTATTCTCATCCCAGGTGTTTGTTATGAGGTTGAACTGAGGAGGGAGTTCCAATTACATTTATTGAGCACCTGTTAAGCTAAGCCCTCTATGTGCTTTGGCCCTTTACATGCCTCCTTACATCAATTAAGATCAGCCATTTAGTTTTAGACCTGTAGGCAGATGCCACAATGGTAAAAACAAACAAACAAACAAACAAAAACCGCCTGCCAAAGCAGAAGACACAGAATCCCTGGGTTCCATCCCTGGGTTGGGAAGAGTAGGAAATGGTAATCCTCTCCAGTATTCTTGCCTGGAAAATTCCATGGACAGAGGAGCCTGGTGGGCTACAGTCCATGGGGTCACAAATTTGGACATGACTGAGCAACTGAGTATGCATTTGTTTTTAGAGATGAGGAAACAGAAGTAAAGAAAGGAGTCAGCACATGTGGCTATTTAGAGGAAGGATTTGGATCCAGGGGCTTTGGGAAGGACAGAGTACATTCCATAGCCTAGTGTCTTTGAGCCACAATTCATTTCCAAAGGGAGTACCCCAGCAGGGTTTGCAAGGGATTCCTATCACCTTCTGGTTATATCAGACTCTTTGAAACTTCACAGTATTTTCAAATATTAAAGCTTTGTAGGAAGGGGTGATAAGAAATGGATCTCTTCCATCCCAGATTATGCTCTCCATGCCCCTCAGCACAACTAAGTGCACACAGAGATGAGATAGGCCGGAGAGGGTTAATTTTTAGCTGTTAGCTTGATTTCACTAGAAAAAGGGTTTGTCTTCTCTAAGCCCCTGATGATCGGTAGCAAATGTTACAGATGAATCCCTGCAGAACAGGCCTCAGTGGACACAGCATCCATCTGATGAAGAATATTTCGAAGCTCCGAACAGGACTATTCCATGAGATACTCAGCACTCAGGCCCTGGAAAGACTGTCTTTAAAACCATTAACCTAGCAACTTGTACAACCTAGGGACTTTAAATACAAAATCCCATGGCAACAAGTTGATTTGAGAGGATCGAGAAACCTAACACCTAATCAGGCCACTATACCCAAGGGAGCACAAGAATTAGGGAAATTATACAAAAAGCAGATTTTTTCCCCCCAGTTCTCTTTGTTTACGGCTGATTGTTCAACATTGCAAATAGGGCATGAGTCTCATCCAGTTGGAATTCAATGCCTTGACCTTCTAATTTGAACCTGGAATCTCTTAATGCAACAACTACAAGCCATGAGGCACCAATGTCATTTGTTGGTCAGTACCACACAGTTACAGGAGTCATGACTGTATCTTGGACAATTGAAGAAAAACTAAAACTTGCCCTAGGTTTTTTAAAAATTCTGTAAAATACTTCTGGATTACAATGACATCTGGTTAGCAGTTCCCCATTGAGCTTGTCTGCTTCTTACATAAAAGACTATGAAATAATGGAAAAAAAAAAAAAAACAAGAAAAAGAATATAGCCACTTTGCTGTACGCTAGAAATTAAACCCAACATTGTAAATCAACTATACTTCAATAAAAAAATTTTTTAAGACTGTGAAGACACTGGAAAAAGATGAAACGATCAAGAACCAAAATTAAATCAAATAACTGCCTCTTTTCAACAGGTCGCTCACTGCTTCTAGCAATGCAATACTAGTGAATTTCTTGGGCACATACTCTGTGACATCTTTCACCATTTGAAGTAACATGGATGGGCCTGGAGATTATCATACTGCCTGAAATAAGTCAGGCAGAGAAAGACAAATACCATATGATACCATTTATATAGGGACTGTAAAAAATGACACAAGAAAACTTATTTACAAAAACAGACTCACAGACTTAGAGAACTTAGGTTGGGGGAGGGATACACTGGGAGTTTAGGACTGACATGGACTCACTGCTATATTTAAAATGGATAACCAACACGGACATCCTGAATAGCACATGAAGCTCTGCTCATGTTATGTGGTAGCCTGGATGGGAGGGGATTTTGGAGGAGAATGGATACATGTATATGTATGGCTGAATCCCTTCACTGTTTACCTGAAACTATCACAATATTGTTAACTGGCTATACTCTAATACAAAATAAAAAGTTTACAACATAAAATTAAAAAAAAATAGGTGACCAACAAGGACCCACTGTATAGCATAAGGAATGCTACTCAATATTCTGCAATAACCTAAAAGAGAAGAGAATTTGAAAAAGAATAGATACATGTATATATAACTGAATCACTCTGCTGCACATTTTGCTGCAACGCAACACTGTTAACTAACTATGCTTGAATACAAAATAAAAATTTTAAAAAATAAAAATAAAGCAAATGTGCAGTGAGATTATGGGGGAAAATGGAGAAAGAGGATGTACAGCACAGTTTTTTCTCAATTTCTCCTGAAACATGGCATCATACTGCTCTTGAATCCCGTAAGAGTCCCTGCTGCTGCTGCTAAGTCGCTTCAGTCGTGTCCGACTCTGTGCGACCCCATAGACAGCAGCCCACCAGGCTCCTCTGTCCATGGGATTTTCCAGGCAAGAGTACTGGAGTGGGGTGCCATTGCATTCTCCATAAGAGTCCCTAGAATCATTCAAACAAATCCATCTATTTTCCTTAAGTTTAATAAGAGTTTAATAGAGCATCATTATAAACACACAGAGTTAACAAAACTCAATACAATGATAGGTGATGTCAGAATTTGTATCAATGTTACCTTCTCAATTTCAAGTGGTTCTTTTTGGGAAACATAAGAAGTTAATGAAAAGGAAAAGAAAGATAACATATGTTTCTTTGAATAAAGAAGAACCTAAGAAAAGAAACAGGGCCAAGTGAGTTACAGCTTTCTACTACAAAAACAGAAAGCCCAATTAAATCTATATTGGCAGTTCCAGGAATGGATCATTGCAATTGCACACGAAATATGTGTGAAAGGTAGAAAATCTCTTAATTATCCAAACTCCTAAGTGGTAGAATGTTTGACTCAAAACTAGTTTTACTTCATTCTGCCAATGTCCTCACATTTCAGAAATTATCCATGGCATCTTCCTTCTCCAAATCCCATGAAGATCAGTGGCTAATGAAAGCCTATATACTCAGCATTGAATACAAATAAAATGAAGAGTCTTGAGGGGGAAAAGTTGTTGAGTTTGAATCTACAAGCTTCCTTGGCTAAAATTCCATATCTCAGATTTTTAGACTAAGAGCTTATAACACATATACTAGAATAAATATCCTCAAGCCAATAACATCATTCTAAAGTTCTCTCCTAAATTCATTCTTACTTCAGGACAATGAATTTATTCTAGTGTCAGAACTAGTCACAGAAGTTCAATTTGGGTATACACTGAAAAAACATATTTATCCCATTTCTATCCTGACACAAGAGGTTCAGATGACTTTGCTTGGTTGGCTGTGTTTAGATAGTTGGGGAATGTTTGTTCTCCCTCTGTATTGCTATCATAAAACACATTGATCATTGTCTGTAGCCATTTGGTTTTACTGTTTATATTTGAGAGATGTTGCAATACTGAGCAAGGAAGTCTCTGTCACAGAGGGGAAATTATTTGGACCATAAACAATTATTTACAAATAAAGCCAGCTTATTCATCTGTTTTTTGCTTATGTTGCTAATTATCAGAGCTAAATTAGTCCTTTCGTGTAGACATCTCCTGATTCTCAAGTCTCCTTCAGGCAGATTTTAAATACCAGAGGATTTATTTTTCACCAACCATCACAAGCAAATATTGAACCTAATTTTCAAACAATTGCAATTGTGATTCCTACCCCCTTATCTTGCCCTAATTTCATGGACTGAACATAAAATGTGAGGGCATTTTAAATTCAGTGGAACAAATGCCAGATATTTTCATCTGCCAGGCCTGTGCTAGCCATTTAGGGAGCAAAAAAATGAATACAGTTGTTCATATATTTGAAGATGAAAGGAAACCGGACGTTCCACAAATGTTGGCCTCTGTACTTCATAAAATCAAGACAGTCATTAAGAGTAGAGGCCGGGGACTTCCCTGATGGTTCAGTGGTTAAGACTCCATGCTTCCACTGCAGTAGGCATAGGTTCAGTTCCTGGCTGGGGAACTAAGATCCCACATGCCATTTGGCCAAAGAAAAGAAAAGAAAAATGAGTAGAGGCCCATGGGGAAGAAAAGTCAGTTCAAGGTAGAAGATATAAGGAGAGGAGTAAGCTTTAGGATTTGCTACTAAAGCAAGTTGTTGTTCTAACAGTAAGTCACGTCTGACTCTTTGTAACATCATGGACTGTAGCACTCAAGGCTCCTCTCTGTCCTCCACTATCTCCTGCAGTTTGCTCAAATTCATGTCCACTGAGTCAGTGATGCTATCTAACGATTTCATCCTCTGCGACCCCCTTCATCTTCTGCCCTCAATCATTCCCAGCATCAGGGTCTTTTCCAATGAGTCTGGTCTTAGCGTCAGATGGCCAAAGTTTTCGAGCTTCAGCTTCAGCATCAGTCCTTCCAATGAATATCTCAGGGTTGATTTCCTTTAGGATTGACTGGTTTGATCTCTGTGCAGCTCAAGGGACTCTCAATAGTCTTATCCAGCACCACAGTTCGAAAGCATCCGTTCTTTAGTGCTCAACCTTCTTTACATGGTTCACTTCTCACGATACAAACATGACTACTGGAAAAACCATAGCTTTGACTAGATGGACCTCTGTTGGCAAAGTGATGTCTCTACTTTTTAATACACTGTCTAAATTTGTCACAGCTTTCCATCCAAGGAGCAAGTGTCTTTTCGTTTCATGGTTGTGGTCACCATCCACAGTGATTTTGGAGCAAAAAAAGGTGAAATCTGTCACTGTTTCAACTTTCCCCCTGTCTATTTGCATGAAGTGATGGGACTAAACCATGATCTTAGTTTTTTGAATGCTGAGTTTTAAGCCAGCTTTTTCACTCTACTCTTTCAACTACATCAAGAGGCTCTTGAGTTTCTCTTTGCTTTCTGCCATTAGAGTGCTATCATCTGCATATTGGGGGTTGTTGATATTTCTTCCAGCAATATTGATTCCAACTTGTGATTCATCTAGCCTGGTATTTCACGTGAGCTACTCTGCATATAAGGTAATTAAGCGGGGTGACAATATACACTTTGTTGTAAGCCTTTACCAATTGTGAACCAGTCAGTTGTTCCATGTAACGTTCTAACTGCTGCTTTTTCACCTGCATACAGTTTTCTCAGAAACAGATAAGGAGGTCTGGCATTCCCATCTCTTTAAGAATTTTCCGCAGTTTGTTGTGATCCACACAATCAAAGGCTTCAGTGTAGTCAATAAAATAGAAGTAGATGTTTTTCTAGAATTCTCTGGCTTTTTCTATGATCCAATGGATATTGGCAATTTGATCTCTGGTTCCTCTGCTTTTTCTATATCCAGCTTGGACATCTGGAATTTCTCAGTTCATGTACTATTGAAGCCTAGCTTGAAGGATTTTGAGCATTACCTTGCTAGCATGTGAAATGAGTGCAACTGTACGATAATTTGAACATTCTTTGGCATTGCCTGTCTTTAGGATTGGAAAGAAAACTGACCTTTTCCAGTCCTGCGGCCACTGCTGAGTTTTCCAAATTTGCTCACGTATCAAGTTCACTACTTTCACAGTGTCATCTTTTAGGATTTGAAATAGCTCAGCTGGAATTCCATCACTTCCACTAGTTCTGTTCATAGTAATGTTTCCTAAGGCCCACTTGACTTCACACTCCAGAATGTCTGGCTCTAGGTGATAACCACACCATTGTGGTTATCCGGGTCGTTAAGATCTTTTTAGTATAGTTCTGTGTATTCTTTCCACCTCTTCTTAATCTCATCTGCTTCTGTTAGGTTCTTAACATTTTTGTCCTTTATTGTGCCCATCCTTGCATGAAATGTTCCCTTGATATCTCCAGTTTTCTTGAAGACATCTCTAGTCTTTGCCATTCTAGTGCTTTTCTCTATATTATATAGTTCTTCTGTGTATTCTTAATTAAAAGAAAAGCTAGCATTAATTGAGCACTATGTGCCAGCCAGTGGACAAACTGTTTTACATATGTTGCTTTTTAAGCAAGACAATCTCTTGATATAAGCACTATTGTTCTCATTTTAGAGATTAAGTAACTGGAAATCTAAGAGGTTAAATAACTTGCCTGAGGTCACACAGCCTAGTGAATTGTAGAAGCAGGATATGACAAACTCTCTGTAGAACCCACTTTATCTGCATGCAATAACAGCCATGCTCAGTTTAACAGGTACAGATTTACAGTAACATAAGCTTGTAGAACTATGCCACTTTTTTCCAGCAAAGTTAATTGTTGAAGTCATCTAGGATTGACTGAGGATTGACCTTGTTGTAGCGGCTAAAGTATGGTCCTATAAAGGAACTCAGGTTACTGAAGAGTCCCATGGGGATGGGTATTAGACTAGGAAGAGGAGATAGTTCTGCCAGTTGAGGGCTGATATTTTAGAAAAACTGAGCTGTATTGACAGACAAGGAGATTTAATAAAGACAAAGGAAGAGATTGAGGGAAGGTCAACAGGTGAGAAAAATTAAAGAATAGGAAATACAATCAAAATGGGAATTCTATTAGATTTTAAATGTAGAGTTATGGAGGTCAAAATGATTGACACCATCAACTTCCAATCCATCCCAGTGATTAGACTAAATGAAACATGGTAATCCTGGTCTCTCTATCAAAGATTGATTTAAGACGAGTCCTGTAGTCTAGTCTTGTGGAATGAGGGAACGTCTGCTGGAGAGCTTCTGGGAATGTTTTCCATCACTACAGAGGAGGCACACAAGAAAACTCAGCGCCCTTCCTCCTTTGGATGCCATATGTCTTGGTCCGCTGCTACTAGCTTAAGGTCAAAGCTAATACAAGACAGGAGGACAAAGACCAGAGGGATTGTGGAATAACAAAATCAACCCTGATGAATATGCCTAAAGCTGCCTTAGGTCTTGAATTTTATTATGTGAGTTATAAATGACCTTATCTTCTAAAGCAAATTTAAACTGGGCTTTCTGTTCATAGCAGCCAAAGGCATCCTAAATGATTCAGGGGTAGTTTCAGATGACAGTATCTTTTTACAACTGTAAGTGACTAATAAGGAGTGAATTCCAGTCCTCTATGATGAAAAGGACATCTTTTTTTTTTTTTTTGGTGTTAGTTCTTAAAGGTCTTGTAGGTCTTCATAGAACCATTCAACTTCAACTTCTTTGGCATTAGTGGTTGGGGCATAGACTTGGATTACTGTGACATTGAATGCTTTGCCTTGGAAACGAACAGAGATCATTCTGTCATTTTTGAGACTGCACCCAAGTACCGTATTTCAGACTCATTTGTTGACTATGAGGGCTACTCCATTTCTTCTAAGTAGAACTACTGCTAAGCCCACAGTAGTAGATGTAATGATCATCTGAATTAAATTTGCCCATTATAGTCCATTTTAGTTCACTGATTTCTAAAATGTTGATGTTCACTCTTGCCATCCCCTGTTCTACCACTTCCAATTTACCAAAAAAAGATGTCCTTTTCATCATAGGGGACTGGAATGCAAAAGTAGGAAGTCAAGAGATACCTGGAGTAACAGGCAAGTTTGGCCTTGGACTAAAAAATGAAGCAGGCCAAAGGCTAACAGAGTTTTGCCAAGAGAATTCACTGGTCAAGGCAAATATCCTCTTCCAACAACACAGGTGACAACTCTGCACATGGACATCACCAGATGGTCAACACCAAAATCAGACTGATTATATTCTTTGCAGCCAAAGATGGAGAAGCTCTATACAGTCAGCAAAAACAAGACCTGGTGCTGACTGTGGCTCAGATCATGAACCCCTTAATTCAGACTTAAACTGTAGAAAGTAGGGAAAACCACTGGATCATTCAGGTATGACCTAAATCAAATCCCTTACAATTATACAGTGGAAGTGACAAATAGATTCAAGGGATTAGATCTGATAGACAGAATGCCTGAAGAACTATGGATGGAGGTTCGTGACCTTGTACAGGAGGCAGTGATCAAAACCATCCCCAAGAAAAAGAAATGAAAAAGGCAAAATGGCTGTCTGAAGAGGCCTTACAAATAGCTGAGAAAAGAAGAGAAGTGAAAGGCAAAGGAGAAGAGGAAAGATATAGCCATCTGAATGTAGAGTTCCAGAGAATAGCAAGGAGAGATAAGAAAGTCTTCCTAAGGGACCAATGCAAAGAAATAGAGGGAAAAAAATAGAACTGAAAGACTAAAGATCTCTTCAAGAGAATTAGAGATATCAAGAGAACATTTCATGCAAAGATGGGCACAATAAAGGACAGAAATGGTATGGACTTAACAGAAGCAGAAGATATTAAAAAGAGATGGCAAGAATACAAAGAAGAACTATATGAACAAAAGATCTTAATGACCCCAGATAACCATAATGGTGTGATCACTCACCTAGAGCCAGACATCCTGGAATGTGAAGTCAAATGGGCCTTAGGAAGCATCACTATGAACAAAGCTAGTGGAGGTGATGGAACTCCAGCTGAGCTATTTCAGATCCTAAAAGATGATGCTATGAAAGTGCTGCACTCAATATGCCAGCTAATTTGAAAAACTCAGCAATGGCAAAATGACTGGAAAAAGTCAGTTTTCATTCCAATCCCAAATAAAGGCAGTGCCAAAGAATGCTCAAAGTATCACATAATTGCACTCATCTCACACGCTAGCAAAGTAATGCTCAAAATTCCCCAAGCTAGGCTTCAACAGTAATGAACTGAGAACTTCCAGATGGCCAAGCTGGATTTAGAAAAGGCAGAGGAACCAGAGATCAAATTGCCAACATCCACTGGATCATCAAAAAAGCAAGAGAGTTCCAGAAAAACATCTACTTCTGCTTTATTGACTCCACCAAAGCCTTTGACTGTGTGGATCACAACAAACTGGAAAATTCTTAAAGAGATGGGAATACCAGACCACCTTATCTGCCTCCTAGGAAATCTGTATGCAAGTCAGGAAGCAACAGTTAGAACTGAACTGGAACAACAAACTGGTTCCAAACTGGGAAAGGAGTACATCAAGGCTGTATATTGTCACCCTGCTTATTTAACTTATATGCAGAGTATATCCTGCAAAATGCAGGGCTGGATGAAGCACAAGCTGGAATCAAGAATTGCCAGGAGAAATATCAAGAACTTCAGATATGCAGATGACACCACCTTTATAGCAGAAAGTGAAGAAGAACTAAACAGCCTCTAGATGAAAGTGAAAGAAGAGAGTGAGAAAGTTGGCATCCAGTCTCATCACTTCATGGCAAATAGATGGAAACAGTGAGAAACTTTATTTGTGGGGGGGCAGCTAAAAAAAATCACTGAAGATGGTAACTGCTACTGTGAAATTAAAAGACGCTTGCTCCTTGGAAGAAAAGTTATGACCAACCTAGTTTAGTTCAGTTCAGTTCAGTTCAGTCACTCAGTCATGTCCGACTCTTTGTGACCCCATGAACTGCAGCACGCCAGGCCTCCCTGTCCATCACCAACTCCCGGAGTTCACTCAAACTCACATCCATTGAGTCGGTGATGCCATCCAGCCATCTCATCCTCTGTCGTCCCCTTTTCCTCCTGCCCCCAATCCCTCTCAGCATCAGAGTCTTTTCCAATGAGTCAACTCTTCACATGAGGTGGCCAAAGTACTGGAGTTTCAACCTTAGCATCATTCCTTCCAAAGAAATCCCAGGGCTGATCTCCTTCAGAATGGACTGGTTGGATCTCCTTGCAGTCCAAGGGACTCTCAAGAGTCTTCTCCAACACCACAGTTCAAAAGCATCAATTCTTTGGCACTCAGCTTTTCTTGCAGTCCAACGCTCACATCCATACATGACCACTGGAAAAACCATAGCCTTGACTAGATGGACCTTTGTTGGCAAAGTAATGTCTCTGCTTTTCAATATGTTGTCTAGGTTGGTCATAACTTTCCTTCCAAGGAGTAAGCGTCTTTTAATTTCATGGCTGCAGTCACCACCAACCTAGACAGCATATTAAAAAGCAGAGAGATTACTTTGCCAACAAAAGTCCATATAGTCCAAGCTATTGTTTTTCCAGTAGTCATGCATGAATGTGAGAGTTGGACCATAAAGAAAACTGAGCGCAAAAGAATTGAAGCTTTTGAACTGTGCTGAAGAAGGTTCTTGAGAGTCCCTTGGACTGCAAGAGACCCAACCAGTCAATCCTAAAGGAAATCAATCCTGAATATTCATTGGAAGGACTGAAACTGAAGCTGAAGCTCCAAAACTTTGGCCACCTGATGCAAAGAAGTGACTCATTAGAAAAGACCCTGATGCTGGGAAATATTGAAGGTGGGAGGAGAAGGGGATGACAGAGGATGAGATGGTTGGATGACATTACCAACTTGTTGGACATAAGTTTGAGCAAGGTCTGGGAGTTGGTGATAGACAGGGAAGCCTGGCATGCTGCAGTCCATGGGGTCACAAATAGTCAGACATTACTGAGCGACTGAACTGAACTGAACATGGAGTAAAATCTGAAACTGACAAGCAAAAGATGAGAATGGTGGTATCCAAATAGCTTGAGTGTTAGGGGAGGGAAAATTCTGGATTCTTGAAATAAAAGGAATGGACTAGGAATGGCAATGGTGTGGGATGCTAAAAGACATTGTTACATATGTAATAATAAAATTAATATATTCATTTAATCAACTAAAAATACCATAATTGTGCCTTGTGGTGGGAACACATAGTAAGCAAAAGTAGACACAGTGTCTGCACCAACAAAGCTTTGAGTCTAATGGGGGACACAGACGATAATCAAATAATCACGCAACCATATATAAAATTACATCTGTTACAAATAAAAGGACATATGCTACAAAAGAGAGGTTGAGATTTCTAAGTCAAGATGGGAAAATGAACAAACTCCAACTCATTTTCTCCCATTCTGAATGAAGATAAATGCCACAGAGAAAGAGAGAGAAAGAGGGAGGGAGGGAGAGAGAAGTCTTAAGGAATGAAAAACAGAAGGAACCCACAGTGCTTGGTAGGAATCTAAGTCAAGAAACCGACAGAGGACCCAGACGAGATGCAGGCTTTGGGGCTGGGATTTTTACTGTTAATGGATACAGAGTTTCTTTCAGGAAGATAAAAATGTTCTGGAAGTAGACTGTGGTGATGTTTATATGCTCTCTGAATATATTAAAATCCACTAAATTATATACTTTTAAAGGGGTGAATTTAGTGGTATTTGAATTATAGCTCAATTTTAAAACTTGAAGAACTCTGTACAAAGACATAAAACAACGGCTGTCTTATTTGGGACAGGAAAACTCCCTAAATGAATCCATAAATTTTGTGCAGGTCCGATCAAAATCTTAATAGGACTTTTTTTTACTTGACAAAATGATTGTAAATTTCATTTGGGAAATGATTGACTCCAAAGGAAGAAAATCTGGAAAATATAAAACTTAAGTTGATTGGGGTGGTTGAATTAGTTCCCCTGGATATTAGGTTGTATGTGTTGAAATGCTACAGTGTTTAGAAGCATATTCAGTGAGGTATTGTTCAATTTTTAATTTTTAAAATAATATGAATATGTTACTTTTAAATACCAAAACAACAAATCAAACAAAAAAGCAAAATAAATAAAAATTATGCATCTCCTCCAATGCTAGTTTATTCTGTTTCAAGCAAACATCCGTCTTCTATCAATATATCCTTATATGCATAATTTCAAGTCATTTTTTTTTAGCCTTGTTGATTTTCTCTGAATATAGATTAATTTATGAAAAGCCTCCTTAGAGTTTGGAACCTAACCTGAATATATTTGATGTGGAGTGCTTGGCACAAAATAAAGGTTTATTTAATTGGTTAATCTGGCTATTTCATTTACATTAATGCATTCTAGAATCACATTAGCCTTATGGGGCAGCTAATTCATAATGTTAACAGATACTGCTCAACAACTAGTGGCTGAAGCCATATGAGTTGTTCATAATCAGTGCTGCTAAGACAAAACTATCATCATTCTGTCCCTTGTGCAGTATTATTTGGAATAAAGTAAACTTACTTTTATTTCCATCATATTTTCCTTCACTCTAGTTGTCCCAATCCTTTGCATTTGATGTAATCATTCAATGTATTCATAAACTTAGCTAACTCTGATATCTGAAAATCTGTAAGGAACAATCCTAGTCACTGATGAAAATGCTCATCAGGATATCCTGGGGAACACAAATAGCGGAAGATATGAACATCTCCATACGCATTAATTAGTTCCCACCATGTTTCTGGCATCTAGCCCAAAGGTACTCAGATCTTAGTATAGTTAAGAGTCACTTGGGTAGCTTGCAAAATTCCTGGACTCGTTTCTAGAGATTCTGATTCAGTAGGTATAGAATGAGGTCCAACAACTGGAAATTAAACTTAACATCCACAGAACTCACTTTCAGATTTACCTAAGACTGTATTTCTCTTACTTGATGGTGATAAGCCCATTGAAGAGGTCATGTCATGCACCTTGTTGAAGGCAAGAAAATACAGTGGCTGTTGTGTTCACTTCATCCACCAGCCTGGCTGCCTGTGAAAGAACAGAATGGAGTTAAAATGAAATAAAACCCAAGTCATTTTCCTGTGAACAATGCTGCCTATGTACTCACAAACCATTTTTTAATATTCAGTCCAAGAAATTTACTTTCATGCATTTTTATTTAATCAACAAATATTTGGGGAGCCTAGTAAATGCTAAATGTTATGCTAGTTAAAATTCCAGTGGTATGAGTTTTTCATTGTACCTATTGTTCACAATGGTCTTATAATTCTTCATTGACTTAACCTGACAAGATAGAAAAAATGTATTTATGTTATTTTAATTTTCAATTTTTAAGTTTTCCACCATAAAGAAGTGGAAAACTTTTCGTAGTTTTCTTGACCATTGCAAATTCCCTAGATTCTCATCTATCAACTACTGCGTTTATTTTTTTCCTAATAAGCATGTAAATTATCACTTGTTACTTTTAATCTGTATGTGGGCTGCTAATAGTTTTGTTTCTCTGTTTCTGCACTCATTTTCTTTTAGCCTTTTTATGACACTTTCCTTTTATAGCAAATACGTTTCTATTTCTTATGCAGACAAAGCTAACAATCATTTTATTGTACAGTAAGTCTCCTACATAAAAATGAGTTCCATTCTGAGAGCACGTTAGTAAGTCCAACAAAGTTAGCCAAGGTACCCAACTAACACAGTAGGTTGTATAGTACTGTACTGTAATACATTTATAATACTTTTAATGCAAATAATATATAATAAAAACCCACAAAAATAAAGAAAACATTTTCAATCTTATAGTACAGTGCCTTGAAATGTACAGTAGCACAGTACAATGGTTGGCATACAGGAGCTGGCACGGAGTGAACAGGCGAGAAGAGTTACTGACTGGAGGAGGGAGAGGAGGTGGGAGATGGGAGAGCTGAAGGATCATTAACAATAAGAGACAGAGAGCAAGCTGCAGTTTCACTCACTCCTGACGTTGATGGCACAGGTTCTGGTTCCTCACTGGAGTCTATTCTATCGTCCGTCTTAAATAAAACAATCCAGTGACTGATATAAGGGTAATAGTTTCTTTTCCTTCCTGTCATAGATTACACAGTAGCACAGGATTGCATTCTTAATGGCTGCACAACCTTCGTGCACTGTTCTACATTTGGGTCCCATACCTCAAAAATTAACAGTGCCTCCTCAAACAAAGAGAATCCCCTCGCCATTTCCTGTGTCATGCATCTCTTCGGTTCTTCAGTCACGTCTTCCTCTTGTCTCTGTCCTTTCTTGGGCCTTCAATTCCATCAGGTCTTCATTAGTCAGTTCTTCCTGTTGCACAGCAGGGAGTTCAATGAAGTCATCCTCTTGCAGATATAGCTCCAGCTTTTCACTGAGGGTAACCAGGTCACTGAAGACCTCCTTGGATTCCTCATTAACCTTCTTAAAGCCACAAAAATCATGAACAAACTGAGGGCAAAGATTCCTCCAAGCCCCATTCAGGTTGATGGCTATAACCTCATGCCAAGAGAAGCTGATGGTTTTTATGGCCTTGTAAATTGTCACAAGGTTGTTCCAGATTCATCACTCACCTTTACTGCCTGACAAAAAGGGTAATGTAAATAATCTCTCTTGATAGTTGCTTTAACTCCCTGGCCCATAGGTTGGATGCTGTGCTTAGTCGCTCAGTCATGTCTGACTCTTTATGACCCCATGGACTGCAGCCCACCAGGCTCCTCTGTCCATGGGGATTCTCCAGACAAGAATACTGGAGTGGGTTGCCATGCCCTCCTCTGGGGGATCTTCCCAACCCAGGATCAAACCAAGGTCTCCCATATTGCAGGCAAATTCTTTCCCAGCTGAGCCACCAGGGAAGCACAATTTGGATGAGCAACATAGTATTCAGTGGCAGATGCACTACTGTGACATGGTCCATGACTTTCATCCATGCTCCCCTGCGTCCATGGCCTGGAGCACTGTCAAGCAGCAAAAGAATGTTGAATGGGACGTCCTTCTCCAAGTAATATTTCCCCACCTCCAGGATAAAGTGGTGGAAAAACTAGTCCTGGAAAATGGCCTGTGTAATAAAGGCCATGGGGTTACTCTTCCACACAACACAAGAGAGCCCGTGGCTGTGTTTTGAAGGGCTCTTGGGTTCTCTGGATGATAAACTAAGAGGCTTCAACTTCATATCACTGGAAACATTGACACCAAACAACAGAGTTAGCCTATCTTTGCTGCTTTATAGCCTAGCATCAACTTTTCCTCATCGCTGATGTACCTTTGATCTGGCATCCTCTTCCAGTACAGTCCTGTCTCATGCACATTAAAAACCTGCTTAGGTAAATACACACTTTCATCAGTTTCTTGAAGCGCTTCAGTAAATTACCCAGCAGCTACGGTATCTGCACTCACTGCCTCATCACTTACTTTTATATTGTGAAGGTTGGCTCTAGCCTTGAACTGATTAAACCAGCCATAGCTGCTATTAAAAGACACCCCCTCTGGTTCTTTGATGAGGATTCAAGATGAGGATGTGCGCCCATCTTCTCCTGCTAGAACTCCAAAATTACAACTCACTGCTGAACAACCATCGACACAAGAATGTTGGATCCCACCAAAAAAAATACCCCACATCCAGGGGCAAAGGAAAAGCCCCAGCAAGGTGGTAGGAGGGGCAAAATCACATTTGGAATCAAACCCCATACCCACCAGAGATGCTCCGAGGGCTCAAAAAAACCTTGTGTGTACCAGGACCCAGAGACCCCACAGAGACTGAGCCAGAACTGTATTTGAGTGTCTCCTGCAGAGGTATGGGTCAGCACGGACTGCTGCAGGGGCAGGAGCTCTACTGCAGCATGGACTACTGCAGGGTGCGGTAGACCTGGGTATGGCATAAGCCCTCCTGGAAGAGGTCAGCCTTAAGCCCACCATAGAGCTGCCAGAATTTACAGAGGACTGGGGGAAACACACTCTTGGAGGGCACAAACAAAAGCTTGTGCACACCAGGACCCAGGAGAAAGAAGCAGTGACCAAACAAGAGACTGACCCAGACTTGCCCATTGAGTGTCCAGGAGTCTCAGGCAGCAGTGTGGGTTGGTGGTGGCCTGCTGTAGGGTTGGGGGCACTGAGTGCAACAGTGCCTGCATGGGACCTTTTGAAGGAGGTCACCTCCTTCATAGTTTGGCCTCAGGTCAAACAACAGGGAGAGAACACAGCCCTGCACATCAATAGAAAACTAGATATAAGATTTACTGAGCATGGCCCTGCCCATCAGAACAAGACCCAGTTTCCCCTGCAGTCAGTCTCTCCCATCAGGAAGGTTCCATAAGCATCTTATCCTTCTCCATCAGAGGCAGACAGACTAAAATCCACAATCACTTTCTATACAGTGATTTCCATGTCAGAAACTAATCTTTCTGATCACACAGACCACAGCCTTGTCTAACTTAGTGAAACTATGAGCCATGCCATATAGGGCCACCCAGATGGATGGATCATGGTGGAGAGTTCTGACAAAACATGGTCCACTGGAGAAGGGAATGGCAAACCACTTTGGTGTTCTTGCCTTGAGAACCCCATGAACAGTACGAAAAGGCAAAAAAGATAGGACACTGAGATGAAACTCCTTAGCTTGATAGGTGCCAAATATACTACTGGAGCTCGGTGGAGAAATAACTCCAGAAAGAATGAAGAGAAAGAGCCAAAGCAAAAACAATAGCCAATTGTGGATGTGACTGGTGATGGAAGTAAAGTCTGATGCAGTAAAGAGCAATACCGCATAGGAACCTGGAATATTAAGTCCATGAATCAAGGCAAATGGGAGTGGTCAAACAGTAGATGGCAGGAATGAACATTAACATTTTAGGAATCAGCGAACTAAAATGGACTGGAATGGGTGAATTTAACTCGGATGACCATTATATCTATATATATAAGGAATCCCTTAGAAGAAATGGAATAGCCATCATAGTCAACAAAAGAGTCTGAAATGCAGTACTTGGATGCAATCTCGAAAATGACAGAATGATCTCTGTTCATTTCCAAGGCAAACCATTCAATATCACAGTAATCCAAGTCAATGCCCCAACCAGTAATGCTGAAGAAATTGAAGTTGAAGGAGTATGTCAAGGCTGTATATTGTCACCCTGCTTATTTAACTTATATGCAGAGTACACCATGAGAAACGCTGGGCTGGAAGAAGCACAAGCTGGAATCAAGATTGCCAGGAGAAATATCAATAACCTCAAATATGCAGATGACACCACCCTTATGGCAGAAAGTGAAGAGGAACTAAAAAAGCCTCTTGATGAAGGTGAAAGAGGAGAGTGAAAAAGTTGGCTTAAAACTCAACATTCAGAAAACTAAGATCATGGAATCTGGTCCCATCACTTCATGGGAAATAGATGGGGAAACAGTGGAAACAGCGTCAGACTTTATTTTTGGGGGCTCCAAAATCACTGCAGATGGTGACTGAAGCCATGAAATTAAAAGACACTTACTCCTTGGAAGGAAAGTTATGATCAACCTAGATAGCATATTGAAAAGCAGAGACATTACTTTGCCAACAAAGGTCCATCTAGTCAAGGCTATGGTTTTTCCAGTGGTCATGTATGGATGAGAGATGGACTGTGAAGAAAGCTGAGCACCAAAGAATTTATGCTTTTGAACTGTGGACAAGACTCTTGAGAGTTCCTTGGACTACAAGGAGATCCAATCAGTCCATTCGGAAGGAGATTAGCCCTGGGATTTCTTTGGAAGGAATGATGCTAAGGTTGAAACTCCAGTACTTTGGCCACCTCATGGGAAGAGTTGACTTATTGGAAAAGACTCTGATGCTGGGAGGGATTGGGGGCAGGAGGAGAAGGGGACGACAGAGGATGAGATGGCTGGATAGCATCACTGACTCTATGGACGTGAGTTTGAGTGAACTCCGGGAGATGGTGATGGACAGGGAGGCTTGGTGTGCTGCGATTCATGGGGTCGCAAAGA
>NW_011494755.1:7564619-7566771 GCF_000754665.1 Bison bison bison
TTCCTTTTCATTATAGAGGACTGGAATGCAAAAGTATGAAGTCAAGAAACACCTGGAGTAACAGGCAAATTTGTCCTTCGAGTACAGAATGAAGCAGGGCAAAGGCTAATAGAGTTTTTCCAAGAGAATGCACTGGTCATAGCAAACACGTTCTTCCAACAACACAAGGGAAGATTTTATACATGGACATCACCAGATGGCCAATACCGAAATCAGATTGATTATATTCTTTGCAGCCAAAGATGTAGAAGCTCTATACAGTCAGCAAAAACAAACTGGGAGCTGACTGGGGCTCAGATCACGAACTCCTTATTGCTAAATTCAGACTTAAATTGAAAAAGTAGGGAAAACCACTAGCCCATTCAGTTCAGTTCAGGTCAGTTGCTCAGTCATGTCCGACTCTTTGCGACCCCATGGATCGCAGCACGCCAGGCCTCCCTGTCCATCACCAACTCCCAGAATTCACCCAAACTCACATCCATGGAGTCAGTGATGCCATCCAGTCATCTCATCCTCTGTCGTCCCCTTTTCCTCCTGTCCCCAATCCCTCCCAGCATCAGGGTCTTTTCCAATGAGTCAACTCTTCTCATGAGGTGGCCAAAGTATTGGAGCTTCAGCTTCAGCATCAGTCCTTCCAATGAACACTCAGGACTGATCTCCTTTAGGATAGACTGGCTGGATCTCCTTGCAGTCCAAGGGACTCGCAAGAGTCTTGTCTGACACCACAGTTCAAAAGCATCAATTCTTTGACGCTCAGCTTTCTTCACATCCATACATGAATACTGGAAAAACCATAGCCTTGAGTAGATGGACCTTTGTTGGCAAAGTAATGTCTCTGCTTTTGAATATGCTATCTAGGTTGGTCATAACTTTCCTTCCAAGGAGTAAGCGTCTTTTAATTTCATGGCTGCAGTCACCATCTGCAGTGATCTTGGGGCCCCCAAAAATAAAGTCTGATACTATTTCCACTGTTTCCCCAACCATTTCCCATGAAGTGATGGGACCAGATGCCATGATCTTAGTTTTCTGAATGTTGAGCTTTAAGCCAACATTTGCACTCTCCTCTTTCACTTTCATCAAAGGCTTTTTAGTTTCTCTTCACTTACTGCCATAAGAGTGGTGTCATCTGCATATCTGAGGTTATTGATATTTCTCCTGACAATCTTGATTCCAGCTTGTGCTTCTTCCATCCCAGTGTTTTTCATGACGTACTCTGCATATGAATTAAATAAGGAAGGTGACAATATACAGCCTTGATGCACTCCCTTTCCTATTTGGAACCAGTCTGTTGTTCCATGTCCAGTTCTAATTGTTGCTTCCTGACCTGCATATAGGTTCCTCAAGAGCCAAGTCAGGTGGTCTGGTATTCCCATCTCTTTCAGAATTTTCCACAGTTTGTGGTGGATCCACACAGTCAAAGCCTTTGGCATAGTCAATAAAGCAGAAATAGATGTTTTTCTGGAACTCTCTTGCTTTTTCCATAATCCAGCAGATGTTGGCAATTTGATCTCTGGTGCCTCTGCCTTTTCTAAAACCACCTTGAACATCTGGAAGTTCACGGTTCACGTATTGCTGAAGCCTAGCTTGGAGAATTTTGAGCATCACTTTACTAGCATGTGAGATGAGTGCAATTGTGTGGTAGTTTGAGCATTCTCTGGCATTGCCTTTCTTGGAATGAAAGGCAATGGTATTGGAATGAAAATTGACCTTTTCCAGTCCTGTGGCCACTGCTGAGTTTTCCAAATTAGCCAGCATATTGAGTGCAGCACGTTCCCAGCATCATCCTTCAGGATTTGAAATAGCTCAACTGGAATTCCATCACTTGCACTAGCTTTGCTTGTAGTGATGCTTCCTAAGGCCCACTTGACTTCACATTCCAGGATGTCTGGCTCTAGGTCAGTGATCACACCATCGTGATTATCTGGGTCATGAAGATCTTTTTTGTACAGTTCTTCTGTGTATTCTTGCCATCTCTTCTTAATATCTTCTGCTTCTGTTAGGTCCATACCATTTCTGTCCTTTATCGAGCCCATCTTTGCATGAAATATTCCCTTGGTACCTCTAATTTTCTTGAAGAGATCTCATCTTTCCCATTCTGTTGTTTTCCTCTATTTCTTTGCATTGATCACTGAGGAAGGCTTTCTTTTCTCTC
>NW_011494755.1:7566871-7567236 GCF_000754665.1 Bison bison bison
CGGACAGAGGATGAGATGGCTGGATAGCATCACTGACTCTATGGACGTGAGTTTGAGTGAACTCCGGGAGATGGTGATGGACAGGGAGGCTTGGTGTGCTGCGATTCATGGGGTCGCAAAGAGTCGGACAGGACTGAGCAACTGAACTGAACTGATGAAGACGTACAAGATCTTCTGGAATTAACAACCAAAAAGGATTTCCTTTTCATTATAGAGGACTGGAATGCAAAAGTATGAAGTCAAGAAACACCTGGAGTAACAGGCAAATTTGTCCTTCGAGTACAGAATGAAGCAGGGCAAAGGCTAATAGAGTTTTTCCAAGAGAATGCACTGGTCATAGCAAACACGTTCTTCCAACAACACAA
>NW_011494755.1:7567336-7576046 GCF_000754665.1 Bison bison bison
CCTCTAATTTTCTTGAAGAGATCTCATCTTTCCCATTCTGTTGTTTTCCTCTATTTCTTTGCATTGATCACTGAGGAAGGCTTTCTTTTCTCTCCTTGCTATTCTTTGTAACTTTGCATTCAGATGCTTATATTCCTTTTCTCCTTTGCTTTTCACTTTTCTTATTTTCACAGCTATTTGTTAGGCCTCCTCAGACAGCCATTTTGCTTTTTTGCATTTCTTTTCCATGGGGATGGTCTTGATCCCTGTCTCCTGTACAATGTCATAAACCTCTGTCCATAGTTCATCAGGCACTCTATCTATCAGATCTAGTCCCTTAAATCTATTTCTCACTTCCACTCTATAATCGTAAGTGGATATGATCTATCAAATTCCCTTATGATTATACAGTGGAAGTGACAAATAGATTCAAGGGATTAGATCTGATAGACAGAGTGCCTAAAGAACTATGGGCAGAGGTTCATGACATTATACAGGAGGCATTGTACAGGAGGCAAACCAAGAAAAAAAAATGCAATAGGCAAAATGGTTGTCAAGGAGACCTTACAAATAGCTGAGAAAAGAAGCAATATACCCATTTGGATGCAGAGTTCCAAAGAATAGCAAGGAGAGGTAAGAAAGCCTTCCTCAGGGATCAGTGCAAAGAAACAGAGGAAAACAATAGAATGGGAAAGACTAGAGATCTCTTCAAGAAAATCAGAGATACCAAGGGAACATTTCATGCAAAGATGGGCTCGATAAAGGACAGAAATCGTATGGACCTAACAGGAGCAGAATATATTAAGAAGAGATGGCAAGAATACACATAAGAACTATACAAAAAAGATCTTCATGATCCAGATAACTATAATGGTGTAATCATTCACCTAGAGGCAAACATTCTAGAACATGAAGTCAAGTGGGCCTTCGGAAGCATCACTACAAACAAAGCTAGTGGAGGTGATGAAATTCCAATTGAGCTATTTCAAATCCTAAAAGATGATGCTGTGAAAGTACTGCACTCAATATGCCAGCTAATTTGGAAAACTTAGCAGTGGCCACACGACTGGAAAAGGTCAATTTTCATTCCAATCTTAAAGAAAGGCAATGCCAAAGAATGCTCAAACTACCGCACAATTGCATTCATCTCACACACAGAAAAGTAATGCTCAAAATTCTCCAAGCCTGGCTTCAACAGTACGTGAACCATGAACTTCCATATGTTCAAGCTGGATTTAGAAAAGGCAGAGGAACCAGAGATCAAATTGCCAACATCCACTGGATCATTGAAAAAGCAAGAAGGTTCCAGAAAAACATCTACTTCTGTTTTATTGACTATGCCAAAGCCATTGACTGTGTGGATCACAACAGACTAGAAAAATTCTTAAAGAGATGGGAATTCTTAAAGACACCAGACCACCTGACCCACCTGCTGACAAATCTGTATGCAGGTCAAGAAGCAACAGTTAGAACTAAACATGGAACAACAGACTTGTTCCAAATTGGGAAAGGAGTATGTCAAGGCTATATATTGACACCCTGCTTATTCAACTCTTGCAGAGTACATCATGAGAAATGCTGGGATGATGAAGCACAAGCTGGAATCAAGATTGCCGAGAGAAATTTCAATAACCTCAGATATGCAGATGACACCACCCTTATGGCAGAAATCGAAGAAGAACTAAAGAGCCTCTTGATGAAAGTGAAAGAGGAGAGTGAAAAAGTTGGCTTAAAGCTCAACATTCAGAAAATTAAGATCATGGCATCTGGTTCTATCACTTCATGGCAAATAGATTGGGAAACAATGGAAACAGTGACAGGCTTTAGTGGGGGGGGGGGCTCCAAAATCACTGCAGATGGTGACTGCAGCCATGAAATTCAAAGACACTTGCTCCTTGGAAGAAAAGCTATGACCAACTTAGACCACAAATTAGAAAGGATTGACATTACTTTGCCAACAAAGGTCTGTCTAGTCAAAGCTATGGTTTTTCCAGTAGTCATGTTGGATGTGAGAGTTGGACTATAAAGAAAGCTGAGCACCAAAGAATTGATGCTTTTGAACTCTCAAGAGTCCCTTGGACTGCAAGGAGATCCAACCAGTCCATCCTAAAAGAAATCAGTCCTGAATATTCATTGGATGGACTGATGCTGCAGCTGAAACTCCAATACTTTGGCCATCTGATTGGAAAAGACCCTGATGCTGGGAAAGATTGAAGGCAGGAGAAGGGGATGACAGAGCATGAGATGGTTGAATGGCTTCACCGACTGCATGGACATAAGTTTGAGTAGGCTCTGTGAGTTGGTGATGAACAGGGAAGCCTGTCGTGCTGCAGTCCATGGGGTTGCAGAGAGTTGGACACGACTGAGAGACTGAACTGATTTCTTTGCTGTGTTTCCTTTTCAAGTCTTTATAAAGGCATTAGCTTTCTCTTGAATTAGCATTAAGCTGATCATGACTCAACACTGATGTTAATCTTGCATCCACACACTGATAATTTTCTCCATCTCCTCCATCACTTTTCCATACTTCTTTGATATTGTTGTTGCTGTTCAGTTGCTCAGTTGTGTCTAACTCTTTGCGATCCCATGGACTGTAGCACATCAGGCTTCCCAGTCCTTTACCTTCTCCCAGAGCTTACTCAAAGTCATGTCCATTGAGTCAGTGATGACATCTAACCATCTCATCCTCTATTGTCCCCTTCTCCTCCTGCCTTAAATCTTTCCTGGCATCAGGGTCTTTCTAGTAAGTCAGCTCTTTGCATCACGTGGCCAAAGTATTGGAGCTTCAGCTTCAGCATCAGTCCTTCCAATGAATATTCAGGATTGATTTCCTTTAGTGTTACTGGTTTGATTTCCTTTCAGTCCAAGGGACTCTCAAGAATCTTCTCCAATACCACAGTTCAAAAGCATCAATTATTTGGTGCTCAGCCTTTTTTATGGTCCAACTTGCTCATCCGTACATGACTACTGGAAAAACCGTAGCTTTGACTAGACATATCTTTGATACTACTGTCGACATTATTGGCACAGCTGACTTCACATGTTCTGTGATCTCATCCTTGTTGTTTAGAACAATGCCAACGGTTGAATGACTCATGTTATAAGAACAAGCAATGTCCACCATCTTTTCACCTTGATCCACTTTCTCAATTACTTCTGTTTACTTCTATTTAAAATTTACTTCTGTTTCCATCATTATTGCTTGGCACTTCTGAGCAGTGCCAGCTGCATCACCACTGCTTTTATGCTTGCTTCTGGACATTTGGGCTCGAAATTAAGATACTGAAATACTGTACTCTATACAATCAGTAAACTACACAAAACACAACCACTTGTAGAAGCTGCATAATGTGACAATGTACACCAGACGTGAACTAATTTAAGTGACTGGACATGCAAACACACATTCATATCTTTGAAAGTTTGCAACTTGAAGGTTTGTATATAGGGGACTTACCATAGTTTCTCTTATATTTTGAAACAATGTTTTAAAAGTCTTCCTCCAAGATTATGTAAATACTCAATTATATTATCTTTAGAATCTTCTACTTTTTATAAATTTAAATTTTTGATACCTTTGTAACTTTTAACCAGTTATATATTTCTGTAAGTCTTTAAAAGTATAACCATTCAGTAATCCAGATCAAGGATATGAATAACATTTTGTTTAAATACTGAAAATTGAGGAAATGCCTACATACATGATGAGTCTAGTTAATTATGTAGAACATCCACAAGATAAAATGCTGTGGCAATTGAGATTTTGCTTCAGGAGCATATATTCTAACTTGAAAATATTCATAATTTAATGTGAAGTAAAACAAAGCAAGACTAGACCTAGACACACAGACACACATGCACAGACACACACACACATACACATTGATGAAGTCCTAAGCTAAAACTATATACTGTGCTGAATTCTAATAACTTTGAGCAAAATAAGAAAATATGATAAAGTAGAAACTATTTGATTTTAGGTTACCTGCATACTATTTGGAAGTTATTTAGAAATTTTCATTTCAAATACAACTGTGCTGCCCCTATGAATCATCAATGCATGACTTGATCTGGACCAAGTCAGAAAAACCCTGCAAATGAGCACAAGTGTAACTAATTTCTATGTTTTAATATGCAAATATAAATATACCACCACATTTTACTGCAATGACAGAGCCAGCATGTTTCTTCACTTAAACTCTTACATTTAGATAATTTTTAATAGTCAATTAGAAACACAATTCTGGGATAGGAGTTTAACGACATGAAGATTGTTTCAGGGATCCCCAAGACCACCCCCAGGTTTGCTGATATGCTGGGAGGACTCATAGGACTCAGGATAAAGCCATGCTTATGGCTTTGATTTATTACAGCAAAAATATCAAAGCAAAATCAAAGCGAAGGACACAGGAAATTATCCAAAACTTCCAAGAGTGCTCTCCCAGTGGAGTCACATGAGATGCAGTTAAATCCCCAGCAAAGAGAAGTTATGACAACATGGGTAAATGCTTTCTACTGAGGAAACTCATTAGAAACCCAACATCCAGGATTTGGGGGTTGGGTCCGCAGGTCACATAAGCACCCTCTTCCTAGCATGTTCCAAAATCCTAGATTCCCAGAAGGAAAAGCAGGTATTCAGGAAAAAAACAAACAAACAACACTGTTTGCACAAACTATCTAGGCAGAGTGAGCCACTCTTACTAGTCCTGGGAATGGTAGAAACCTTCCATAAATCCACATTTCCAGATACCAGTCAATGGCTATCTTAGAAAAAGTTATCTCCAGGGATAGCAGTGTGGGGCCTACAGTATTAACTCTTTTTCTGAACACACATGTTCACTCTTACGTACAAGATCTCAGATGAGAGAATCACATACACATATGTTAGGCTCAGCCACAACTGGATAAAGTGAAACAAAGAAAACTAAGTGAATAAAGTTTACCCTAAAATGCACTGTTATTGGGTCCACCAATAAATTATTTGATGAAATTCAGAAGGGCCCCTCCATGGATCACAGCCTTGTCATGGTGAAGGGGCTTATGTAACTCAATGAAGCTATGAAGCATGCCATGCATGGACACCCAAGATGGAGAGGTCATAGTGGAGAGTTCTGACAAAACGTGATCCACTGGAGGAGGGAATGGCAATCCTTTCCAATATTCTTGCTACGAGAATCCCGTGAACAGTATGAAAAGGCAGAAAGATATGACACCAGAAGATGAGCCCCCCTAGGTCAGAAGGTATCCAATATGCTACTGGGGAAGAGGAGAGGGCAATTACTAATAGATCTAAAAAGAATGAAGCAGCTGGGCCAAAGTGGAAATGATGCTCAGTTGTGGGTGTGTCTGGTGGTGAAAGGAAAGCCCGAGGCTGTAAAGAACAATACTGCATACAAACCTGGAATGTTAGGTCCATGAGTCAAGGTAAGTTGAATGTGGTCAAGAAAGAGATGATAAGGGTGAATATCAACATCTTAGGAATCAGTGAAATAAAATGGATGGGAATGGGTGAATTTAATTCAGAAGATCATTATATCTACTACCGTGGGCAAGAATTCCATATGAGAAATAGAGCAGCCTTCATAGTCAACAAAAGAATCCAAACTGCACTACTTGGGTGCAATCTCAAAAATGACGGAATGATCTCGGTTCATTCCCAAGGCAACCATTCAACGTCACAGTAATCCAAGTCTATGCCCCAACCACTGATGCCAAAGATGGTGAAGTTGACCAGTTCTATGAAGACCTGAAAAACCTTCTAACACCAAAAAAGATGTCCTTTTCAGCACAGGGAATTGGAATGCAAAGGTAGGATATGAAGAGATACCTGGGGTAATCAGCAAATTTGGCCTTGAAGTACAAAATGAAGCAGGGCAAAGGCTAACAGCTTTGTCAAGAGAACACACTGGTCATAGCAAACACCCAATAATGCAAGAGATGATTCTACACATGGACATCACTAAAGGTCAATACCAAAACAAGATTGATTATATTCTTTGTAGCTGTAGATGGAAAAGCTCTATACAGTCAGCAAAAGGAAGACCTGGAACTGACTGTGGCTCAGATCATCAGCTCCTTATTGCAAAATTCAGGCTTAAATTGGAGAAGTAGGAAAAACCACTGGGCCATTCAGGTACAACTTAAATCAAATCCCCTTATCATAAGGGATACATACAGTGGAGGTGATGAATAGATTCAAGGGATTAGATCTGATAGACCTAAAGAACTGTGGAGAAAGGTTTGTAACACTGAACAGGAAGCAGTGATCAAAACCATCCCAAAGAACAAGAAATGCAAGAAAGCAACATGGTTGTCTGAGGAGGTTTTACAAATAGCTGAGGAAAGAAGAGAAGTGAAAGGCAAGGGCAAAAGGGAAAGATACACCCAACTGAATGCAGAGTTCCAGAGAATACCAAGGAGAGATAACCAGGCCTTCTTAAATGAACAGTGCAAAGAAGTAGAGGAAAACAATGGAATGGAAAAGACTAGAGATTTCTTCAATAAAATTGGAGATAACAAGGGAACATTTCAGGCAAAGATGGGCACAATAAAGGACAGAAACAGTAAGGACCTAAGAAAAGCAGAAGAGATTAAGAAGACATGGAAAGAATATACAGAAGAACTATACTAAAAAGGTCTTACAGACCTGGATAACCATGATGATGTGATGACTCACTTGGAGCCAGACATCCTGGAGTGTGAACTCAAGCAGGCCTTAGGAAGCATCACTACCAACAAAACTAGTGGAGGTGATGGAATTCTAGCTGAGCTATTTCAAATCCTAAAATATGATGTTTTTAAAGTGCTGCATTCAATATGCCAGCAAATTTGAAAAACTTAGTAGTGGACACAGGACTGGATAAGATCAGTTTTTATTCCAATCCCAAAGAAGAGCAGTGTCAAAGAATGTTAAAACTACTGTACAACTGCACTCGTTCCACATGCTAGTAAGGTTATACTCAAAATCCTTCAAGCTAGCCTTCAGCAGTACATGAACCAAGAACTTCCAGATGTACAAGCTAGGTTTAGAAAAGGCAGAGGAACCAGAGATAAAATGCCAATATTCGTTGGATCCTAGAAAAAGCAAGAGATTTCCAGAAAAACATCTACTTCTGCTTCATTGCTACGCCAAAGCCATTGACTGTGTGAATCACAACAAATTGTGAAAAACTCTTAAAGTGATGGGAATACCAGACCACCTTACCAGTCTCCTGAAAAACCTGTATGTGGGTCAAGAATCAACAGTTAGAACCAGACATGGAACAACTGACCATTTCATAATTGGGAAAGGAATATGTCAAGGCTCTATACTGTCACCCTGTTTATTTAACTTATATACAGAGTACCTCATGCAAAATGCTGGCCTGGATGAATCACAAGATGGAATCAAGATTGCTGGGAGAAATATCAATAAACTCAGATATGCAGATGATACCACTCTAATGGCAGAAGAGCCTCTTGATGAAGGTGAAACTCCACCTTTAAAACTTTACCATCAAAACTCAACATTCAAAAAACTAAGATCATGACATGCAGTCCCATTACTTCATGGCAAATAGAAGGGGAAAAAGTGGAAGCAGTGACGGACTTTATTTTCTTGGGCTCCAACATCACTATGGATAATGACTGTTGCCATGAAATTAAAAGACGCTTGCTCCTTGGATGGAAAGCTATGACAAACCTAGACAGTATATTAAAGTAAAGACATCACTTTGCTGACAAAGGCCCATACAGTCAAAGCTATTGTTTATCTAGTAGTCATGTACGGATGAGCAAGTTGGACCATAAATAAGGCTGACCACCAAAGAATTGATGCTTTCAAACTGTGGTGTTGGGGAATACTCTTGAAAGTCCCTTGGACTGCAGGGAGATCAAACCAGTCAATCCTAAAGGAAATCAACCCTGAATGTTTGCTGGAAAGACTGATGCTGAAGCTGAAGCTCTTATACTTTGGTCACCTGATGGAAAGAGCTGACTCACTGGAAAAGACCCTGATACTGGGAAATACTGAGAGCAGGAGGAGTAGGGGGTGACACAGGATGAGATGTTTGGATGGCATCACTGAGACTCAATGGACTTGAACTTGAGCAAACTCCAAGAGACAGTGACGGTGTGCTGCTGTCCATGGGGTCACAAGGGTGGGACACGCCTTAGAGACTGAGGAACAAAAACAGTTCAGAAGGTATCAGAAATTTAAATATTACCATGTTTCCCTATCATTGTAAATCTGAATGCAGATTTGTTTTAGACAATGTGGAAAACCTAAAATATTAAAGAAGATTCATTGAAATCCTCAATCCTTGATTACCATTGCTAACTTTTTCATGTATTCACATAGGTGATGCCACACTTAATGTTAAATCTTTCTTTAGTCATCTTCATTTTTCACATCACTATATTACCAATAAACA
Organism: Bison bison bison; assembly: GCF_000754665.1. Taxonomy (NCBI): domain Eukaryota; kingdom Metazoa; phylum Chordata; class Mammalia; order Artiodactyla; family Bovidae; genus Bison; species Bison bison. Next base: position 7,575,727 of record NW_011494755.1, read on the forward strand.
TTTTTCATAATGAAAAGTATTTTATCTTTGGTTATAAAATAATTTATAAAGCTTCTGCCTTCTGTTAGATAGGTCATTTCCAATTGTTAATATTTTTCTAAGCCACCATAAAACCTTTCAATGGCTTCCTATCGCCCTTAGAATAAAAGTCAAAATCTTTAACATGGTCACAAGGCCCCATATGTTCTAGGGCCTCCCTCCCTTCCTCTGCAGTTCACTCTTTCCTTCCCATTTATCCTCTACACTTAGTTATCAAGGCCTTCTTTGAATTCCTCAGTTGTGCCACTGTTTCCCACTTCCTGGCTTATACATGTGTAGGT
>NW_011494755.1:7576146-7580227 GCF_000754665.1 Bison bison bison
AAGTATGCAAATCCTAAAATGTCCATCTCTCTTAATAGGCGTTAATTCATGAAAGCAGAGCATATTTCTGTATTGTTCACTGATGTATTCCCAGTATTAAAAGTTGTCCCTGGAATGTAGATGTGCCAAGATAATTGTGAAATTAAATAATATATGTATAAGTAACAGAATTCCACCTTTATATGAATTTTTAATCACTTAATATATTTGATAACTTCATTCACTGAATTTTTAGATTTCTGAAGCTTTTTAAATATTTTCTCTTTGTAAAACTTTCCTCATTATAACTCTTCATCTGTTATGTTAAATAGCTAAAACCATTTTTGTATACGTTTTTATTTCAGACTTTTTTGTTTAACTAGTTCATTAATTCTAGATATTTTTAGATTTATTCTTTGGGCTTTTCTCCAAATCACAACTATGACTTATGATACTCTGAGTAACACTGCAATACATTTTTTAAAATTTATTCATTTTTTGTTGAAGGATAACTGCTTTATAGAATTTTGCTGTTTTCTGTCAAATGAAATGAATCAGCCATAGGTATACATATATCCTCTCCCTTTTGAAAATCCCTCAATATTTTATCATATACTATCCTCATATTCATTTCAATGTTGAAGCAATACTAAAACAGTTTTTTACAATTTCCTTGAGGGTGATGTTTTGCTAATGATTTTTAAAAATCAGCCTCTATGTCTTTTGATATCAGCTGTTTGGAATCTACAGAGGATTAATTACATTAATAGATAAAGGTGTTCACCTACAGATTTTTGTTTCTTTGTTAATTGGGATGTTGTTGGGCTAAATTTGAGTGGAAGAGGGGAAGATTCTTCCCCTTGATGAATTATGAAGGAATTGAAAGCCATGGGCTCTTGTAGGGTACAAGGTCAAAGACACTCCATTTGCAGAATGTGAACCCAGTTCCTACAACTTGGTAGTAAGGTGGGGGAGACAAGACAGATGCCCTGAAGGGTCATGGGAATGGAGAATAGGTTTATAAATCCTAGAAATACTCATATCTAACACCCAGTATTTTCTTTTTTATATTGAATCTCTTTTTTTTATCTGGTATTGTCAGTAGAGTTTGGTTAATTGTTACAGCCTGAACTTGGTTGAACTCTGAGTATTCAGTGACGGGCCTATGTCCATATTCAGCCATATAGTGTGAGCTGTAGTGTCCTTAGGAACCAGTTAAGAAATAATTAAAAATTGTTATCCAAAGATCAGAGACACAGGCCAGGGTAGATTGCTGGCCCAAGTATTCAGTGAAATCCAGGATTGATCTAGGAAACATTTGAGTATTCTACAGGGAGTCCCAGAGACCTTGGGGAGGGGAAAATGAGAAAAGCCTAACTTTCCTGTGGTCAAACATAATGAGGGCTCAGATCCTTTCATTGAGAATTAAAGGGAAGTGCTACTTCTGACAACTGCAGAGGTCAGCAACCTCTGGGTTACAAACCAATAAATTCTTTTAATAGGCAGTCAATGGGACAGAAACTACTTTTCCAGATGCTTTTGCGTCTTCCTGCTGCACAGCTATGATTACTGCTCTAAAGCTCTATTCTAAAATACATGATATTAATGGCTTTCTTTTTAAAATACACTGAATATAAATGAAGGTACAATAAATGTGGCATTTTCATATATAGGAATATGAATAAAGAGCCACAAAACACTTGTGTAATTAAACCTAGAAATTCTACTTAATGAAAATATGCTAAAAATAATAATTCACAAATATAAGCGAAGGGCCAAAAAAGTATGAAAATAAAAATAAATTTAGGTTAACAAAAATACCTTAAGATTCTAGATGAAAAGCAAAAATTTGGATCCATTAATAGATTTAACACTGATTAGTAATGATAAGGAAAATATATATTATCTATCCAATCAGCGTAAAAGTTTTAGAATCACATAGAAAATTAGAGAGATACATGAAATAGCAGCATGAGTGCAAAATGGTAAACAATATTTTAAGCAAAAAAAAAAGATTCAGTTCAGTTCAGTTGTTTAGTCGTGTCCGACTCTTTGCGACCCCATGAATCACAGCACGCCAGGCCTCTTTGTACATCACCAACTCGTGGAGTTCACTCAGACTCACATCCATGGAGTCGGTGATGTCATCCAGCCACCTCATCCTCTGTCATCCCCTTTTCCTCCTGCCCCCAATCCCTCCCAGCATCAGAGTCTTTTCCAATGAGTCAACTCTTCACATGAGGTGGCCAAAGTACTGGAGTTTCAGCTTTAGCATCAGCCCTTCCAAAGAACACCCAGGGCTGATCTCCTTCAGAATGGACTGGTTGGATCTCCTTGCAGTCCAAAGGACTCTCAAGAGTCTTCTCCAACACCACAGTTCAAAAGCATCAATTCTTCAGCGCTCAGCTTTCTTCACAGTCCAACTCTCACATCCATACATGACCACAGGAAAAACCATAGCCTTGACTAGACAGACCTTTGTTGGCAAAGTAATGTCTCTGCTTTTCAATATGCTAAATAGGTTTGTCATAACTTTTCTTCCAAGGAGTAAGTGTCTTTTAATTTCATGGCTGCAGTCACCATCTTCAGTGATTTTGGAGCCCATAAAAAATATTGTAAATATTAAGTTTCAAAAGAACAGCAATTTATTTGCTCAAAAAGAGGCCCCAGATGGCTTAGAGTTCCTGGTAGAATAACAGTAGCCAACCGTGGCACTGGCAGTGGGCACTTTATCTTACTACATATTTTTTTCTGTCTTTACTCTTCACTGTCTATTCTTAAATATGTTGAGGGAAAGGCACACATCTTCCTCAGTGAACAGCATAATAATGGCCCTTAGCAGTAGTTTTGGAGAAGGCAATGGCACCCGACTCCAATACTCTTGCCTGGAAAATCCCATGGGCAGAGGAGCCTGGTGGGCTGCAGTCCATGGGGTCGCTAAGAGTCAGACACGACTGAGCAACTTCACTTTCACTTTTCCCTTTCATGCATTGAAGAAGGAAATGGCAACCCACTCCAGTGTTCTTGCCTGAGAATCCCAGGGACAGAGGAGCCTGGTGGGCTGCTGTCTATGGGGTCAAACAGAGTCAGACATGACTGAAGTGACTTAGCAGCAGCAGCAGTAGTTTACATTCATATTTGTACATAAGTGCCAAAGCACAGAAATATTATAAGCAAAAAAGTGTCCATCACCACATTACTGAAATCAGTAAAATATGGAGACAACCTAAAATAACTAGAAGGAGGAAAATAATTAAACAGCCCATCATAAGTTTGCTCAGTGACATACCGTGGGGCCCTTAGAAAATAAATTCCTAATTTAATTTTAAAAGATGCAACTTGGAAACCTTCTTATGATTGAATAATAAAGGTAAAAGCAATATAAAATATACAGATGTGATGAGCCCATGTCATATTTGTAGAATATACTGAGAGTTAATGCAACAAAATGCTAAAACCAATTATTAAAGTGACAAGTTATGGATTATTTTCTCTAGTTTTATAAGAAATCACTTCTGTAAGAAAAATTATATGTGAATACATGACATGTCTTCCCTGGTTTCTTGAACCATAACTAAAAAGCTGTGAGTGATTAGGGCTATGCAATGGCCGGTGACCCACAGACTCCCACTGTCATCTTGATGCAGCCTTATTGAAAGTTTTTAGGGTGCATCACCAAAAAGAAGATGTCTTGTAGAACAGGTAAATGATAAACCTCAAAAAGGAAAAGAATGATACTCTAATATTGAGCAACCACATATTTTTAAGCCTATTATCTCCATTTTCTTTCTTTTTTCTTCCAACCTTATTGAAGGAATAATTGACAAATAAATTGTATCTATTTTAAGTGTACAACACAATGATTTGATATTGTGCTTTGACACTGTGAAATGATTACCAAGATAGAGATAATGAATACATCTTTTACCTCACATAGTTAATGTGTGTGTGTGTGTGTGTGGTAAGAATGCTTAATATCTACTCTCAGAAAATTTCAAGTATACAATCAGTTCAGTTCAGTTCAGTCACTCAGTCATGTCCAACTCCTTGCAACCCCATGGACTGCAGCATGCCAGGCCTCCCTGTCCATCACCAACTCCCA
>NW_011494755.1:7580327-7607086 GCF_000754665.1 Bison bison bison
GATTACCAAGATAGAGATAATGAATACATCTTTTACCTCACATAGTTAATGTGTGTGTGTGTGTGTGTGGTAAGAATGCTTAATATCTACTCTCAGAAAATTTCAAGTATACAATCAGTTCAGTTCAGTTCAGTTCAGTCACTCAGTCATGTCCAACTCCTTGCAGCCCCATGGACTGCAGCATGCCAGGCCTCCCTGTCCATCACCAACTCCCAGAGTTTACTCAAGCTTATGTCCATTGAGTCGGTTATGCATTCCAACCATCTCATCCTCTGTGGTCCCCTTCTCCTCCCTCCTTCAATCTTTCCCAGCATCAGGGTCTTTTCAAATGAGTCAGTTCTTCACATCAGGTGGCTGAAATATTGAATTTTCAGCTTCAGCATCAGTCCTTCCAATGAATATTCAGGACTGATTTCCTTTAGGATGGACTGGTTGGATCTCCTTGCAGTCCAAGGGACTCTCAAGAGTCTTCTCCAACACCACAGTTCAAAAGCATCAATTCTTCTGCGTTCATGTTTCTTTATAGTCCAACTCTCACATCCATACATGACCACTGGAAAAACCATAGCCTTGACTAGACATAACTTTGTTGGCAAAGTAATGTCTCTGCTTTTTAATATGCTGTCTAGACTGGTCATAACTTTTCTTCCAAGGAGCAAGTGTCTTTTAATTTCATGGCTACAGTCATCATCTGCAGTGATTTTGGAGCCCAAAGAAATAAAATCTGTCATTGTTTCCACTGTTTCCCCATCTATTTTCCATGAAGTGATGGGACCAGATGCCGTGATCTTCATTTTCTGAATGTTGAGTTTTAAGCCAACTTTTTCACTCTCTTCTTTCACTTTCATTAAGAGGCTCTTTAGTTCTTCTTCGCTTTCTGCCATAAGTGTGCAATATATATTATTAAACACAATCACCACAGTGTGCATTGGATCCTCAGAATGTATTCAGTTTATAGCTGAAAGTTTGTACCCTTTGACCTATATCTACCTAGGTCCCCCTAACCTCACCTCCTGGCAACCTCCATTCTATTCTCTGTTTCTATGAATTAGGCTTTTTTTTTTTTTTAGATTCCGCAGATAAATTGAATAATACAGTATTTGTCTTTCTCTCTGACTAATTGAGATGGCTAGATGGCATCATCAACTTGATGGACATGAGTTTGGGTAGACTCCGGGAGTTGGTGATGGACAGGGAGGCCTGGTGTGCTGCAATTCATGGGGTCGCAAAGAGTTGGACACGACTGAGCGACTGAACTGAACTGAACTGACTAATTTCACTTAGCATAATGCCCTCCAGGTTCACTAATGCTGTCACAAATGGCACAATTTTCTTTCTATTTTAAGGTTGAATATTATTCCATCATGTGTATATACAACATTTTCTTTATCCATTCATCTGCCAAAGGACATTTTGCTTGTTTCCATATCTCAGCTGTTGCAAATAATGCTATAAAGAATATGAGAGTCCAAACATTTCTTCAAGGTAACAATTTCACCTCCTTCAGATAATGTGCCTAGCAGGTGGATGCCCAGCTCATTAGGTAGATCAAATGGTGGAACAGTAGTTCTATTTTTAATTTTTTGAGGCATCTTCATACTGTTTTCCATAATGCTGTACCAATGTACATTCCACCAACTGTGTATAAGGGTTCCCTTTTCTCCACACCCTTGCCAGCATTTCTTATCTCTTGTCTTTTTGATAATAATCATTCTGACACGAGAGGTGATATCTCATTGAACCACATACATTTTAATTTCAAGGGAAAGACAACCCTTTGCAAGAACTAAGAAACCTATGGGCACAAACTTGAAATTGAATTATGCTGAATTCAAGTGATAGAGAGGTCAGACGATAGAGAGGTCAGATCACCCTCTATCAGTGTCAAGAAATAGTAGTAGAGAAGTAGTCATGACAACCGTAGAATGTCACGAAGTCTTCTCTGGAAAAAAAAGTAGAGAAAAGGGAAGATATTCTGTCTTTACCAGTCTTTGGTCCATCCCTTCCACTGTCCAGAGCCTAACATCTGTGAATTTAAAACTCCACTCTACTTTCTTCTTTCCAGTCTTTTCAGTCAAGTGTTTCATAACAAATGGACAAGAGTTAAACTTACCATGTGTTTCCTTGTTAGTAATTAAAGGAGCATAAACAGAATTGCCCTTTATTATTTAACTTGCTTTTCTTCCCCTTCAGGTCCAGAGATATCGGAGGACTCATACAGATAATTATTGACTGTGTGTGTGCCTTCAAAGGATGTTATTTAGGTATATGTGATATCTCTTGGGCTTTTCTCATTCTCATAGTTCAGATTATAAAGAATCTGCCTTCAATGCAAGAGACCTGGGTAGGAGAAACCAACTGAATGGTTGAGGAGGACCTCAACCTCTCCTATACTGTCCTGGAACTAGAGACCCAGAGACTGTGACTACAGCTTGCTTCCTTGAAGCTAATCTTCACACCCCAAGTGCTTATCTAAGCAAAACACTCTTCAATCTCCTACAGAATTCTCCCTAAGAGTAGCTGTGTGAAACATGATTTCCTCCACATAGTTACATTTCCAGGAATGTTTTAGTACCCCTACGACCAGAGATCCAGGCAGCTGTCTTCTTGACTCAAATCTGTTTCCCAATTTATAGGAAATGAGCTCCATGATAAAAAAATGAGTGGCTGACTTTGGAAGGAAAGGGACAAGGACTGTCTAGGACAAAGCACAAGGGTACTTTCTGGAATAAAGGTAATGTTCCGTATCTTAATAGGGATTTGTTAGCATATACTTGTAACAAGTGTATACATTTGTTAAAACTCAGGAAATTAATATCTAAGACTTGTGAATTTCATTGTAGTAAATTGTACATCAAAAGAAAAACTAAATTAATATTAAAATATTATCAAATTAATAAAACTTTAATTAAATATTAATATTAAATTAAATAGTTGATATAATATTAATATTATAATATAAATACAAACATTAAATTAAATTAATTTATTAAATTAGATGTTAAATTAATATTAAATTTCACACCAAAAGAAAAAACTGTAAACTAACTCTTGTTAATGATATATAAATGATATGATCTATTGATGTCAGTATACTGAGGTCAGCAATTTAGTTTTTTTCTTCTTTTTAATTTTATTAACGTATAGTTGATTTACAAATAATGTGTTTAATTTCTGCTATATGGCAAAGTGACTCAGCCATACATACACATATTCTTTTTCATATTCTTTTCATTATCATTTATCATAGGACAGTAATCTAGTTCCTGTGCTATACAGTAGGATCTTGTTGTTTATCCATCCCATATATACTAGTTTGCCTCTGTTAATCCCAAACCCCCAATCCTTCCCTCCCTCACCACCCATCCCCTTTGCAACCACAAGTCTATTCTCTGTGGTGCGAGAACAACACGGCTGGACCTAGAGATTATCACACTGAGCCAAGTAAGTCAGAAAGAGAAAGACAGATACCATATGATACCACCTGTATGTGGTATCTAAAATATAACACAACCTTTTGACCACTCCCCCGCCCCATGCTCTGTTTCCATAAGTTTGACTATTTTAGATCCCTCATGTAAATGCTACTATGCAATAAAAAATATATTTAAAAATTAAATGAAATAAAATATGACACAAATGAACATATCTATGAAACAAAAACAGACTCACAGATATAGAGAGCAATTTACTTTGAATTGCATCATCAAAATTAAGATGGATTAACAGACGATCATGACAAGTAGATGGGGTAAAAATGGAACTAGTGGCAGATTTTATCTTCTTGGGTTCCAAAATCACTATGGATGGTCACTGCAGCTGTGAAATTAAAAGGCACTTGCTCCATGGAAGGAAAGTTATGACAAACCTAGATATATTTTAAAAGCAGAAACATTTTGCCGACAAAGATCCATATAGCCAAAGCTATGGTTTTTCGAGTTGTCATGTACAGATGTGAGAGTTGGACCATAAAGAAGGCTGAGCACCAAAGAATTATGCTTTTGAACTGTGGTGTTGGAGAATTCTCTTCTCCAAGAGAAGTCTCTTCCTGCTGTCCAAGAATCCCTTGGACAGCAGCAAGGAGATCAAAACAGTCAATCCTAAAGGAAATAATCCTTGAATATTCATTGGAAGGACTGGTGCTGAAGCTGAAGCTCCAATACTTTGGCCACCTGAGGCAAAGAGCCAGCTCACTGGAAAAGACCCTGATGCTGGCTGGGAAAGACTGAGGACAAGAGAAGGGATGACTCAGAGGATAAGATGGTTGGGTGGCATCACTGACTCAATGGACATGAGTTAGAGCAAACTCCAGGAGCTGGTGATGGACAGAGAAGCCTGGTGTGTGACCATCCATAGGGTCACAAAGAGTCACACGCAACTGAGTGACTAAACAACATCAGAGGCATGGACAGATCCATGACCAAGCAAGCACTGCAAAATGTTGATAACAGAATGGTGGGCATGGGAATGGTCACTGTAAAAGCGTTCAACTTTCTTGTATGTCTGAAATTTTTCACAACAAAAGGCTGGAGGGAAAAAAATCAACTCACATTCTCCAACCCAACTCTAAATAAAATATGAAATCAATGTATCACTTTGCTCTGTCAGCCTCCAATGACCTCCTCCACTCGTTATCACTTTAACATGGGGGAATTATAGCTCCATCCTCCTCTCTAAAACAGAACTGCCTGCATTGCTTCAATATACTGCTCATACTGCGAACATCACAAGGCTCAACTTTAATTACTTCACCTAATCTGGACTATCTAAGCATTAGTTCTTAGGTTGTGACCACCACATATGAACTTAAATAAATGAGTAATTTATTGAAAGGCTATTGGGAAGCCACAGAATTGAAGGCAACCTTGAATTGGAACATACAGAAAATAGACTGCCCCAGAATGTTTAGGTAGGAGGAGTATAGTATTTCCCCAGGAACTGACACCATAATGAATTAATTCCAATAATTAACAGCCTTTCATCATTCTGCTCATAATTAAAATTTCAGGTAGAGGATTTCCAACAGGCCTTCCTTGAGTGTTAGACTGTATTTAATAGGAAAAAAGATCATTTCCAAATGGAAATTCAAGTGCTCTTACCAAAAGCAAATGGAAAGGTTGAACAGCCAGAATACAAACCAGCAAAACAAAACAAGCTCTACAGTATACTTACATTTTTCTGTCACCTTAGCAGACACTATCTCCCTATACCCAAAACTAATGCTACCTGAAGACTTAAGACTCCCCTGGTTTACCTCCTGAATCCCTCATTGGTATACTTAAACCTAGATCACCAGATGTGTGTGTGTGTGTGTGTGTGTGTGTGTGTGTAAGTCGCTCAGTCATATTCAACTCTTTGTGACCCCATGGACTGCAGCCACCAGATTCCTCTGCCCATGGGGATTCTCCAGGCAAGAATACTGGAGTGGGCTGCCATGCCCTCCTCCAGGGGCTCTTCCCAACCCAGGGATTGAACCCAGGTCTCCCACATTGCAAGTGGATTCCTTACCAGCTGAGCTACCAGGGAAGCCCCGATCACCATGTATATTTGGATCTATTTTGTGATTGGAAAGTTCCTCTCTGCATGTTGTAAAGATAGGACCTAGATGGAACTGCTTGTCCAACACAACAGAGCAGAAAATGATTCCCAGGAGCTAACCTGATGCACGAGTGCCCCTCTCTCTAGAACAGGAGTGCCCTGGGGTGACTGTTTCTTAGGAGAGCTGCTACCTAAACACAGGAGAGTAATCAAAGTCTATAAACCAGAGGAAGCCATTTTAAGCAGCCGGATGTGAAATAACTAACAATTTCAATGGAAATGTTCTGAATGGGGAGTGGAGACTTGGCCGTGAAGCGGCACTGGACCGTGTGTATATGAGTCAGGAGAGAGTCTGGCTCAGAGGCTGACAGCCTAGCACGATTGTGGCTGGTGCCTCCGGGGTAATCTGGAGCTCATCCAGCAAGGACTGGCCCTCCAGTGTGGGAGGCTGGAGGCCAGCTGGAATTATTCTCTCCATGGGTACCACACCCCTGGATTTTCAGGGTGTCCTTATACCACTGGCTCCATTGTGAGAGTGCACGCCCATCGGCAGATAACAACCTAAGGGGTGCCTATCACCACTTTATCATCCAAGTTCTGACTTCATTTTCTCCAAGGCATTTTTCTCCTCATTTTTCTGGTTATGAGGGACTGCACCTGCTTTATTTGGCTATGTTTGTCCTTAAAAATGAAATGTTAATTGGTTTAAGAGTCCACAGCTGCCTATTCACAGTCAGAAAATTTTAATTCTAATGCTGGCTTCATAAATCATTAATTGTTTGAGCTTGGAAAAATCACTCAAGTTTCTCTAAATTGTAGCTTCTTCCTCTGCTTAAAAAAAAAAAATCTGTCCTGTCTACTTTAGACTACTATGAGAATCAAAATCATAATATTTAGCCATCTTACTACAGGTTTCTAATGTTATTAAGATAAAACTACATAGGTTCTTTATATATTAAATATATTATCATTTTAAAAATGCTTAAGTCTGGTGTTTGACTTTAATTCCCTTTAAGTGCATTTAAAATTATAAAAAAGACCAACTACAATGAGTATGAAAAGACTACTTTTAAGATTACATGTCCACTCTTAAAAAAGTATTGCTTTAAAAAAAAAACTGAGTTAAACAAAGAGAGTAACATCTCTGAAAAGGACTTGCAGATGTGTACATGGGAAAGTATTGCACTAGAAGAATGGACACCTCAGTTTGGAAGTCATATATAGCATTGGATTTGAATTCTAGCCCTGGCCCTTTAAGTATTGCTTTTCCTATCCATTAACATAATATAATATAGTTCCTTTCTTAAAACAATTTTTTAAATCTAATACTTAAAACACTTAGAAAAATAATAAATAGTACATATCATTAATAATATTACTATAATTATTAATATTCAATGATAAGATACTAAACTTATAAAAATAGGCCCTCAAAAATAATAAAGCTGTTATGGCTTTCATGATTTAATTTAGGGATATGACCTTTCATTCAACTGTCACAAAGCTGTCTTCTCCCTTTACCTGGATAGAAATTTAGACCATTAAAATCTTTCCCAATATTATGTTAATAGCAGAATAAATGAAAATAAGTGATCACAGATTTCACAAAAAGAGAAAGTATGGTAATCACTGCTTCCAATAATTGTCCCCCTCTTATTAATTAAGGAAATGGTTATAAAAATAATATATAAATTTTCACCAATTGTATTTTTAAAGAAAAACACAAGAGTGCATTGCTAGCAGCTCTCCACCATTCTCCCTACATTGGCGGTAGGGGTAGAAAGTGCTACAGTATTTTATAGGGTTGGTGCAAAAGTTTGCTCAGTTTTCCATACCTAAATGAACTTTTTGGCCAACACAATAGAAAGTAACTAGATAGTATGTAGTAAAATAATTTAAAAATTAATGGCCACTGACTAGTAAGCCCAGTTCTAGGACTCTCTTCTAACAAAAAAAAAATTGATTACAGTAGAGCATCACAGATTTGGCTGTTATATCTTCATCTGTGGTAGTGAAAAATAAAAATATATGAGGATAGGAGAATAACTATTAAAATATTAATACCTCTATTCAGGGTAATACATGTATGCTAAGGTCACTTCAGTCGTGTCCAACCCTTTGTGACCCCATGGACTGTAGCCCACCAAGTTCCTCTGTCTATGGGATTCTTCAGGCAAGAGTATTGGAGTGGGTTGCCATGCCCTTCTCCAGGGGATGCTCCCAACCCAGGGACAGAACTCACGTCTCTTCTCCTGCATTGGCAGGTGGGTTCTTTACCACTAGCACCACCTATAACATAAAGCCATCAAATAGGTTTAAAGTAAGTTTCTAATAAAATTTTTAAGTGCTTACATTATAATGGTATGAAAAATGCAGATTTAAGAATATTTCATAGGCTTTGTGTTACTTTGTTTTGCTTTGAGGAGGAGACCTCAACTAGGAACTTTCTTTCCTACAAGGACAATTTTATTTAGCCTTCATTCATTCATTTGCACCCTGACCGGATCTCCACCTCAGACCTACTGATGTAGGACAGTCTTCTAGTCCAAGTTTCTGACCGTAACAGGAAACTGGATGAGCCAGAGATTTTACTTTATTCAGGGATACCACCCTGAAAGCTCTCCTTGTACCCTCCACACCCTTTTCATTTCTTCCCTCACATCGCTTCTCAGTCAAAGCAAATACACATCTCAGAAAATAACACATTCCTGTGTGCACATGTCAGGTTGTTGCCATGAGTAACAAAAGAGTATACTTGATGGGGACTAGGAACTTGAGAGAGCAAGAAGTATATTTGGCACCTTTACAAAATTTCATATATTTGAGGTGGGGAGGGGCAGCTGGCCTTTTTCTGGTCAGGGAACCTTCTGTCTCTCAGAGCTAAGGCCAGATAGCGGAAGTGAGTCAAAATCTCTGCCTTATTTTCCTACTTGCCATGTCATGGTGGTGTTACTAAGGGAGCACATAGGTCCTGGTCTTGCAGTTTCAACCCAACTTCTGTGTCATTCATTGCAGCTGGCAGAATTTCCTTCTGTTCTCTGGAACTTGGTCTCCTATTAGCCATAGTTTCTAGGGGCTTTATTTCACTTTATTTGTTTTTAGGTATTTTTATTTAGTTTTATACATTGGTAACACCCTAATGGAATACTGGGAAAGGGCATATCATACACTGAGTTTTAAAAGGAAATTTAGGGGACTTCCCTGGTAGTCCAGTGATTAAGGCTGCCTGCTTCCACTACAGAGGGCATGAATTCAATCCCTGGTTGGGGAACAAAGATCCCACGTGCCACAAGGCACAGTCTAAATAAATAAATAAAGCTCCTTTAAAAAATTTTTTTAATTAAAAAATAGAAGCAAATTTGGTAGTGCAAAATCTAAGTAGGCATAGTTCAAATAAACAGCTGCCATCACCTAGAACTGTTTAAAACATCTTGATCACAGATCACTGTTTTAAATTACTTGCTGAGAATATCCAGTTGTAAATAGATTTTTACATTTCTTTGGAAATTCAATGCATATAATTTTATTAAATATAATTTTATTTTAATAAAAACCTATTTGAGGTTTTGCTTCTCTCATATCCATTTCTAAATTGGTCTTCCTTTCACCAGATAATGGTCTTAAGAAGAACTTAACTGAGATGATTAGAAAAACAGGTAACATAGAAAGAAAAAAATAATTTTGCTTTGCTTATGGACAGACGTTTTTAAATGAAGGCATTAGCTGAATTCAATTAAATCGCAAATAATGCTGGTGGTGCACCAAGAGGCTTCAATTAAAGGGAAAGCCATCAATGCAATTTAGCTGGGATCTCCTTCCAGAGCCAGCAATGAGCCCCCTTTCCTGTCTGGCTGTGTGTTGCTGGGGCTTATGTGTGAACAGCTACACGCTGAGGGTCTTGCCGTCACTCTTTACATCAAAGCTGGAAGCCAAGCTTCTCCAGGGACTCTAAGGCAAGTTAAATAAACACCCATCAGGGAAGAGAGGAAAAGCTGTGGTGGAGAAAAACAGAATTCAGAACTGCAAGGAGCAGCAGATATTATGGAGAACCATCTTGTTCACCCACATTGACAGAGTCAAAGACATGTCTCAGACAAGGTTCTCAGAACTGGGCTGTGGTGAACACAGCAATGCACCCAGGTACCCCTTCAAGAATGAACCTGATGCTCAGCTATTAAGAATGTAGTCAGAAGTGAGCCTCCAGCTGACAGCAACTTAAGGATAAGCCTCATCTGCCTAGAACTTAAAATTTGGAAACAATTCTGGTGGTGCAACAAGGTAGTTCCTCAAGGTTATACCTTTCTCTAGTGGCTCAGATGGTAAAGAATCCACCTACAGTGCAGGAGAAGATCCCCTGGAGAAGGGAATGGCAACCCACTCCAGTATTCTTGCCTGAAGAGGTCCATGGACAGAGGAACCTGGCGGGCTACAGTCCATGGGGTCACAAAGAGTCAGACACGACTGAGTGACTCACACACACACATATACCCTTCTCACGGGAACATGCATGCAACCAAGCAAGCTTGATATATAAAACTTCGGCCATTAGTGTGCCCAATGTGACTCCAGGTGTCCCTAACACATCAGAACCACAGTAAAGTAAATATAAATAGGAAAAGAGTGTGAAGTAGAAAAAATAATAATAATAAAATAAAAATAAAACAGTAAAATAATATTTGTAATAATACAAATATACTATCTGTATAACAATAGGATTATTATACAAAGCACCTTCTGTAAAGTCCTATACATTTGCTAGTGGTGTGTTTCAAACTTGAGCTTAGTAAGAAATGTGACCTCTGAATTAGTAGTTAACTGAATGAGTGAATCAAGGATTATATAAAATATGTAAAGACTAAAAATTACTAAGAAATGTAATAATGTTTGAAGATACAAAAAGAAAAATCATAACCTAAAACTGATGATAACCAAGCATATATTCTTCCCAAAATAATTCATGGATTTAATGCAATTCTAATGAAGGTTCCAGGGGTTTAGGAAATTGACAAAAACATTCTGAAGTTCACCTGAAAGAAAAAAGATGGAAATAGCTGCAATATTTTGAAAAACAAGGACAAGAAGGGGAAATTGCATTACCAGACTAATATATGTAATCCAACAATATTAAAAACAATGTGAGAGATGGGTAGGGAAAGAAAACGGATGATACCAATCACACTAAATAATAAGAGACTGAAACAGACCCAAGTATACATTCGAATTTAGTATGAAAATCATTTATTGCTTCTCAAGATTCTGAAATTTTGGTGAGGCTTAGAATATTTGCTCCTCATATTGTGTTGACTAGAGCAACTCAGCCAGGGCTGGAGGTTCCAAGATACTAACTGAATCCTCTCCTTCTCAGTCAATCAATTCTCTCTCCTCTCATCACTCAGTAACTTAGCCTGAATTTCTTTACATGGTGACTGATCACAAGAGAATCAAAACAGAAGCTGCCCAGCCTCCCAAGGCCCACAGCCAGCACAGAACAACCACAGCTGCATCCTCTTGGCAAAAGCAAGTCACATAGGCCCAGGTTCCAGAAAAGACAAATCGAGTTTTATGCGCAGACTAGGATGGGATCCTTTTCTCCCACTGTTCATGTCTACCTCTGTAGACAACCTACCAGAATACATATGTTATTATTATGATACATGTATGCACAATCAGGGGCTGCCCAGGTGGCACCAGTGGTAAAGAATCCACCTGCCAATGCAGAAGACATAAGAGATGTGAGTTTTATCCCTGGTTTGGAAAGATCCCCTGGAGGAGCGCATGGCAACCCACTACAGTATTCTTGCCTGGAAAATTCCATGGACAGAGAACCCTGGAGGGTCACAAGGAGTCACACACAACTGAAACAACTTAGCACACACACACACACATACACAACCAGGCCCAGCTGGTTTTGCAGACTTATTCTACCAAATATCCTCTTCCAGAGAGTGAAAAATAAGGAACGTCATTTTATAATGCTTAAATAACCTTGATTTCAAAAGCACAGTGTAAGAAAGGAGATTAATCCAGCCTCGTTTAAAACTATAGATCAAAAGGTACCTAAACAAAATATTATCAAAATGAATCCAACAATGTATTAAATAAATAATATATTCATGTCTATTTTCATATGGATTCACATGAGAAAACCTAATTGATATAATTCAGTTACTTTAACAAAATAAGAGCAACAAAATGAACAGTCTAATGGATGAAGGAAATGATTTTCTATTATGCAAAAACAATTCATAATTTTAAAGAACTCTTAGCAAATAAAAATAAAAGTGAACTTCCTTAGCCTGATAAAAGTAATCTACTGAAAGCCTACAACAATCACCCTGAATGGTAAGAAGTTGGAGCATTCCTTTTGAAGATAGGAATAGGATAAAGATACCCACAATCAATACTTCTATTCAACACTGCACCAGACACCCTAGTCAAATGGGTAAGCAAAGAAGAAAAGATAAGTGACATATAAAATGGAGAGGCAGAAACGAAACAGTATTTCCTGGTGATATTATTTGACATCAAGAAACTCTTCAAATAAACTACCAAAGCAAATAATACAGTTCAACTAAATTGCTGTTTGAAAGGTCAATATATAAAATCTATTGCATTCTCACACATTAATAATCCAGTAAGACTGGTATGAATTATTTTTAAAGCAACACAAAACTTAGCTATTGTAAATTTAAAACAAAACATGAAAGTGAAAGTGTTAGTCGCTCAGTTGTGTCCGACTCTTTTCTCCAGGCAAGAATACTTGAATGGGTAGCCGTTCCCTTCTCCAGGGAATCTTCCCAACCCAGAGATCGAACCCAGGTCTCCCGCACTGCAGGCAGATTTTTTACTGTCTGAGCCACCAGGGAAGCCCAAAACAAACATATCTTAGTCCTAAATAAACTTTTGTAAATTAATGTTAATTTTTAAAAATAAAATTATTAGACTATTAGAAATTATGAGTGAAAGTCTAAGTAAATGGAAAGAGATTTTCCAAATGTAAAAACCATGAAAAGAATCATAAAGCAAATAATTGATAAATGAGACTCCATAAAATATATAAAAAGATCATCATAATACTTAGGTGATGAGCTGGAAAAGTAGCCACAAATTAGAAAAATGACTGTTACTTTTAATAGATAAAGCATACATATAAATCTCAAAATTCACTGGAATAACACTAATCCTCCAACAGAAATTTTAGCAAGGAAAATTCATACAAGAAAATATCACTTACAACTACGCAGATTAAAGTTTAGCCTTACCATAATAAAATAATTGCTTATTAAAATAACAGTGACGTATTACTTTTCAACCAGCAAACAGAAAATAACAACAAGAAAGGTTCAGTTGTGTACTCTGAGATGGGCCCTTTTGTATTAATACATTGTGTTAGGAGTTGAAGTCATACAACCATCCTTCAGGCCATATTTCTCTAGAACAACAGAATAGCATCTATTCTTGACCCCGTATCTGAGTCTGGATCTACTTATAAATATATACCTTAAAGGAATAATTATATATTTATATGAGTGAGTGAGTGAAAGTCATTCAGTCGTGTCCTGGTCTTTGTGACCCCACCGACTGCAGCCCGTCAGGCTCCTCTGTCCATGGAATTCTTCAGGCAAGAATAATGGAGTAGGTTGCCATTCCCTTCTCCAGGGGATCTTCCTAACCCAGTGATCAAACCCAGGTCTCCTGCATTGCAGGCAGATTTTTTACTGTCTGAGCCACCAGGGAAGCCCTATATATTTGTATAGTTTATAAATTTTAAATATATTACATATTATTTATTTACATATTTATATTGAATATATTACATTTATATTATACATTAATAATTTATAAGTTGTCCATGATATTACTTGGACTATAGAAACACTGGCTATGCAACAAATGTGAAATGAGTAAATAAATTATGGCTCATTGGTGACTGACCTCAAATTTGATATGCTTGGGAATCCTTCTTCAAGGAGAATTTTGTGCAGAAGCCCAGTATGTAAATTAGTTAAATGTGGAGTTGCTCTGCTTGAAAAGCACAAGGGGAGCCTAGACTCAGTAACTTCTGTCCCAATTCTGGCTCCCCTCAAGCTCTGTAGGACTTCCCTGGTGGCTCAGATGGTAAAGCATCTGCCTACAATGCAGAAGACGTGGGTTTGATCCCTGGGTTGGGAAGATCCTCTGGAGAAGGAAATGGCAACCCACTCCAGTACCCTTGCCTGGAAAATCCCATAGATGGAGGAGTGTGGTAGACTACAGTCCATGGGGTAGCAAAGAGTCGGACAGGACTGAGCAACTTTCACTTTCACTTCCCAAGCTCTGTGGTGGCCCCAAGACAACTCTATGAATCCCTAAGATTTTATGGAAAACTGTGAAGGAAAAAACTGCTGTACGATATTATAAGCTGACTGAATTCATACTTTGAAATATCTGTAATGATGACAGCAAAAGCTCAGGATATAATATCACATAAAAATTAATATACAAAACTACATTCTGTATGATCTCAACTAGATAGACATAAGTATGTAAGTATCCAGTGATTCTTTCTATTTTGTTCTTTATAGATATCTGTAACTTTCAATTTCTCTACCATGACCATGAATTCCTTTCATAATTAGGGGAAAATGGAAAATTATTAACAAACATGTGCAGTTTTCATTCAGGCCCAATAGTTCATGCTAGAATTATTATATGCATCTGTAGAAAAAAAAATCTTGGAATTTTAAGGAAAATTTTATTAGAAACAGCTAAAAAGCCCTCCAATAATCTACCTCTGGGACATTTATCTTCAGTGTTATTCACAGAACATCTGAAATCAATTACAGTCCCCAACTGGCTTCAGGAACCTCTATGTGCCTCCAGCCATCTCCACAGCAAATTGCCTCAGCCGTGGTCAAAGTCAAAATTTCTCAGTTGCCTTGTTTGACCTAAAAATTTTTTATGTAATTTGCCATTATCTGACAGAGAAACAGTTGTTAGAAAATAAATCTTTTTTGAATGTGTCTTGTTTAATGGGTGCCAAGAAATATTCTTCATTGTTCAGACATACCAAAAGAAAAATAACAAATATTAGGTAAATAAATGGAATTTCTAAAATAAATCCAAAGGGAAAAAAAAGTCACTGTTAATCTATCTCTAGAGACACAAAATGAAGGGTGATGTGCTTTTTAATCTTTGAATATCCGAACTTGAACTGAAAATATGGAAAAAGAGGCAAAACTTTTATTTTCCCTTCCTTCCTCTATTTGGTAAACATTTACCTAAAAATCTGCAACATTAAGATCTTGTACTAGGGGCTGGGAAGAAAAATATGTGCATAGTAGGCGTGAGGTTGGAGGCAGAAACATAAAGAAATGATTGCAGTTTATTGAAGAGTGCCATAATAATGGTGTGTGCCAGCCATTTTGGAAATTCAAAAGAGAAAACCACTAAAAGGCTTTCCAATGAGTGAAAGAACAGGGAAAGAAATTGTGAAGGGGAATATGGAAGCAAAAATATCCAGTACTTCTCAGAGGCAATGACAGTACTACAACTTGTTTTTTGAGGTAGGAAAAATATGGTAAACCCAGTCGTGTCTGAATACTGGAGCGGGTAGCCTTTCCCTTCTCCAGGGGATCTTCCCAACCCCGGGATCGAACCCAGGTCTCCCACATTGCAGGCAGACTCTTTACCAGCTGAGCCACAAGGGAAGCCCAAGAATACTGGAGTGGGTAGCCTATCCCTTCTCTAGGGGATCTTAAACCTTCAACTCTCCCTCCTCATCTTCTCTGTCACACGATGAGCCTGCTTAACTTTTCACGAGAGAACAGAAGCAACTGGAACAGATTCTGACATACTCCCACCATCATTTCTATTGACAGCCTGTTCTGTGTGCCTTTATTCTCGTCTGTCCCTCCTGTGGCCCTGGATAAACTCCTGGCCTCCGCGGTGAGGCCAAGCCCTCCACCTGTGTGGTAGATCTCATTCCTCTGACCAGCTCAAGAACACTCCTCCAACGATCATTTCCCCTCTCCTCTGCATCCTCCATTTCCCTCTCTCTGCTGAGTCATTCACATGAGGATACAGAAATGCCAGATCTTAAAATAAAACCATCACATGACCCCACACTCCCCCCACCAGCTACTGTAACACATTTCTGCCTTTCTCTACTGCAAAACTTCTATAAAAGGTTGACATATATGGTGTTTCAAATCTCACTCAAATGCATTTCTATCAGGCTTTCATCCCTACCACTCTTCTGAAACATATCATAAACATTGCCAAACCTACCTCTATCACTCACACTCTCTAACCTCCATGTCCCTTGCACCACCACCATTTGACTCACCTTGTACTTACTTGCTTGCAGAAGCTGTAGTCTCCAAGAACTCTATCCCAAAAGCCCAGAACATTGCATGGTACACAATAGGCATTCAGTAAATATTGGCTTGGCCAAAAAGTACATTTGGACTTATGGAAAAACCCAAACTAACTTTTTGGTCAACTCAATGTTTGTTAAATGGATGGGTGAGACAAATTATCACGCCTAAGATTATGCAATTATTAAGTTGGGGAGCAGAGATTCAAACTCAGAAATACATGACTTTAAAATCATGTACGCCAAAGCTTCATGCTACAACCTGGGCCTCTGATGGGACGATTGGAATAACTGGCAGAATCATTAGTAAAGTAGAGTCTATAAGAGAATGAAGATTTGAGATGGAGAGTTGTGAAATCATTTACTAGCTTGCAAAATGAGCATAACATTACAGAAACTGCCTGCTTACTCAGAGGTGAGTAATCTGGCAGTCTCGGATACCTACTACACAATCCAGAATGAGAAATGGCACAACCACAGCCTCGAAATGACCTAAGCAGATGTCACAAAGCCCAAGTTTACACACGAGGAGCTTAGCAGGCTCTCAGAGCCACAAGTTTAGGTCTAGGTATTCCAACCACAGAAGCTTAAAAGTAACCAACTATAAGGACAGTACTAGAGAGAGCACACCCCCACACATACACAAACAGAACTTCCAAAAGCCTTCCCAAGAACCAAAATGACCCGGTGTGCTTTCACTCAGCCCAAGCGCAGCCCTTTACACCTCAACAGCCCTTCACATCTCAGTACTGATTCTCCCGCTACCCTCAAGTACAAGGGAGCGTAAGACAGTAATTGTTCAGAACAGTGATCTGAGGTCATGAGGATGAGACTAAGTTGTACTCAGTATCTTCTTCTTAAGAAGACAAGCGGATAACTCATATATTTTAGAAAGATATTCCCAGACTCTGGCAGTAAGTTTTTAAAGGCTGCATTTGAAGAGGTAAAATTTCCTGAAAAAATATCTGTTTAATGGAAGAGCTCGGCCCCTAAGTATGCTGGATAAGTGGGACAACAGTGTACTTCTCAGAAGACTAAAACTGTGAATCAGGTAGGCTTGATTTTCACTTTTAATTTGCATTTGACTCATGCCATGAGAAACATTGGGCTGGATAAAGCACAAGCTGGAATCAAGATTGCTGGGAGAAATATCAATAATCTCAGATATGCAGGTGATACCACCCTTATGGCAGAAAGCGAAGAAGAACTAAAGATGAAAGTGAAAGAGGAGAGTCAAAAAGTTGGTCTCTTGATGAAAGTGAAAGAGGAGAGTGAAAAAGTCGGGTTAAAACTCAACATTGAGAAAACAAAGATCGTGGCATCCAGTCCCATCAGTTCAGTTCAGTTCAGTCGCTCAGTCGTGTCCAACTCTTTGTGACCCCATGAATTGCAGCACGCCAGGCCTCCCTGTCCATCACCAACTCCCAGAGTTCATTCAGACTCACGTCCATTGAGTCGGTGATGCCATCCAGCCATCACATCCTCTGTTGTCCCCTTCTCCTCTTGCCCTCAATCCCTCTCATCATCTGAGTCTTTTCCAATGAGTCAACTCTTCGCATGAGGTGGCCAAAGTACTGGAGTTTCAGCTTTAGCATCATTCCTTCCAAAGAAATCCCAGGGCTGATCTCCTTCAGAAGGGACTGATTGGATCTCCTTGCAGTCCAAGGAACTCTCAAGAGTCTTCTCCAACACCACAGTTCAAAAGCATCAATTCTTCAGCGCTCAGCCTTCTTCACAGTCCAACTCTCACATCCATACATGACCACGGGAAAAACCATAGCCTTGACTAGACGGTCCTTTGTTGGCAAAGTAATATCTCTGCTTTTGAATATGCCATCTAGGTTGGTCATAAGTTTCCTTCCAAAGAGTAAGCGTCTTTTAATTTCATGGCTGCAGTCACCATCTGCAGTGATTTTGGAGCCCAAAAAAATAAAGTCTGACACTGTTTCTCCATCTATCTCCCGTGAAGTGATGGGACCAGATGCCATGATCTTCATTTTCTGAATGTTGAGCTTTAAGCCAACTTTTTCACTCTCCACTTTCACTTTCATCAAGAGGCTTTTTAGTTCCTCTTCACTTTCTGCCATAAGGGTGGTGTCATCTGCATATCACTTCATGGAAAATAGATGGGGAAGCAATGGAAACAGTGACAGACTTTATTTTGGGGGGCTCCAAAATCGCTGAAGATGGAGACTGAAGCCATGAAATTAAAAGTCTCTTGCTCCTTGGAAGAAAAGTTATGACCAACCCAGACAGTATATTAAAAAGCAGAGACATTACTTGGCCAACAAAGGTCTGTCTAGTCAAAGCTATGGTTTTTCCAGTAGTCATGTATGGATGTGAGAGTTGGGCTATAAAGAAAGCTGAGTGCTGAAGAATTGATGCTTTTGAACTGTGGTGTTGGAGAAGACTCTTGAGAGTCCCTTGGACTGCAAGGAGATCCAACCAGTCCATCCTAAAGAAATCAGTCCTGAATATTCATTGGGAGGACTGATGCTGAAACTCCAATAATTTGGCCACCTGATTCGAAGAGCTGACTCATTTGAAAAGACCCTGATGCTGGGAAAGATTGAAGGAGGGAAGAGAAGGGGAAGACAGAGGATGAGATGGTTGGATGGCATCATTGACTCAATAGACATGAGTTTGAGTAAACTCTGGGAGTTGGTGATGGACAGAGAAGCCTGGCATGCTGTAGTCCATGGGGTTGCAAAGAGTCAGACATGACTGAGCGAATGAACTGAACTGAACTGAACTGAAAGATATTTAGAGGTAACTTCTATATCACAACTTTGGCATCATGGAAGTAACTTCCAATGTCAACAACTGCTGCTGATGCTAAGTCGCTTCAGTCGTGTCCGACTCTGTGCGACCCCATAGATGGCAGACCACCAGCCTCCCCCTTCCCTGGGATTCTCCAGGCAAGAACACTGGAGTGGGTTGCCATTTCCTTCTCCAATGCATGAAAGGGAAAAGTGAAAGTGAAGTCACTCAGTCATGACCAACTCTTAGTGACCCCATGGACTGCAGCCTACCAGGCTCCTCCATCCATGGGATTTTCCAGGCAAGAGTACTTGAGTGGGGTGCCATTGCCTTCTCCATCCAGGGGATGGGAGATTACTTAATTTAATAGTTCTGTGATCTTCTAAAGAGAGAAAAAAAATAGTTTTATTTGCAGGTAACTAAGTAAACACTTTCCAAGTAAGAGATTTCTTTCTCTAACAGCAGTATAACACTCTCGAAACTGGAAATAAAATAACAGTAAAAAGGGAAACTCCAATAATCAGGTTATTAACTCTGCAGACCAGAAAGAGAGAGAAAACAAGAGCTTAAAATTTTCAATTTTTTTCCCACTCTTTTTAGTGCTTCTGGTATCAGATTTCACCACTGGCATTACCCATAGCATATCGAAGCTTGTTTTTGTCATACGTGTGAAGATTTATTTAACTTGAAAGTCCCTTCCAGTTCACGTGGATTGAAACCATAACTAAATATTTTGTCACATGTTTCTTATTGTGGACAGGCATACATAGCTTTCCAAAGAATAATTATTATTCCAGTGAACAGATTTTGCCAGACTTTCAAAATGTACACTATAGATCTTGAGAAACTTAAAAACTTGTTTCAGAAAAGACTGTGTTCAAAACTTGTTGTTCAGTCACCCAGTTATGTCTGACTTTCTACAGCTCCAGGGACTATAGCCCGCCAGGCTCCTCTGTCCATGGAATCTTCCAGGCAAGAATACTAGAGCAGGTTGCCATTTTCTATTCCAGGGCATCTTCCCGACCCAGGGATTGAACCTTGCATCTGCTGCATCGGTAGGCAGATCCTTTACCACTAGTGCCAGCTGGGAAGCCCACCAGCCTTCCCTGGTGACTCAGACAGTAAAGAATCCACCTGCAAGGCAGGAGACCCAGGTTCAATTCTTGGATTCCCTGAAGAAAAGAATGGCTACCCATTCCAGTATTCTTGTCTGAAGATTTCCATGGACAGAGAAGCCTGGTGAGCTACAGTTTATGGGGTCACAAAGAGTTGAACACGACTGAGCAACTAACATGTTCAAAACTTAGACATGGAAAACAGCTCAATTCTCTGGAAAACAGGAAAATAAAGCTTTTAAAAACCAATTTTCCTTTTTCTTTGAGCAACATTCTAATATTCTATGGTTAAAAATTACTTGAGAAAAAATAACACTACTTTTTTTTTTTTTGTATTCAGTAGTCCAAACATCATATGAGATACTTTAAAGTTATTGCTTTGGTGGGTGGTAGGGGGATGGAATGGTTTCCTGGATGTCATTAGGACTATGACTCTGCATTCTGGCCAAATCTTTTTAAAGTCCCTACAGTCTGACATCCAAACATATAAAATTCAAGGTAATATAGGAGTTAAAAGATTGTTGTTTTTCAGTCATGTCTGACTCTGCAACCCCATGGACTGCAGCATGACAGGCTCCTTTGTTCTCCACTGTCTCCCAGAGTTTGCTTAAATTCATGTCCATTGAGTTGGTGATGCTATCTAATGATCTCATCCTCTGTTATCCCCTTCTCCTCCTGCCTTCAATCTTTCCCAGCATCAGGGTCTTTTCTAATGAATTGGCTCTTCACATTAGGTGGCCAAAGTATTGGAGCTTCAGCTTCAGCATCAGTCCTTCCAGTGAATATTCAGGGTTGATTTCCTTTAGGACTGACTGGTTTGATCTTCATGCAGTCCAAGGGACTCTCAAGAATCTTCCCTAGCACCACAATTCAAAACCATCAATTCTTCAGTGCTCAGTCTTCTTTATGGTCCAACTCTCACATCTGTACATGACTACTGGTAAAACCATAGCTTTGACTATATGCAAAGTTGTGTTTTTGTTTTTTAATATGCTGTCTAGATTTGTCATAATTTTCCTTCCAAGGAGCAAGGGTCTTTTAATTTCATTGCTGCATTCACTGTCCACAGTGATTTTGAAGCCCAAGAAAATAAAATGTCACTGTTTTCACTTTTTCCTCTTCCATTTTCCATGAAGTGATGGGTCTGGAGGCCATGATCTTAGTTTTTTGAATGTTGAATTTGAAGCTAGCTTTTTCACTCTCCTCTTTCACCCTCATCAAGCGACTCTTTAGTTCCTCTTCACTTTCTGCCATTAGAATGGTATTATCTGCATATCTGAGGTCTTTGATATTTTTGCCAGCAATCTTGATTGTTCACGATGACTGTTCATCTTGGGTGGCACTGCACAGCATGGCTCATAGCTTCACTGAGTTCCACAAGCCTCTTTGCCACAAGGCTGTGATCCATGAAGGGAAATTAAATGATTATAAGCTCTCAAATCAGACAGACTTGCATTTGAATTCTCCTTTCAACCTACTATCCTAGTGAAATTCACTTCGATGAACCTCAGTTTTCTCATCTGCCAAGTGACATAAAAGTATGGCTGTTTCCTACTTTCACAGTAACTGAAAGAATTAACAAAACAACATATAAACCACCCAGCACAGAGTAAATGCTCAAGCCCTGCTCTCAGGGATTACAATGGTGAATGTGACTGTGATCATGGTTTCCCTGCCTGATACTACTTGCCTGCATGACACACAGACTTCCTTTCACCTGGATACATGCTCTTCAAGCTCAAGAAATGCAAAAGTTTCTCTCTGTTCCATTTGGTCTACTCTCACCGTTCCTTCAATTTTCTTCCCAACTTCCAGAAACAATTAGAAAAGGAAAAAATGAGGAAACCTTGCTTTTGAGGATTTGGAAATTGGGTAGAACAAGGTTTACCCTTGAGAGAGTTGAAATGGGGTAACATAAAATGAAATGTGAAGGACATTCAGCCTAAGTGAGAAGAAAACAAACACTGATTTTGCATATGTCAGTCATTGGCATGAATTAATGAAAGGCCAGTCTAGCAGCTACTTTCTACCCCCACACTACATATTTATGTCCTGAGCCTTTGCCATCTCAAGACAAACTCTTCTTGTGCTAGCTTGATTTTAAAAGTATCAGTGAACAAAAAGCAACATTAAGCTGCTATACTATGAACCAAGAAATAATGACAATAAAGAAGGTACCAGAAACATTACTGGAAGACTGAAAAGGAGTATTCAGATCAATTCAATGGATACTGAACTCCTCTGCAGTCTTCACCCAAATAGTACCCAGAAAAGAAACCTCAGTCCCTTCTGTCTTCACATTGAGCTTGACTATTGTGTTTTGTCAACTATTATCATGACTGACCTTGACATTAGAAGATGTTATTTCTTCAAACTAAAAACAACCTGCCATGGCCCTTCTTTGTTGTGCTTCCCCATCCCCCTATAATTATACCCTTTCACCTCTGTTTTTTTCCTTCTTTCTTCTTCTTCTTTTACTGCACGATTTATGAAATCCTTTGAAACATGTTGTTTCCAGATGTAGGTCCCAAGTGCCCTGTCATTTACTTCCTGTCCAAGTCCTGAGCAGATGGAATTACACAAGTTCAGCTGCATGAGTCCACCCTTCAATGCTTTCATTAAACTCCAGCATTTTAAAGAGTCTGCCCAGTCCCTGGCAGGGACCTTCCCGTACTTCCACCCCCAAAGCTGTAAATTACTACCTCATTAAACTCAATTGTAAATGATTAGGTGTCTGGAATGTACTTTCCTTTCCCTGCAGCCTCCTTGGAGTAATTACCGCATCGTAAGCCTTAGCACATTATTCAAGCAGAGCAGTGTTTGAGTAGCTCATTGAGGGAGAAGGTTTTATTTTTGTTGAGGTATTATAACTCTATCTTTTGGTTCCAAAAGGAGAAGATTTGTGATCTTTCATTTCCCATTGAGCAATCTCTCTTTTAACAAGAGAAAGCTGTAATGAACAGGCCTCTTTCAAGAATTCATTTCCCCTTCTATCATACACTGCAGTTGGAAATACAGAATTCTTTTTTTCTGATCATTGGTGAGATAAGATAACATTTTTAAAAGGTTGTTATTGCTGCCATTAATTTCCACAGGTAAAGATCACCTGGGAAATGTTTAAACTTTTTTTTTTTGAGACAAAGAAACAAAGCTAACTCAAGTGATCAATGCCTAGTCATCTAATTTTGATTCTTTGATGAGATTTGTTTAAAAAAACTTGAGTCTGGAAAGGTCAGGGGTAAAGGGGTTGGAGGGAGGGAAGGAGGAGGAGGGGCTGTCACACTGAATAAATAATCTATCCAAAGTTCCCAGTCTGGCTGCTATCACTTGCACAGGGAAGGTAAAACTAATATTCCCAGAGGGACAAAAGCTCAGAAGGTCAGTCCTCTTTCTTATAGAGGTTTTTGCCTCTTTAGTTGATTCACTGGTTTAGAGTCTTAAAGAGTTTTACTATGTCTGCCTTAGGCTCCTCCACCACTTACTTCCCTCTAATCAAGTGTGGTGTCACCATGCCCCTGGGCTACAGATAAAGATACTGATGTACCACATGGAGAAAGAAAATGAAATGGAGCAAAATGGTGCAGTTGCAGTCAAACAAGTATTAACAGTAAAGTCAGTGTTGAAGCAGAGTTTCCACCATGTGTGAAGGAAAATTAAAAAAAATATCAAGAATGCAGCATCACTCATTCCTTCTTGACATTTGTGAAGGAAAAATTCAGAAAGAGACAAGGGAATGGAGCATTATTAATTCCTTTTCTATATATTTATTTATTTGGCTGTGTTAAGTCTCAGTTGGGGCATGCAGGAGCTCTGTTGCATCACGTGGGTCTTTCACTGCCGCACACAGACTCTAACTGTGGCACACAGGCTTCAGAGCTCAAGGGCTTAGGAGTTCCACATGTGGGCTTGGTTGCTCTGCAGCATGTGGGCTCTTAGTTCACCAATGAGGAATCAAACCCACATCCCTGCACTGAAGATTCTTACCCACTGGACTACCAGGAAAGTCCCATATAGTTCATTTCTAACTCAGCCTGTGAATGTGTCTTGTGAGTTGTAGATGATCATAAAGGAGATTGATGCATATCTGGACAAGACAGACAAGGGGTGGACCAGGTATCGTAGGTGTTCTTATGTCTGCACTCATTTGTGTGTCAAGAAAGTTCAGATGAACTTAGCTTTGCAGACCACTCTCTAATTGAGATGGAATAAAAGGTTATATCTTGGTTTTGGTTCCAGGTCTCAGTTCAGTTCAGTTCAGTCACTCAGTCGTGTTTGACTCTTTGCAACCCCATGGAATGCAACACGCCAGGCCTCCCTCACCAACTCCCAGAGCCTACCCAAACTCATGCCCATTGACTTGGTGATGCCATCCAACCATCGTCCCCTTCTCCTCCTGCCTTCAATTTTTCCCAGCATCAGGGTCTTTTCAAATGAGTCAGCTCTTCACATCAGGTGACCAAAGTATTGGAGTTTCAGCTTCAACATCAGTCTTTCCAGTGAATACCCAGGACTAATCTCCTTTAGGATGGACCGTTTGGATCTCCTTGCAGTCCAAGGGACTCTCAAGAGTCTTCTCCAACACCACAGTTCAAAAGCATCAATTCTTTGGTGCTCAGCTTTCTTTATAGTCCAACTCTCACATTCATACATGACTACTGGAAAGACCATAGCCTTGACTAGACGGACATTTGTTGGCAAAGTAATGTCTCTGCTTTTTAATATGCTGTCTAGGTTGGTCATAACTTTCCTCCCAAGGAGAAAGCATCTTTCAATTTCATGGCTGCAATCACCATCAGCAGTGATTCTGGAGCCCTAAAAAATAAAGCCAGCCACTGTTTCCACTGTTTCTCCATCTATTTTCCATGAAGTGATGGGACAGGATGCCATGATCTTAGTTTTATAAATGTTGAGTTTTAAGCCAACTTTTTCACTCTCCTCTTTCACTTCCATCAAGAGGCTCTTTAATTCTTCTTCATTTTCTGCCATAAGGGTTGTGTCATCTGCATATCTGAGGTTATTGATATTTCCCCTGGCAATCTTGATTCCAGCTTGTGCTTCCTTCAGCCCAGTGTTTCTCATGATGTACTCTGCATAAAAGTTAAATAAGCAGGGTGACAATATACAGCCTTGACATACTCCTTTTCCTATTTGGAACCAGTCTGTTGTTCCATGTCCAGTTCTAACTGTTGCTTCCTGACCTGCATACACATTTCTCAAGAGGCAGGTCAGGTGGTCTGGTATTCCCATCTCTTTCAGAACTTCCCACAGTTTATTGTGATCCACACAGTCAAAGGCTTTGGCATAGTCAATAAAGCAGAAATAGATGTTTTTCTGGAACTCTCTTGCTTTTTCGATGATCCAGCAGATGTTGGAAATTTGATCTCTGGTGCCTCTGCCTTTTCTAAAACCAGCTTTAACATCTGGAAGTTCATGGTTCATGGTATTGCTGAAGGCTGGCTTGGAGAATTTTGAGCGTTACTTTACTAGTATGTGAGATGAGTGCAATTGTGTGGTAGTTTTGAGCATTCTTTGGCCTTTTCTTTCTTTGGTTCCAGGTCTAGTACCTTGGAATAAACAAAAGGATTGTAAGTTGTAAATTAGCTATTACCTCAAGGAAGAAAAAGGAGCATAGTGTTATCCAGGTGACAGAGCATGACATAGATCAGGAAGGAGGCAAGCTTCCCCATTCTGCCCCCAGAAACATAACTCTGCTTTGGTGAAGACTAAAGGAATTGCAGTGACATTCAGACCCCTTAAGGGCCTGAGGATTTGGGAAATTATCTTTCGGCAAAGTCATCAATGTTGTCATGGTAGACACCAGCAGTGGTGATGGTGCCGAGTCTCAATTCTCAGGAAGTTTCAGGAATATCAGACATTCAAATGGGTACACAGAGTAGGAGAATATGAGCTCAAGTAAAACACCAGAGGAATAACCAATTAAGATTTGAAAGAGCTGGACTTTCTTTGTCAGCCTTGGACATATGCCAGTGGAATTATTATATTGACTCTATCCAGACCTAAGTTCTAGTGAGTTCTGAGAAAATCAGTTTTCACAAAGAAACATATTAAAAGTATGTTACATATAAAAGTACCACAATCATGAGCACAGAAAAACATAGCTACTGAAGTATACTGAATAGAAGCAAACTAGTCTTCTGAAATATTACAAATTAATTATATTTTAGGTAATTCACTTTTTGACTTCTACATATTTTAAATGCTACAGACTTCTGTAATGGTGGGAATGGAATTCCAAGGACATGGGTGACCAGTGTTTTGATTAGAGGAATTAGGAGAACTATAGTCTATGCTGTGAACACCTACTGTGTGCCAGGAACTTTGGATTTTTTTTTCAGTTTTATTTATTTATTTACTTTACAATATTGTATTGGTTTTGCCATAGATTGACATGAATCTGCCATAGGTGTACATGTGCCCCCATCCTGAACCCCCTTCCCTCTGCCCTCCCCATCCCATCCCTCTGGGTCATCCCAGTGCACCAGCCCCAAGCACCCTGTATCATGCATCAAACTTGGACTGGTGATTCATTTCACATGTGATAATTTACATGTTTCAATGCCATTCTCCCATAATCATCCCACCCTCGCCCTCTCCCACAGAGTCCAAAGACTGTTCAATACATCTGTGACTCTTTTGCTGTCTTGCATACAGGGTTATCATTACCATCTTTCTAAACTCCATATATATGCATTAGTGTACTGTATTGCTGTTTTTCTTTCTGGCTTACTTCACTCTGTATGATAGGCTCCAGTTTCATCCACCTCATTAGAACTGATTCAAATGTATTCTTTTTAATGGCTGAGTAATACTCCATTGTGTATATATACCACAGCTTTCTTATCCATTCATCTGCTGATGGACATCTAGGTTGCTTCCATGTCCTGGCTATTATAAACAGTGCTGTGATGAACACTGGGGTACACGTGTCTCTTTCAATTCTGGTTTCCTCGGTGTGTATGCCCAGCAGT
>NW_011494755.1:7607186-7611875 GCF_000754665.1 Bison bison bison
AATACTCCATTGTGTATATATACCACAGCTTTCTTATCCATTCATCTGCTGATGGACATCTAGGTTGCTTCCATGTCCTGGCTATTATAAACAGTGCTGTGATGAACACTGGGGTACACGTGTCTCTTTCAATTCTGGTTTCCTCGGTGTGTATGCCCAGCAGTGGGATTGCTGGGTCATATGGCAGTTCTATTTCCAGTTTTTTAAGCAATCTCCACACTGTTCTCTATAGTGGCTGTACTAGTTTGCATTCCCACCAAGAGTGTAAGAGGGTCCCCTTTTCTCCACACCCTCTCCAGCATTTATTGCTTGTAGACTTTTGGATCACAGCCATTTTGACTGGCGTGAAATGGTACCTCATTGTGGTTTTGACTGCATTTCTCTGATAATGAGTGATGTTGAGCATCTTTTCATATGTTTGTTAGCCATCTGTATGTCTTCTTTGGAGAAATGTCTGTTTAGTTCTTTGGCCCACTTTTTGATTGGGTTGTTTATTTTTCTGGAATTGAGCTGCAGGAGTTGCTTGTATATTTTTGAGATTAATTTTTTGTCTGTTGCTTCATTTGCTATTATTTTCTCCCATTCTGAAGGCTGTCTTTTCACCTTGCTTATAGTTTCCTTTGTTGTGCAGAAGCTTTTAATTTTAGTTAGGTCCCATTTGTTTATTTTTGCTTTTATTTCCAACATCCTGGGAGGTGAGTCATGGAGGATCCTGCTGTGGTTTATGTTGGAGAGTGTTTTGCCTATGTTTTCCTCTAGGAGTTTTATAGTTTCTGATCTTACGTTTAGATCTTTAATCCATTTTCAGTTTATTTTTGTGTATGGTGTAAGAAAGTGTTCTAGTTTCATTCTTTTACAAGTGGTTGACCAGTTTTCCCAGCACCATTTGCTAAAGAGATTGTCTTTTCTCCAATGTATATTCTTGCCTCCTTTGTCAAAGATAAGGTGTCCATAGGTGCATAGATTTATCTCTGGGCTTTCTATTTTGTCCCATTGATCTATATTTCTGTCTTTGTGCCAGTACCATATTGTATGGATGACTGTGGCTTTGTAGTAGAGACTGAAGTCAGGCAGGTTGATTCCTCCAGTTCCATTCTTCTTTCTCATGATTACTTTGGCTATTTGAGGTTTTTTGTATTTCCATACAAATTGTGAAATTATTTGTTCTAGTTCTCTGAAAAATACCATTGGTAGCTTGATAGGGTTTGCACTGAATCTATAAATTGTTTTGGATAGTACGTTCATTTTCACTATATTGATTCTTCTGATCCATGAACACGGTATAGTTCTTCATCTATTAGTGTCCTCTTTGATTTCTTTCACCAGTGTTTTATAGTTTTCTATATATAGGTCTTTTGTTTCTTTAGGTAGATATATTCCTAAGTATTTTATTCTTTTCATTGCAATGGTGAATGGAATTGTTTCCTTAATTTTCTCTGTTTTCTCATTGTTAGTGTATAGGAATGCAAGGGATTTCTGTGTGCTGATTTTATATCCTGCAATTTTACTATATTCATTGACTAGCTCTAGTAATTTTCTGGTGGAGTCCTTAGGGTTTTCTATGTAGAGGATCATGTCATCTGCAAACAGTGAGAGTTTTACTTCTTCTTTTCCAATCTGGATTCCTTTTATTTCTTTTTCTGCTCTGATTGCTGTGGCCAAAACTTCCACTATGTTGAATAGTAGTGTTGAAAGTGGGCACCCTTGTCTTGTTCCTGATTTTAGGGGAAATGCTTTCAATTTTTCACCATTGAGGATAATGTTTGCTGTGGGTTTGTCATATATAGCTTTTATTATGTTGAGGTATATTCCTTCTATTCCTGCTTTCTGGAGAGTTTTTATCATAAATGGATGTTGAATTTTGTCAAAGGCTTTCTCTGCATCTATTGAGATAATCATATGGTTTTTATTTTTTAACTTGTTAATGTGGTGTATTAGATTGATTGATTTGTGGATATTGAAGAATCCTTGCATCCCTGGGATAAAGCCCACTTGGTCATGATGTATATGATCTTTTTAATATGTTGTTGGATTCTGTTTGCCAGAATTTTGTTAAGGATTTTTGCATCTATGTTCATCAGTGATATTGGCCTATAGTTTTCTTTTCTTGTGGCATCTTTGTCAGGTTTTGGTATTAGGGTGATGGTGGCCTCATAGAATGAGTTTGGAAGTTTACCTTCCTCTGCAATTTTCTGGAAGAGTTTGAGTAGTATAGGTGTTAGCTCTTCTCTAAATTTGTTCATGGTAATTTTTGAGATAGAAAAGTTGTGTTTCGTATTCTTTTCTTTAATTTCACTTCAAAATGTTTTACTAACCCTGTAAGCAGGATCTGTTCCTCCATATTTTTAGGAATTTTTATCTTGTAGTTTCATCTTTTAGATTGACTTCTATGTAATCTCTATTTGAGTACTGGATGAAAAGAGGCTCTAAATTAATTTTTTTACAAACAGATACTTTTTTTCCTTATGTTGAATAATACATTAACTTGCAAAATTTGGGGGATAACCATATTTATCACAAGGTAAAACTTTTTATGTTTTTTTTTTTACTTCCTATTCTGTTTGACTCATCTACATTGGCATACTCTTGTGCCAATACTGCAGTGTAAAATTATAATATGTTCTAAATTTCTGTGATGCAAATGTCAATTCATAGTGGATTTCACCCCATAATCCTACTGCAGAGTTTTACTTCAGGTTAAATGTGGTGCTGGAGAAGACTCTTGAGAGTCCCACAGACTGCAAGAAGATCAAACCAGTCAGTCCTAATGGATATCAACCCTGATATTCATCGAAAGAACTGATGCTGAAGCTGAAGCTCTAATATTTTGGCCACCTGATGCAAAGAGCTGACTCATTGGAAAAGACCCTGATGCTGGGAAAGATTGAGGGCAGGAGGGAGAAGAGAGCAACAGAGGATGAGATGGTGATAACATTACTAACTCAATGTACAGGAGTTTGGGCAAACTCGCAGAGATAGTGAAGGACAGGCAAGCTTGGCATGCTGTAGTTCATGGATTCATAAAGAGTCAGACACGACTTAGTGACTAAACAACAACAACAAAAACAAAGATGCAGAAGGTTGTGACAGGTCATTGTTCTTGGCACAAAAATTACTAAAATATGGATTAGCTAAAAATTCCTATGTTTTAACACACTGGAGAGCTATGAATGAAAATAATCTGCAGACTTTCAGAGAGTAACAGGCCCTTCCTGGGTGAGTGGACCCTGGAATGCTCTTCTCCTAGGAACCCTTGCTGAGTTTACACAGAAACAATCTGCTAGGGAAGGAAGAAACCAGTTAAACTTTTACCTGGCATGGTGAAAATGCCATGTGAGCTGGTATAGTGGAATAGAATCTTAGGAACCCCAAATACATAGCTAGTCCTTTCTCCCAGTAATTCTCCCCTCTGGACTTCTGCTTGGTGTCTGAAAGAAGCAATAGGGAATCTGGGGTACAGCTGGAAAGCAAACACAAAGTCCACTAAAAAGAAGAACCTGTTATACATACAGATAAGATTGCATTCTCAAGAAATGTGAACACAAATGCAACCTAAAACTAACTGAACTGCAAACCAGCTTAAATTCTGATGTTCCTGATAGGATCAAAGCAAAAATTTTCTCTACTGCTATTCAGCTGCCTGATAAGAAAAGATATCCCCCCTCTGGAGGAAAGCAATATTTACTTCAATCTCTAGAATTTTTAAACACAATAAAAAGTTGAGTCATGGAAAGAAAGAAAATGTGACCCTTATTCAAAGGAAAAATAAAATCTATAGAAGGAGAATTATATATGACCCAAATGTGGGATTGACTGAAAATGACTACAAAATCACCATTAGAAGTATTTTTTAAATTAGAGCAAAAATAGACCTAATTTATGAAAAGCTATATAATTTCAACAGAGAGATGGAAACAGCAGCAGCAGACCCTGATGCTGGGAAAGACTGAGGGCAGGAGAAGGGGGCCACAGAGGACAAGATGGTTGGATGGCATCATCGATTGAATGCATGTGAATTTGAGCAAGCTCCAGGAGATAATGAAGGACAGGGAAGCCTGGCGTGGTCCAGTCCATGGGGTTGCAAAGAGGCAGACATGACTGAGCAAATGAACAACAACATAGACTTTTAAAACGAGGAAGGCACTGGATGGGCTTAATATCAGATTAGATATAGCAGAAGAAAGAATCGATGAATTGAGGACAGATCAACAGAAACAAATTAAGACACAAAGAAAAAACTTTTTTTTTTATGGAGAATGTGGGAAATATGAGATAATATCTATAATTAATAATTCCACACACATACAGGGATGCTGTAAAGAGCAATATTGCATAGGGACCTGGAATGTTAGGTCCATGAGTCAAATTGGAAGT
Source organism: Bison bison bison (assembly GCF_000754665.1). Classification (NCBI taxonomy): domain Eukaryota; kingdom Metazoa; phylum Chordata; class Mammalia; order Artiodactyla; family Bovidae; genus Bison; species Bison bison. The sequence goes on from NW_011494755.1 coordinate 7,611,561, forward strand.
GGTCAAACAGGAGATGGCAAGAGTGAACGTCGACATTCTAAGAATCAACGAACTAAAATGGACTGGAATGGGTGAATTTAACTCAGATGGCCATTATATCTACTACTGCAGGCAGGAATCCCATAGAAGAAATGGAGTAGTCATCATGGTCAACAAAAGAGTCTGAAATTTAGTACTTGGATGCAATCTCAAAAATTACAGAATGATCTCTGTTCATTTCCAAGGCAAACTATTCAATATCACAGTAATCCAAGTCTATGCCCCAACCAGTAATGCTGAAGAAGCTGAAGTTGAACGGTTCTATGAAGACCTACA
>NW_011494755.1:7611987-7623244 GCF_000754665.1 Bison bison bison
CATTGTACAGCAGACAGGGATCAAGACCATCCCCATGGAAAAGAAATGCGAAAAAGCAAAATGGCTGTCTGAGGAGGCCTTACTAATAGCTGTGAAAAGAAGAGAAGCGAAAAGCAAAGGAGAAAAGGAAAGATATAAGCATCTGAATTCAGAGTTCCAAAGAATAGCAAGAAGAGATAAGAAAGCCTTCCTCAGCGATCAATGCAAAGAAATAGAGGAAAACAACAGAATGGGAAAGACTAGAGATGTCTTCAAGAAAATTAGAGATACCAAGGGAACATTTCATGCAAAGATGGGCTCGATAAAAGACAGAAATCGTAGGGACCTAACAGAAGCAGAAGATATTAAGAAGAGGTGGCAAGAATACACAGAAGAACTGTACAAAAAAAAAATCTTCATGACCCAGATAATCACGATGGTGTGATCACTCACCTAGAGCCAGACATCCTGGAATGTGAAGTCAAGTGGGCCTTAGAAAGCATCACTATGAACAAAGCTAGTGGAGGTGATGGAATTCCAGTTGACCTATTTCAAATCCTGAAAGATGATGCTGTGAAAGTGCTGCACTCAATATGCCAGCAAAACTGGAAAACTCAGCAGTGGCCACAGGACTGGAAAAGGTCAGTTTTCATTCCAAACCCAAAGAAGGGCAATGCCAAAGAATGCTCAAGTTCAGTTCAGTTCAGTTCAGTTCAGTCACTCAGTCACGTCCATCTCTTTGTGACCCCATGAATCGCAGCATGCCAGGCCTCCCTGTCCATCACCAACTCCCGGAGTTCACTCAGACTCACGTCCATCGAGTCAGTGATGCCATCCAGCCATCTCATCCTCTGTAGTTCCTTCTCCTCCTGCCCCTAATCCCTCCCAGCATCAGAGTCTTTTCCAATGAGTCAGCTCTTCTTATGAGGTGGCCAAAGTACTAGAGTTTCAGCTTTCATTCCTTCCAAAGAAATCCCAGGGCTGATCTCCTTCAGAATGGACTGGTTGGATCTCCTTGCAGTCCAAGGGACTCTCAAGAGTCTTCTCCAACACCACAGTTCAAAAGCATCAGTTCTTCGGCGCTCAGCTTTCTTCACAGTCCAACTCTCACATCCATACATGAAGTGATAGGACCATATGCCATGATCTTCATTTTCTGAATGTGGAGTTTTAAGCCAACTTTTTCTCTCTCCTCTTTCACCTTCATCAAGAGGCTTTTTAGTTCCTCTTCACTTTCTGCCATAAGGGTGGTATCATCTGCATATCTACCGCACAACTGCACTCATCTCACACGCTAGTAAAGTAATGCTCAAAATTCTCCAAGCCAGGCTTCAGCAATATGTGAACCATGAACTTCCAGATGTTCAAGCTGTTTTTAGAAAAGGCAGAGGAACCAGAGATCAATTTGCCAACATCCACTGGATCATGGAAAAAGCAAGAGAGTTCCAGAAAAACATCTATGTATGCTTTATTGACAATGCCAAAGCCTTTGACTGTATGAATCACAATAAACTGTGGAAAATTCTTCAAGAGATGGGAATACCAGACCACCTGATCTGCCTCTTAAGAAATCTATATGCAGGTCGGGAAGCAACAGTTAGAACTAGACATGGAACAACAGACTGGTTCCAAATAGGAAAAGGCATCCATCAAGGCTGTATATTGTCACCCTGCTTATTTAACGTATATGCAGAGTACATTGTGAGAAATGCTGGGCTGGAAGAAACACAAGCTGGAATCAAGATTGCTGGGAGAAATATCAATAACCTCAGATATGCAGATGACACCACCCTTATGGCAGAGAGAGAGGAAGAACTAAAAAGCCTCTTGATGAAGGTGAAAGTGGAGAGTGAAAAAGTTGGCTTAAAGCTCAACATTCAAAAAACAAAGATCGTGGCATCTGGTCCCATCACTTCATGGGAAATAGATGGGTAAACAGTGGAAACAGTGTCAGAGTTTATTTTTGCGGGCTTCAAAATCACTGCAGATGGTGACTGCAGCCATGAAATTAAAAAACGCTTGCTCCTTGGAAGGAAAGTTATGATCAACCTAGATGGCATATTGAAAAGCAGAGACGTTACTTTACCAACAAGGTCCATCTAGTCAAGGCTATGGTTTTTCCAGTGGTCATGTATGGATGTGAGAGTTGGACTGTGAAGAAAGTTGAACGCCGAAGAGCTGATGCTTTTGAACTGTGGTGTTGGAGAAGACTCTTGAGAGTCCCTTGGCCTGCAAGGAATACCAACCAGTCCATCCTAAAGATCAGTCCTGTGTGTTCATTGGAAGGACAGATGTTGAAGCTGAAACTCCAGTACTTTGGCCACCTCATAAGAAGAGTTGACTCATTGGAAAAGACTCTGATGCTGGGAGGAATTGGGGGCAGGAGGAGAAGGGGACGACAGAGGATGAGATGGCTGGATGGCATCACCAACGCGATGGACGTGAGTCTGAGTGAACTCCGGGAGTTGGTGATGGACAGGGAAGCCCGGTGTGCTGTGATTCATGGGGTCATAAAGAGTTGGACATGAATGAGCGACTGAACTGAAATCATCCTCACATCCTCCATACTTCAGAGCCCCACCCATGTTTGAAAGCTGTCTGGTATAAGAATTTCTCCATGAAGTATTATCCACATCTTTGTATTTAAATGTGATTCCTGATGTCCCAACTCAGTGGAAACGTGGGGATGAGACTCCTGTTGGAGGCTAGGGCTTCTCTGAACTTGCCCTCAGCACACTGAAACTGTGACATCCCATCCATGCCTGGTCAGTAGAGAGTAGAATTATAAGAGTCAAAATTCAATGTATTCAGAATAATTCTGAAAAACAGGCAAAGCAAAGGGAAAAGTAGAGAAAACAAAAGGCTTGGTTTTTTATTCTGGTCTTTTTGTTTCTGCTACTTTCTTTTCATTCTATTTATTGAGAAAATATTCACCTTAACATTTACCATTTTAAAGAGTGCACAATTCTGTGGAGTTCAGTATATTCACAAGGATGTACAACTATCACCCCTGAATAATTCCAAAACATTCTTATCACCTCCAAAAGAAACCCTATGCCTGTCAGTAGTCACTGCATATTCCCCTTTTCCCCAGCCCCTGGCAATCACCAGTCTGCTTTCTGTCTGCATGGATTTGCCTCTTCTGGAAATGGAATTATACAGTTAAATTTTTAAGGAAAAAGAAAAAAATAAAGAAATGCTTTTATTTAAGCCACACAGTCTATGGTATTTTTGTTATACTAGCCTCCATGGTCAAAGACAGTTAGGAAAATTGAAATTAAAACATCAGCGAGATACCATTTCACACTATGAAAACGGCGATTAGAAGACTGAGAATGTAAAGGACTGATGAGAAAGTGAAGCAACTGACCTTCACACACGATGCCAGTGGAAGTGAAAAATGGTGGAAATCCTACTGAAAAGATATTTATCAGTTTCTAATCAAGTTAAACATTCATCTACCACATGATGCAGTCATTCTCTTCCTATGTTTACCCAAAAGAAATGAATAAATACATACGCAAAAAGATTTGATCAAGAATGTTTATAGCAGCTTTATTCCTAAGCCCCAAACTGGAAATAACCCAAAAGTCCATCAGTAGGAGAATGGAGAAACAAGTCGCACTACAGTCATACAATGGATTGCTACAGAGCAATAAAAAAAGAATAAACAACTGATGCACTTAACTACAAGGATAAATGTCAAAAAGAAACACAAAGGAGCACCTACTGTAAGATTCCATTTTTATGCAACTCAGTACTGCGTGTATTCATCTGCTAGGTCGTATCTGACTCTGAGAACCCATGGATCCCAGCATGCCAGACTTCCCTGTCCTTTACTATTTCCCAGAGTTTGCTCAAATTCAAGTCCATTGAATCAACGATGCTATCCAACCATCTCATTTTCTGTTGTCCCCTTCTCCTCCTGCCTTCAATCCTTCCCAGGATCAGGATCTTTTCCAATACTAGCCAAAACTAATTTATAATGATGGTGGTGGTGGTGGTTTAGCCGCTAAGTCGTGTCTGACTCTTGTGACCCAATGGACTGTAGCACACCAGGCTCCTCTGTCCATGGGATTTTCTAGGCAAGAATACTGGAGTGGGTTGCCATTTCCTTCTCCAGGGGGATCTTCTGGACCCAGGAATCGAACCTGGGTCTCCTTCATTGCAGGCGGATTCTTTACTGACTGAGCTAGGAGCCAAGCCCTCATTTATAACTATAGAAATAGTATAAATACCTTTGTACTGGGGCTGCTGACTGGGAGGTAGCATAAGGAAACTTTCTAGGGATATTAAAATGTTCTATAACTTGTGTGGTGGTCACAACATGTGACTACATTGTAAATGTTCATTGAGCTGTAAAATCAAGATCTGGATATTTTACTACATTAATTATAATTTAATAAAAAGTTAGAAGGTTAATAAAAAGTTCTTAATAAAAAAATTAAGAAGGTTTAATGCATATATATTGAATATTCTTGGCTTTGTATACTTCCATCAAAAAAAGTTCGATAAGCCAAAAATATCCATGTTGGGGTCTTGCTTGGAGTCACAGTTCAGTTCAGTTCAGTTCAGTCACCCAGTAAGGTCCAACTCTTTGAGACCCCACAGACTGCAGCATGCCAGGCCTCTCTGTCTATCACCAACTCCCGGAGTCTACTCAAACTCACATCCATTGAGTCGGTGATGCCATCCAACCATCTCATCCTCTGTCGTCCCCCTCTCCTCCCACCTTCAATCTTTCCCAGCATCAGGGTCTTTTCAAATGAGTCAGTTCTTCAAATCAGGTGGCCAAAGTATTGGAGTTTTAGCTTCAGCATCAGTCCTTCCAATGAATATTCAGGACTGATTTCCTTTAGGATGGACTGGTTGGATCTCCTTGCAGTCCAAGGGACTCTCAAGAGTCTTCTCCAACACCACAGTTCAAAAGCATCAACTCCTCGGCGCTCAGCTTTCTTTATAGTCCAACTCTCACATCCATACGTGACCACTGGAAAAACCATAGCCTTGGACCTTTGTTGGCAAAGTAATGTCTCTGCTTTTTAATATGCTGTCTGGGTTGGTCATAACTTTCCTTTCAAGGAGCAAGTGTCTTTTAATGTCATGGCTATAGTCACCACCTGCAGTGATTTTGTAGCCCAAAAAGATAAAATTCATTACTGTTTCAATTGTTTCCCCATCTATTTGCCATGATGTGATGGGACCGGATGCCATGATCTTCGTTTTCTGAATGTTGAGCTTTAAGCCAACTTTTTCACTCTCCTCTTGCACTTTCATCAAGAGGCTCTTTAATTCTTTTTCACTTTCTGTCATAAGGGTGGTGTCATCTGCATATCTGAGGTTATTGATATTTCTCCCAGAAATCTTGATTCCAGCTTGTGCTTCATCCAGTCCAGCATTTCTCATGATGTACTCTGCATAGAAGTTAAATAAGCAGCATGACAATATATACAGCCTTGATGTACTCCTTTTCCCGATTTGACACCAGTCTGTTGTTCCATGTCTGGTTCCAACTGTTGCTTCCTGACCCGATGCAGGTTTCTCAGGAGGCAGGTCAAGTGGTCTGGCATTCCCATCTCTTGAAGAATTTTCCACAGTTTATTGTGATCCACACAGTCAAAGGCTTTGGCATAGTCAATAAAGCAGAAATAGATGTTTTTCTGGAACTCTCTTGCTTTTTCAATGATCAAGTGGATGTTGGCAATTTGATCTCTGGTTCCTCTGCGTTTCTTAAATCCAGCTTGAATATCTGGAAGTTCATGGTTCATATACTGTTGAAGCCTGGCTTGGAGAATTTTGAGTATTACTTTGTTAGCGTGTGAAATGAGTGGAATTGTGCAGTCGTTTGAGCATTCTTTGGCCTTGCCTTTCTTTGGGATTGGGATGAAAACTGACCTTTTCCAGTCCTGTGGCCACTGCTGAGTTTTCCAAATTAACTGGCATACTGAGTGCAGCACTTTCACAACATCATCTTTTGGGGTTTGAAATAGCTCAACTGGAATTCCATCACCTCCACTAGCTTTGTTCATAGTGATGCTTCCTAAGGCCCATTTGACTTCACATTCCAGGATGCCTGGCTCTAGGTGAGTCAGATTAACTACATAAATTAACCTAAGGAGAACTGATAATATGTTGGGTCATCCTATTGAAAACATGTTATATCTCCTTCTATTCACTTTATTCGAATATTCTCTCATTGTATTGTTTTCCCTTAATTAAGTTAAAAAATTTTTGTAGACATTTTCATTATATATTTTCCATCAATTTGCTAATGGGTCATTTCACATGTATAGAAAAATAATAGTATAGTTTTTTTAAAACATTTTTTTTTTAGTTGCAGCATGTGGGATCTTAGCTCTCCAAACAGGAATCAAACCTGCACCCTCTGCAGTGAAGTGAGAAGTCTCAACCACTGGACCACCAGGGAGGCTCCAGAATAGTTATTTTAAGTGGACATCTATATGCCCATTATTTTTTCTCTCTAGGATTTTGTCATTATTTTTGTTTGTTTCTTTGAGAATATCATGGAGAAAGAGTAATCATATTGCCTTGTTCTTAGCTCAAACTGCAAAATAGTACTTCTAAAAGCGATTCAGTGCTGCACATCATTTATATCATAATCTGATTGGTTTTAGATTACAGTTTTGGAAACTACTGTACATAGTAGCCAACATTTTTATGCAACCTGCCTGCATTTTCAGTGGAAAGAACAAACATCATTCTATTATTGCAGCATGTTCCCACTATTTAAAAAAATTTTAAACTATGTCACTATTCATTTTCCATTTTTGTAAAATTGTATAAACTATGTTACAATTTTACATGGGTCTCTAAAAAATTATGTGATGCTTTATAGCAAACCCAAAGTTTTTCTTTTTATTAAATACAACCTCTTGTATATAAGTCAAAACTAGAACTTGAAAATAATACGTAGACCTGCAGCTGGTGAAAAAATATACTAAAAACATTGTAGAGTTAAAAATTATAGAAGCTGAATTCCTAGTCATAAGGTGTGTTTTCTCACTGTCAGGTCAATAATCTTGTGCATGTGGCACAAAATAATTGTAGTTCAACTATAAAAACAATGGAACTCCATCAGAACGGGATTGTTGAGGGGGAGGGGAAGAAGAAGACAAAGAGGGGTGAGGAGGATATGATTTTAACATCTGAAACTCAACTTTATAATGAGAAACAGTGGAGACATGATGTCATAATGTAAAAGGTAGCTCCACTATATTTGTTTTCAAGCTGGCTTGACCTGAGGTTTCAACTAAGTCCAGATGGAAAAAAGGGAGAAATGTACATATATTCCAAGTCTGAAACAAAAGACTTAACACAGGAGGTTTCTTACTCATGAATTCAACATGCTTGCATTTAATGCAGACCAAGTAAATCCAGCTCATTATTCGTTCCTCCTCACCTGCTTATCTCAAACCTTTAACCTCTCTCTAAGTCTACAGGATGCCATCTGGCCTGGTTAGTCTCCCAGCCACTAAGGTAGTGGGGGTGGGTTGGGATTATTCTTTAATTCCTATTGATAGGGAAATCATCTATCCTTTTTCCATCGACTCTAAGGCCCAGGTTTGTTTTTTTGGTTTGGTTTTGCTTTGGTTTTCATATCTTAATATCTCTGAAATTGGGATGAGACTTACAATCAATGATGCTTCATAGTTTAATTGGCAAAGTTTTTTGTTTGCTTGCTTGTTTGCTTTGGTATGTGTTTTGTTTTTAGTGGAACATAATATAACGCTGCATTCACTGTTAGTGTTGTCTTAGAATTTATAAAATATAATAACTAATGGGGGTGACTGATGAAGCACCTGGATTTTGCTTTGTTTTGTTTTTATTCTGGAGTGACATCTCAGTTTAAGAGAAGACCCAGAAAGAAGTCCCATGGAAGCTGGTCTGTATTCTGTGAAAGTTCACTTCTGTGGCTGCTCTTGATTATGCAAATATAAAGTCAGCAACTGCTTTCACCTGGGGAAAATTCACACCCGCTACTTGAAAGCTCTAGGTAAAAAGTGTCTCAACTTGCATAAGAAGCCCAGAAACTTCTAAGAGAAAAGGATGAGACTGAAACTCCTGTTACCCCAAAATCAGAGACCAGGGAAATCTGGGGTGAACCAAGGTGCCATTCAGCAAGAGATACTGCAAAATGACAATGAGTATACCAAAGGAGAAATCATTGGCAGGGGGATGAGGGGGTGATTGGCCTGTTTTGAGTACAGGTTTTGTGTACATGGTGCAGCTTCAAGACAAGCCTAGGTTAAGCAAGGCAGCAGGTGGCTGAAAGAGGATGCCCTACAGACTCGGCCACTTTGGCCTAGTATGGAGCTTTTTGAGGAACAGTGACCGAGCTCAGAATGCAGCAGTCCAGCCAGGAACCACTGCAGCACAGGCAGAAATCCAGACCTTCAAGAACATTTCCTCAACTGCAGACAGACACCCAACTGGCTGAGGAGAGCAAGTCTCACAGTAGCAACAAATGCAACAAAAGCCAGCGCAACAGCGCAACAGCACCAGTGGACAGACTCTGCTTGCCAACCCCCTCTCTCTAGCTGGTATCTGGAAGTAAGACTGACACCTCTGAACAGGCTATGCTCCTGCATTCATGGAAAATTAATTGAAGATTAAGACACTTGCCAATCTTTGTATCCCAGACACTAGGGCAAACCATTTGTAAACCTGGCACCACAGAACTTTAAACAATTCCCAACAGAGACTCACAGACACAGGAAATAAACTTATGGGTATCAAAGGGGAAAGGAGGTTGAAAGGAGGGATAAATTAGAGGTTAGGATTAACATATACACACTACTATATTTCAAGTAGATAATCAACAAGGACCTACTGTATAGCACAGGGAGCTATGCTCAACATTTTGTAATGGCAACCCCCTCCAGTACTCTTGCCTGGAAAATTCCAAGGGTGAAGGAGCCTGGTAGGCTACAGTCCGTGGGATTGCAGAGTCGGACACGACTGAGCAACTTCACTGATAAAGGGAAAGAACCTCAAAAAGAACAGATAGATATGTAGAGACATATATAGAGGTATACATTTAGGTATATATGTATAACCGAATTGCTGTGCTGTAACCTGAAACTGCAGCCATGAAATTAAAAGATGTTTACTCCTTGGAAGGAAAGTTATGACCAACCCAGATAGCTTTTTCAAAAGCAGAGACATTACTTTGCCAACAAAGGTCCGTCTAGTCAAGGCTATGGTTTTTCCAGTGGTCATGTATGGATGTGAGAGTTGGACTGTGAAGAAGGCTGAGCGCCAAAGAATTGATGCTTTTGAACTGTGGTGTTGGAGAAGACTCTTGAGAGTCCCTTGGACTGCAAGGAGATCCAACCAGTCCATTCTGAAGGAGATCAGCCCTGGGATTTCTTTAGAAGGAATGATGCTAAAGCTGAAACTCCAGTACTTTGGCCACCTCATAAGAAGAGTTGACTCATTGGAAAAGCCTCTGATGCTGGGAGGGATTGGGGGCAGGAGGAGAAGGGGACGACAGAGGATGAGATGGCTGGATGGCATCACTGACTCGATGGACGTGAGTCTGAGTGAACTCCGGGAGTTGGTGATGGACAGGGAGGCCTGGCGTGCTGCGATTCATGGGGTCGCAAAGAGTCGGACATGACTGAGCGACTGATCTGATCTGATCTGAACCTGAAACTAACACGATGTTGTAAATCAATTATACTTCAATTTTTTAAAAAAAGCTCTCAACAGTCAGTGAGAAATGGTGATTATTCTAAGGAAACACAGTGCTTGAAACAACAACACAAAGACACAAAGCTAATAAATGAGTGGTGGATTAAAGATTCAAACCCAGGTCAACCTAGCTTGAAAGTCATGCTCTTTTCATGGCCATGTCTGAAGAGATGAGAATTCTCACAAGGATGCACTGGCACATCACGTTCTCAGAGATCATCCACAATGCTTAACTTAAAAAAAAAAACAAAAAACAAAAACAAAACTTACTGCTTTACATCTACAATATAACCCATGTTTGCAATATGAAGAGGAAATACCAGATGTGCCTAGAACTGGCCATCTTGTCCAGTCAAAATTCCTTGGATTCACTGTGAACTGGTTAATGCAAAGCTTAACAAATTTAGGAGTTCCTGCCAGTCTCTAATGAGAGGTTTCCCAAACAAAGGAGACCTTGACTCTACTTCCTCTGGAGGAAACACTATAGTTCAGTTCAGTTCAGTTCAGTCTCTCAGTTGTGTCCATCTCTTTGCAACCCCATGGACTGCAGCACACCAGGCTTCCCTGTCCATCACCAATTCCCAGAGCTTACTCAAACTCATGTCCATTGAATCTGTGATGCCATCCAACCATCTCATCCTCTGTCATCCCCTTCAATCGTTCCCAGCATCAGCGTCTTTTCAAATGAGTCAGTTCTTTGCATCAGGTGGCCAAAGTATTGAAGCTTCAGCTTCAGCATCAGTCCTTTCGATGACTATTCAGGACTGATCTCCTTTAGAATGGACTGGTTGGATCTCCTTACTGTCCAAGGGACTCTCAAGAGTCTTCTCCAACACCACAGTTCAAAAGCATCAATTCTTTGGCACTCAGTTTTCTTTATAGTCCAACTCTCACATCCATACATGACCACTGGAAAAACCAAAGCTTTGACTAGATGGACCTTTTTTGGCAAAGTAATGTCTATGCTTTTTTTAATATAAATTTGTTTATTTTAATTGGAGGCTAATTACTTTACAATATTGTATTGGTTTTGCCATACATCAACATGAATCCACCACAGGTATACTCGTGTTCCCCATCCTGAACTCCCCTCCCACTTCCCTCCCCGTGTCTATGCTTTTTAATACACTGTTTAGGTTTGTCATAGCTTTTCTTCCAAGGAGCAAGCATCTTTTAGTTTCATGGCTGCAGTCACCATCTGCAGTGATTTTGTAGCCCCCCAAAAAAATCCGTTACTGTTTCCATTGTTTCCCCATCTATTTGCCATGATATGATGGGACCAGATGCCATGATCTTAGTTTTCTGAATGTTGAGCTTTAAGCCAACTTTTTCACTCTCCTCTTTCACTTTCATCAAGAGGCTGTTTAGTTCTTCACTTTCAAACTACCACACAATTGCACTCATCTCACACGCTAGCAAAGTAATACTCAATATTCTCCAAGCCAGGCTTCAACAATACATGAACCGTGAACTTCCAGATGTTCAAGCTGGATTTAGAAAAGGCAGAGGAACCAGAGACCAAATTGCCAACATCTGTTGGATCATCAAAGAAGCAAGAGAGTTC
>NW_011494755.1:7623438-7623588 GCF_000754665.1 Bison bison bison
CTTTATTGACTATGCCAAAGCCTTTGACTGTGTGGATCACAATACTGCTGCTAAGTCACTTCAGTCGTGTCCGACTCTGTGCGACCCCATAGATGGCAGCCCACCAGGCTCCCCCATCCCTGGGATTCTCCAGGCAAGAACACTGGAGTG
>NW_011494755.1:7623688-7641451 GCF_000754665.1 Bison bison bison
AGAACACTGGAGTGGGTTGCCATTTCCTTCTCCAATGCATGAAAGTGAAAAGTGAAAGTGAAGTCGCTCAGTCGTGTCTGACTCTTAGCGACCCCATGGACTGCAGCCTACTAGGCTCCTCCATCCATGGGATTTCCCAGGCAAGAATACTGGAGTGGAGTGCCATTGCCTTGATCACAATAAACTGTGGAAAATTCTTAAAGACAGGGGAATACCAGACCACCTGACCTGCTTCTTGAGAAACTTATATGCAGGTCAGGAAGCAACAGAACTGGACATGGAACAACAGACTGGTTCCAAATAGGAAAAGGAGTCCGTCAAGGCTGTATATTGTCACCCTGCTTATTTAACGTATATGCAGAGTACATCATGAGAAATGCTGGACTGGATGAAGCACAAGCTGGAATCAAGATTTCTGGGAGAAATATCAATAACCTCAGATATGCAGATGAAACACTATACAGAAACCCTGAAAAGCTGTCTTCCAGAGCCTCTTTTCATTTGTATATAAGAAAAGGTAGAGGAGTTTGCCACTAATCTAAAATCCATCTACTATAGGATTGGGGAGACATCTCTAGAACTTTCTGGACATTGAACTCCTTAAGGCAGAAGGGACAACTAACACCACTTCATTATTTTTACATTGTTTTTCTGATTATAAAATATACATGAATTATGGAATTAAAAACAATTTATTTATAAGAGTAAAGGACAAAATAATATTTGATTTGTAGTCTTCCCATGAAGTGACACAAACTATTACCAGTTCAAATTACTATGTTTCCAGTCATCACTATTAAAAAATCATAATGAGTACCACACATGGAAATAATTTTATGTCCTTCTTCTTTTACTTAACATTACATCATGAGTTTTCCCCTAGCCATTAGAAATTTTCACAATGTGCCAAGTTTGTGACTTAGGGTATGGGCCATGGGGGATCCTAATTTCTAGCCTGCCTGCTTATATGTTGATAGAGGAACAGGTAACCAGAGTCAGCATCTCAGACAAAGGTGTGCTTAAGAGGAAACAGGAAACCCAAAGTATGATTTCAATAGGTATGAGTGGAAACCAAATAAAAAAATCAGAAAACATCTACCCCAAACACCAGGGAATATGGGTTAAACTAGTTAGGGATTTTAAAACCTGTAGAAATTTACTGGAATAATGGTATACAGAGGGAGGGAGATTCTTATAAACAGAATGATTATATAATTAATTTATCATTCAAACTGAGAGTCTATTGATAATTCACTAGGACAGCAACTGTAAACCAGGGCGTTCCTGCAGAAACTGAGACAAATAGTTGCCTTATTTACAGATCTTTATAGCCAATCAAGAAGGCATGAAGGGGAAGAGTTCTTAAAGAGCTCCAAGACTGCTTGGGTATTACTGCCAATAATTCCTCTACAGTACTGTATGCTAATGGTGGTATCAAGAGTTCTCGTTCTGATCCTGTTTCACTTTCATTGTTAAATATTTATTATGGTACTTACAGTCAGAAGCAATGTTTCAATATCATTTAAAAAAATGATGCAGTGAGATTCATGAGGCAGAGACTAGAAGTTTCCCCAGGACTCTGGTGCACAGCGTTTACTGAGCACACAATGCATTCAGTGGAGGCTGTACATCACATAAGGAGAATTAACCTTGCAGCCTTCCTAAGGTCTCTGGACTGCTTTGTCAATCCCTGCCTTCATCCCAGTGTGTCGTCATGATTTCAGGATTTCCCTCCGGTCCTTGTTCCATTCTTGGTCAGAGGAATGCTAAATGGAGAATGCGATTTTGGTGGGATGAATGAATGAGGAGTACTGAAAATGGGGTAGATTTGCACACAGAAAGACACCTGGTATCCAAAGTGGCGAGACCATCCACCTCCCACCCCCACCCCCGTGCCTCCCCATGGATACAGGTAGCACCTCTCCACCTGGCACTGTCTCTGAGGCAGATTTACTGTTTCTCTGATGTAGATGGACTTCCCAGAGCCCAAACTGGTTAGTACACATTTCTGAACTGTCCTCTGCTCAGAAAAGGACACCCCATAATAATAGGAATGCACATGCGTCCTCCCTCCATTAGTGGATCATTACAGACAATGTTCAAGATGTGATGGGAGAATATTGTTCTGGTGCATATCTCTACCATGTCCTGTAGGTGCCAAGAGACATTAAAGAACTAATAAGACTTCTCTGGTGGCCCGGTGGTTAAGACCCAGAGCTTACAGCACAGGGGACACAGCTTCCATCCCTAGAGGAATAGAAATAGGAAGATCCCCCATTACTTTCACATTCTGAACAATTTTAATAAAGTCTTTTTCTGCTTCAATCATCCAGTGTCCATTTTTGTGGCATACAACTAATCCCTTTAACTTATAAAGCCTTTCATTCCTCCAGTCTTTTTTATGATCCAATGACTGTGATGGTTCCTAAAACCTATATTAAACCTTACACCCAGAACACATAGAGTGGCTTTCTGTTTTCCATACAGCTTTATTGCTTTTTATATGTAAGAAAAAAGATATCTAGAAAGCTCCTCTAAAAGTAAAATAATGTTACATGTAAGGTCAGGAGAGGAATAAGAATGGGGGTGGTCAAAGGGGACTTAGTCTTTAATCAGTAATGTTCTGACTTTTTTTAAAAATTAATAAAAAGAATGTGTTACTATAATTGGGTGCAATAAAAGTTCATTTAAAAATAATGCAATTTTAACACCTGACACAGACCTAGCACTAGGTCTAGGTATTACTTATTCAATAGTATTGCTTATTCAATAATACTTGCTGGAAGAATGTGGGGGGAAAAATCACGTAATTCCAGGCTGTTATTTTATAGATGAAGCAGATAACACTGCAAACACTGAACTGCTGGGCAGTGGCCTGGAATGTTAGGTATTCACATTTGAACAATACATATAATGGAAGTTAGGTAGTAGAAGGGAACTAGAATGTATGAAGACATACACGGCCACATGACCTAGATGTCTGTATACATTCAGAGTCACTAGTTGCAGGCAACAGAATAAAATTATGGCTGAATTGAGTGATAAGAGCTTTATTAAAATTGATTAGAAGTTTGGAGAAGCAGGCTCAAGAAATGGCAGGAAGTAGGGAGGCTGAGCAGACTAGCCCAGAACAGGTAACACCAGAGGACCAGTCTAGCAGACTTAGCTGCTACCACTAAAAAATGGTTAAGCAATGTGCCCAAGATCATACAGCTATGAAGTTGTAGAGCTGGGAACGAAACCTGGACAGTTTGATTCCAGGGTCTTCACCAGTACTGTATACTAACCAATTCAGCCAAATGAAGTCCACAAAATCTACTGTGTTGAGAGGTATGGAAAGAATGTTTATAGTGATGGGAATGATTGCTTCATATTCTCTTGCTGATGTTTTTTATGACCTTTCATGTTTACTCTGAATGCTTCCTCTAATCTATCAGTTCTTTTTAAAAATTATTCATTTACTTATTTTTTGGCTACACTGCAGGGTATGTGGAATCGTAATTCACTGACCAGGGATGGAAGCTGTGTCCCCTGTACTGTAAGCTCTGAATCTTAACCACTGGGCCACCAGGGAAGCCTTCTTAGTTCTTTAATGTCTCTTGGCACCTACAGGATATAGTAAAGATATGCACCAGAACAATATTCTCCCATCACATCTTGAACATTGTCTGTAATGATCCACTAATGGGAGGGAGGATGCACGTGCAACATTTAATGGCAGTAAAAATTGATGAGAAGTCTGGATAGAGAAAAGGATATATTTGTCACCAAAATAAAGGAGACAAAAATTTTAAATGACTTGATAATCAGTTTAATTAGGCAAATAGATAAGTTACTGTTTTAAATCAACCACACTCTAAAATTATCCTTTTCTATGAAGTATTTTGTGCAAACTCTTTCTATATAGATAGACTGAAAGAGAGAAAGAGATTTCATGAGTAGCATTAATTCAAAGTAAAACATAGGGTCTTGAGATTCCACAGGGCATTTTCAGTCCCTCAATAACTCAGCTCTTTGGAAGGAGCTACCAAAGAGTACAACTTCTATTTTGCCTTGTGAGAGGGAAATTGCAGCGGTCTACCATCTTTTTCAGTGACAAAGCATTCTGGCTGAGCAAAAACAACATTCTTTACAAAATACACCTGGAATATGAAGAAGACCCAAGCTAAACAGTATGCATGCACTTGTTAAGCACAACAACCCAAAATGCGTCTGACAGCAAAGATTAACTCCATTTGTTACATACGCTCCAGCAACATATGAACCTCAAACATCAACTTCTTCAACAATTTCCACTGACAGTTATAAAAATCACATCAACTTTCACCAGTCTAATCTGTTATTTAGGGATGCCAGATTAAATATTTATAAAAGAAGAAGAAATCATTCACTTCTTTTGTTTATTTTTGAGGATGGCATGCACCTCATGGTATGTAGAACACATATGTCTTAAGAAACAATCTATATCTTCCCACATTTTTGAACAATTCTGGGAAAATGAGATTATTTTACACAGAAAACTGAGTAGAAGTCTCCCTCAGTCTTTAAAAGTTCTCTGGTCATCTGATATACTTTTGAGAATTTGGACAGAATAAAACTTCATGGGAACTATGACAGTACCCAAAATGTTTGCAATTGCGCACAGCTATTACAGTATACTGTTATCTCTGCAGATTATAGCAGAGAGACCATTCTTGTTATTGGGACAGAACTATTTGGTAATACTGAGGCAGCATGACACAGAAAAAAAAAAAAAAAAAAAGAATTTGGAGAAAGATCTGGAGTGGAAAACATATCATCAAGAATGCCTGTCTGTCTATCCATAAGCCCCAGACAACCCACTGTCTAAAGAGATAGGAACACTTCCTTCATTCCTCAGGGAGGGATTATTTCAAAATGAATGAAAAGCCTATAAATGACCAGGAGCTGCTTCAAAACACAAACATCAAATTATTAATGTTTGTGTTAGCAAACATTAGCACAACGTTAGAAGGTAGCACAAACATCAAATTATTAATTCTTCTATGGGCTGCAGTTCTTTATTCTTGGCACAGAGATAAATATGATAGCTTTTACCCAGTTTGCTGAGTGGACAATCAACTTAATAAAATACAGGATGCATTCAGTGTTTATAATTTGGTTTGGAAATTCTGAGCATTAGTAATTTTTGAAGTTATGTATTATTTTGATCTTAGTGATTTGGCTACTTTTGTTAAAATAAAAATCTACTTTACGTATTCATTTATTATTTATATCCCTCCAAATTTCAAAAAGGATTTTCAGAGACATAAAAAGAAATGGAAAAAAACAAAGATTGAGACATTGACAGGATGTAGGAAAGTAAGTAAATGTAAGAGAAAACAATGTTGAGAAAAAAATATTTCAATTGAACACAAGACTTAGATATTTTCAGCAAATAGAGGGAAATAAAAGGCTTTGGTATAAAATGGTACTGCTTAGTGAACACACACTAAGACCGTGATGAAGATTCAGAAAATTATGAAACTAGCAAGATTAATAGACAATATAATAGAAATGTGTGGAAGGAAAGGAATTTCTACCAACTAAAACGTCGATGGAGTTGGATTGAGAAAAAATCATTCAGGGATTCTCCAGCTTCATTATGTGAAAAGAGGGGCTCTGCTAAGTTGAAAGATGGCAATGGAGACACTTCATCCTTCATCTAGTCTATTTCTCTGGCTACATACAAGAAGAGGCCTATAGCAAAGGCAGAATTGGGAAGGGCCTTGGTAAGAATGCACAACACAGGCCATGATATTTCAATTGTTTTTGGGTTCAGAAAGGGGAACTAAGAGAAAAGCATGATTCGTATCAGCAGAATGCACTCTACAAATATATAGAACATAATGAAATTTTAGCCAAAAGGCATGCAGTGAAACAGTATTATAAAAAACATACATCTTGACTGATTAAATGAAAACCAAGTCTAAATAGGTCTTATCATTTTTAAAATGAAGAAAAAAACTTTAATTTCAATTTTAAGTAAAAATTTTAAATAAAATATTTTCAATATTTTTATAAAATTTTTTATTTTCAATTTTTTTAATCGAAGAAAAATATAAATAGGCCCTATGAAGGAAAAAAATGTGTCACAAAGAAAAAAGACTATCACTTTGATAATCTAATAGAGAATTACCTATCTTTGAAAATGATATTTAGAAGGAATCAAAGGAAAATTTTAGAAAACTTGGCAATCCTAAGTAGGGTCCAAGAGGACACAGCAAGTATAAAAGAGAAAGGAAAGACAGGTGAGAATGCAACAAAATGAGAGCAAAGGCAGTAATTAGAGATAAACAGGGGTTGAGCGAGGTAACAAAGAACAAAACAGAAACTAGCAGAATTAGAGTCTGCAGTGGAGACATTAAAGAGAAGGAATGATGTGGAAAATAAAGCAAATGTGGAAAAGAACTTGAGCTTTCCTAATATGTAGCTGTAAAGGACAAGTGCTAAAACTATGCAAGAAATTATAAATATAGAGCACTTAGATGAAAATCTAATCAAAGAATTAGTCATGGTCACCCCAACAAAATCACAACAATTTTAGAAGTCATAACTTGGCTGAGCTTAAAAGCGTAAGAATTACAATATTCAGACCAAAAGCAATTAACAAGTTCTAAGAAAAATTAATGAAAAGAGACCAATGTCAAATTTCCTCCATTACAAGGATAAATATCCTTTAATTTTTCAGGGGTAAACATGTTATATCCACAAAGGAAATGTTTAAGATTAAAAATTTTAAACCACCACCACCAACAACAACAACAAAAAATATCGTGCTGGCCTCAAAATTCTCTCTAATAAAAAAAGTCAAAAGAAATACAGAAAAGGCTATAGAATTTCCTGGGGGTAAACTCAGGGCACAAAAATGCTATTTCCACATGGTCATTCCTATATAAAAGAAAAAACAGTAATTCCAGGCAGGAAAAAATCCAGAAAATACAGAATCCAAGTATCTTTTTTTCTCAGAGTAAATTTTCCCTTTTTATTTATAAAATACATAACAAGTTTATTATCAACAAATTTTCAAACAAGCAATCAAAAAGGTTAGACTCACTCATACCTCTACCACTCAGAGATGGCCATCCAGTTTCACTTAGCCATCTGTCACAAATTGTCCTTCTCATTAAAAATTCTCTTACAGCATCATTTGTAATGTTGGGGTTAGGGGTTAGAGTTTATTCCAATATGGAAAATAAATTTAAAAATATAGATGTGTCACAATTTTTTTATTTACCAATTCCCTGTGACCCAAGTTTCAGCTGGGCTCACCTTTGGAAAGGCACTGGTGAGTCCAGTGCTCGCTCCTTTCCCAAGATCCTGCAAATTCCTAGGGGATTTAAATTCCTTACCTTTGGCTCTGAGCTCCAGCTCTCCACTGAGTTCCTTTGGAATATGATTGCCTTGGCATGCTGTCTGATCCTGTCATCTCCCTGCTTAGAACCTTTTAATAAATAATTTTCCATTGCCCTTGTAATAAAGTATATATTATTCAGCTTAATTTACACATCCTACTTGTGCCTCCAGCCTCATTTCCAGACTCTACTCCCTCCACGACCTTCTCCCCTCCTTCCCCCATGTACCAACAATATGAACAATTAATTTCAGTTTCCCAACTGAGTCTAATTTCCTCTTACCTCCAAGCTTTTAGCAAGTTGCTCAAAAAATATTTACTCATCTACTTTTTTGACACTTTGCTAGAGACCTAAAGGGCCTAGTCCAGAACAAACAAATAGATCAGTGGAACAGAATGTGCAGCCAGAAGACAAACTTCAGTATGTATAAGAATTTAATATATTATACAATGGTGTCACACACCAGTGAGAACATAATAAACTATCTAACAAATATTATTGGGAACATTGGCTTCTACTGGAAAAAAAAAAAGTCAAGAATAATAAAGTGAAAGCCTCACCTAATACTATGTATAAACATTAACAAACCAGACTAAAAAGTTAAATAGAGACATGAAATCATTAAAAACCAGAAGTAATTACAGCTGGTTATTTAACGGGTCTTAAGCTGTGAAAGAAATTTCTAAGCATATAGGCAATGGAGAAATCTTTAAAGGAAAAATGTAACAGATCTGATAACATGAAAATTAGAAACTTTGGCAATTAGGGAAAACAAAGAGAAAATAACAAACTGGGCTGAATGCAATAAATGTTCTATGTGTCAGAGGGTTCCCAGCTCACTCAGAGAAAAGTCCAAGTCCATACACCCTTAGTTCTCCGGCCTCATCTCCCACTACTCTCACACCCTTCGCCCACCTCACTTGACTCAGGACCATACGGATCCCTTTCTGTTCTTCAGCCCCTCCTAGATGCTGCTACCTGACCTTAGATTTTGCTATGCTCTCCTCCAGGTTTTCTTTTTCCCTGGTTACCTGCAAATCTTGCTTCTGCATTGCTGTTATTAGTTTCCAACTGCTGTTGTAACAAATGACCACAAACACGAGAACACCACACACATTTATTATCTTACAGTTCTGAAAACCAGAAGTCCTAGAATCAAGGTGTCAGCAGGCCTGTACCCTTTCTAGAGGCTTTAGGGGAATATCTGTTTCCATGCCTTTTTCAGCTCCTACAGGCTGTTTGCATTCTTCAGTTCATAATCCCTTCCTCCAACTTCAAGCCAGCAACATAGCATCTTCAAATCTCTCCGACTCTGCTTCCAGTATCACATCTCTTAACGGACTCTCCTGCGACCCTCTTACAAGGACCCTTGTAATTACATTGGACCTATCTGGATAATCCAGGAAAACTTTCCCATCTCAAAATCATTAACTTAATCAAATCTGCAAAGTACATTTTACATGTAAGGTAACTAACATGTGTGTGGGTTTTAGAGATTTGAACATGGAAATCTTTGGAGGGAAGCATTATTTTGCCTGCAAAATTTACTTCAGATATCTGCTCAAATGTTACTTTACCAGAAAGATGCTGACACCTAAATAAAATAGGAAGAGCTTCTGCTCCAACTCAACGCCTGACCTTCTCACTGTATTTTACTGTTTTGTATAATACTTTACACCTACTAATCTATGCAATCTCCATTAGGCCAAGGACTTTGTACTGTTTACTCATGGACTCTCAGCTAGAACAGTGGAAAGCACATGTTAGGTGCTCAATAAATGTTTGCTAAATGAATAAATAAGAAAAAATGAAAATGACTTATTTATAGGGAAAAATTTTAAAAGGGAGAAACACCAGAGGTGATAAGTTATCTCTTACATTAAGACAGAAGTAGCTAAAAGGAAGCGAGGGAAGGAGGCAAAGGAGAGAGGATTGCATAGCTAATGAATTGTGAAAGTTTCCTCTTACCGGTCCCTGAAATGTTCACTAAGTCACACATTAGATTTTCCTTAAATTTTGGCCAGAGCAATGTAAGTCGCTGTAATGGAGGCGAGATGTGAAAAGTCTGGACACTGGGCAAGAAAAATCGGCTTCTTTCATGCTCCTCCTGCCTCCATGGTAACCTAAGGAAGGCAGTCTGAGCAAAATCAAAAAGGAAGAGGGGAAGAGGATTGTTGAGCCCCTGTGGCTGGTTTACAACAAAAGTCTGTTACGCCATGATTGGTAGTCCCTTATTCAGCAGGAAAGAATCTTGGAAAAACAAGCATCTTGTTCTTGGAATGTCAGAGAGAATCAAAACAATTCGAAATTCAGTCAGCAGCTTTGAGCAAAACACATATTCTTTTCTTGTGCTAGTTTTAAAAAGTAATTCCTCACACAGTAGATTTTTACAGAGCTGGAAACTGCTAGAATAATGAAAAAGTCTAGGAAAAACCTGAATCACCCTGGCTTCCTAGGATTTGGGGCTGGTGCAGGGCTGCAGGGTGTGACAAGGGAGAGCGTGGGAGGGGGAATGATGTGTGAAGTGGAAGATTGGGTTCTGGCAAGAGGAGTGCCTGCTCTGAAATTTTCATAGCAGAATAATTACACTTGAAACTTTGCTTTTACTTTTCCTTAAAATGCATGAGGCCACATGACTGTTCCAGTCATTCTTGCTGTATAAAAATTATTCCACGATTTAGTGGTATATAAACTACAATGGTTTGGTTTTGCTCACAATTTCAAGAGTCTAGAATTTAGGAAAGATTCTCACTTGGGGTCTCTCATGCAGATGCATTCAGATGTCCACCGAGGCTGCAGTCATCTGAAGGTTTGCCTGGCTGAACATCCAAAATGGTGTAATCACTTAGCTGGCGAGTGCGGCTGAACTTCTGTTGGGAGCTCCACTGGCTACTCACATCCTCTCCAGTGTGGCGCTCTTAGGTAGTCGAATTTCTTATAGGGTTTCTTCTCTCCCATGATAAAACATGGCTTCTTTATCCCAAGAGGGAAATGTGGAAGCCCCATGGCCTTTTCTGACCTTGCCTTGGAAATGACACAGCGTCACTTCTGAGGCATTCTCTGAAATACCAAATGAGTCACTAAGGTAAGCCTGGATTCAAGAGGGAGGAAGTACGGACCCCACCTCTTAATGAGCTATGCCAAGCAACTGATTCTCTATAAACAATTTTTAACCAATTTGACAAATTGTTTCTTTCTTCCCTGGTATGTCCCACTTGGGATATTGTTTCACTTGTTCTGTGTTGAGATATTTACTCCTTACTTCATGGGGTATATTGCTAATTCTTAGTGGTTACCTCTGAAGTTTATTTGGTGTTTATGGAAGACTCTTCCCTCCAAAATTCACTGCACACTGAAGGCTGAGGCCACGAGATGCTCTGGCTCCCTGTCTCCATCCTGAACTGACTCTGTCAGCAGCATTTTTTCATAGGCAACTCTGTCTTTTCCAACCCAGTGACTGGAATAATGAACAAATATGCTCCTTTGGATTCCTCATTATATGCCTTTAAGATGCCACAGTGCTTCTTTTGAAACACCATTCATCATTTTCCTAGAGTGAATATGCCACTCATATTGTCATTTGATCACTTCATACCAATGCGAGGTAAGGGGTAGTTACTAAGTCAGTTTGAGCTATCTGTACTTAATTCCACCAAAATTTATCTTATGGTATCAGAATAATATATAGAATTACTCACCAAAAAAAAAAAAAACAGATGTGAAAAAAAAAGACTAAACAAGCTCTTGAACTAAGCCTGGCTCATCTCACAAATTTGTATGCTGAGTATGCTGATTATGGACCCTGTCCATATACCACTGAAGTCATAAAAATCATTACAGTGTCCTGGGATTAGCACAGACACCAGTGGCCTAAGTAATTAAAAGGCAATCAGCATAAAAAAGACTCTTGGATTTTGATGGAGGTCAGTCTGACATGATTTTTAATAAGTGGCCCCATTGCTTTAATAATCTATTTCCTTCTTCAATATTAAATTTATAAGAAAAATGAAGATCTTTAAAAGAAGCCTTGAAGATTTAATTTTCATTTTCCAGATTTTCTTTAGGGGAAAAAATATTTGTTTTCACAATATATTGCTTCACAAAATGGTTTTTTATAACATCTAAACTGTTTAGATCGCTTTGGGACACATTTTATGTCTTTTAAAAAACAATAACAACAGCTGAACCATGTATTACAGTAATTTTGTGACCCCTTGATTCTGTGTGCTGTGGGTTTACAAATGGTTTCTTTCACATTGCCACTGTGAAATTTTTTCTAACAAATCTTGTGAAACATAATGAATATCTGTATATGGGATGTAAGGGGCCAGGTCAACCTCCAAACTTCATTATGTGATCAGTTATTATTTCTTAAATATTTATTGAACATTCACAGTGAAAATATGCATGACTGTGTGGCATGAAAGACCACCAGCCTAAGACAGGACCAGCTACTGGATGGAGATAAATAAGCAAAACCAGTGTTCCATGTCTGTAGCCTTTTAAGACTACTTGCTGGAGCTTCATTTTTGCTTCTTCTCACCTCTTCTTCCCCAGGGCTTTTGGTTCTCAGCAAAACTCCTAGATGACTCCAGAAATCTCTCTCCAGTGGCCAGGGCACCTCCTTATACCACAGCTGCTGTCTCTCCCAGACCCTGCTACTCCCACTGGTCTGCAGTCCTGGGCAGGAGAAGCAGCAAAAGTCAGTGAAGCATCCCCATCCCCAAAATGGGTTGCACTTTTAGGCGAAAGGTGGCTACTCCAGGAGCACCTAGGTGCCACTGCATGTGTCTCCTACATTTCTTTTTCCTAGGATGAGGCATATCAGAAGTCTCTAAAGAGGAAAGAACTTTCTACTGTTTATCAAAGCTAAGAAATAACTGATCACATAATAAGTGGGAAAAAATTGAAGAAGAAGTAGAAAAAAAAAGTTTTTTTCTTTAAGCTGAGAACATGGATAAGCTATGAGTGTTACAGTGGTTGATCTGCTAATTCCTTATTGCTCTGTCTATTCTAGATGAAAAGATTAGTAATTCTAGAAACTAGAGTGAAGTTCAAATGCCTAGGAGTTTGGATATTTTTTACTGTAAATAATTTTAGGAAAAATCCACCTCTGGTATGCAATGAGCTGGAGATATTTTTCATGAAAAATAAAATAAGAATGCCTTTTATTAATATTGGTATTGGTTTTTAAAATTTACAAAGAGTAACAAAATACATTATTCCATTTGATTCTCAAAACAAAGCAGTGAAGTAGACAGGAAAATGATACTGTGATCCCCATTTTAAATATGAGGAAATTGAAACTCAAAAATCATGAAGCCCCTGACCAAGACCTTATAAATAGTAAACAGTGATATTTGGATTTGATCTCAGTTCAATGTATTTTCCATTACAACATAATGCCCTATATATAACTCTCTCTTTTTTTCCCTAGAAAAATGAAAGCACTTTGGTTTTAAAATTTTAAAAGGTTGTTGGATTTATAGGGAAAAAAAATTTCCTTTTTAAAATTGCATGAATAATAGATCTTCACTGGAGAAAAACAAGAGAAAAACTTGAAAAGGGAGAAAAATCTCTGGGTTACAACCCAGAGATAATAATACCTTAAATTAATAACTTGGTGTATTTTCCTTCAGACTATTTCCTATGCAAATTTTCCCATAAATAACTGCATATTTGCTTACAAAAATTGTATCATTTTTATAGACTGCTTTGTGCCTTGCCTTTTGTTCTTAATGTATTTGAACTTTCTATGGTTAGTTGGTTAAAACTAAACAAAATAATGGTTAAAAATACCATTATTTTGATAACCACATAATATATCATAGCATATCTTTATTTAAACAAGTCCCTAAAATGACATATTTAGACTGTTTCCAAATTTCTTATTACAAATAAGTAATGTGAATACTAAAATCAAATTGATTACATTCTTTGTAGCCAAAGATGGAGAAGCCTGTATACAGTCAGTAAAAATACGACCTGGAGCTGACTGTTGGCTTAGATCATCAACTTCTTATAGCAAAATTCAGGCTTAAACTAAAGAAAACCAGGAAAAACACTAGACCAGCCAGGTATGACTTAAATCAAATCCCATATGAATTCGCAGTAGAGGTAACAAATAGATTCAAGGGAGTAGATCTAGTTAACAGTGTGCCTGAAGAACTATGGACAGGGTCCATAATATTGTACAGGAGGTGGCAAACAAAACCATCCACAGAAAAAGAAAAGCAAGAATGCAAAGTGGTTATCTGAGGAGGCTTTATAAATAGCAGAAGAACAAAGTGAAGTGAAAAGCAAGAGAGAGAGGGAAAGATACGTTCAATTAAATGCACAGTTCCAAAGAACAGATAGAAGAGACAAACAGCACTTCTTCAATCAACAGTGTTTAAGAATAGAAGAAAACAACAAAAAGGAAGGACTAGAGATCTCTTCAGCAAAGTTGAAAACATCAAGGGAGCATTCTACCCAAAGATGGACACAAGAAAGGATAAAAATGGTAGAGACCTAGTAGATGCTGAAGAGATCAAGATGAGATGGAAAGAATACATGGAAGAACTATATAAAAAAGATCTTAATGAACCGGTTACTATGACAGTGTGATTAGTCACCCAGAGACAGACATTCTGGAGTGTGAAGTGAGGTGGGCTTTAAGAAGCACTTTGGTTAATAAAGCTAGTGAATGCAATGAAACTCCAGCAGAACTATTCAAATCCCTAAAAGACAATGCCATCAGGGTTTTGCATTCATTATGTCAGCAAATCTGGAAGATCCAGCAGTGGCCACAGAACTGGAAAAGGTCAATCCTCATCCCAGTTCCCAAAAAAGGGTAGTACCAAAGAACATGCTAACCATCATACAGTCGTACTCATCTCCCATGCAGGTAAGGTCACGCTTAAAACCTTGCATACTAGGCTTCAGCATAATGCGAACCAAGAACTTTCAGATGTTCAAGCTGGCTTTAGAAAAGGAAGAAGAACTAGAGGTAAAATTGCCAACATTTTCTGGATTATAGAGAAGGGAATTTCATAAAAACATCTATCTCTGTTTCACTGACTACGCTAAAGCCTTTGACTGGATCATGACAAACTGTGGAAAGCTCTTAGAGAGAGGGGAGTACCAGACCATCTTGCCTGTCTCCTGAGAAACCTGTATGTGAGTCAAGAAGCAGCAGTTAGAACCCTGTATGGAACAACTGATTGGTTCAAGATCGAGAAAGGAGTATGACAGGGCTGTCTGCTGTCACCCTGTTTGTTTACCTTAGCACATCATGAGAAATGTCAGGTTGGATGCGTTACAAGCTGGAATCAATATAGGCAGGAGAAACATCAACAACCTCAGAGAGTTGGATGATACCACTCTAATGGCAGAAAGCAAACAGGAGCTAAAGAGCCTCTTGATAAGGGTGAAGGAGGAGAGTTGAAAGAGCCAGCTTAAGACTAAATATTAAAAAAACTAAGATCATGAGATCCGGCCCCATTACTGCATGGCAAATAGAAGGGGGAAATGAGGAAGGAGTGATAAATTTCCTCTTCTTGGGCTCCAGAATCACTGTGGACAGTGACTGCAGTCATAAAATCAGAAGATGATTGCTTCTTGGCAGGAAGGCAATGACCAACCTAGACAGTGTATTGAAAAGCAGAGATATGATTCTGCCAACAGAGGTCCGTATAGTCAAGCCTATGGTCTTCCCAGTGGTCACGTATGGTTGTGAGAGCTGGACCATAAAGAAGGCAGAACACCAAAGAACTGATGCCTTCAAACTGTAGTGCTGGAGAAGACTCCTGAAAGTCCTTTGGACAGTGAGGAGATCAAACCAGTCAATCTTAAGGGAGAGCAACCCTGAATATTCACTGGAAGGACTGATGCTGAAGCTGAAGCTCCAGAATTTTGGTCATCCAATGCAAACAAGCAACTCCTTAGAAAGTCCCTGATGCTGGGAAAAATTGAGGGCAGAAGAAGAGGGTGTCAGAGGATGAAATGGCCAGATGGTATCACCGATGAAATGAACATGAACTTGGGCAAACTCCGGGAGATGGTGAGAGACAGGGAGGCCTGGCATGCTACAGTCCGTGGGGTTGCAAAGAATTGGACATGACTGGGTGACTGAATAACAACAACAACAAATGTGAATATTTCCTTAATAAACTTCAGACAAACCAGAATTAAAGAACATTCAGGAAAATAATCACCTTTACTCCTCAAAAAAAAAACCTGAGGTTCAAGGAATGTAAGGAAAAAATGAAAAGCTGCTCCCAAATTAATGAAGATTAAAGAGACTGAGTTTCAAATATTTTTCAAGGTACTGTAAGATTAAAAATATTTTATTTTCATGTTTATGTATTATTTGTGTGAAAAGTATTATCATCTATTACAGCACAATATTATATAACTGACTGTGTTAATTGGATACCCAGGCTAACTTTGTTGGATTTACAGACAAATTGGATTTATGAACATGCTCTTGGAACAGAACTTGTTCATATATAGGAGATTTACTTTGTAGAAAACCCTAAAGTCTCCACCAAAAAGCTATTAGAACTAACACATAAATTCAGCAAAGTTGCAGGATATAAGATTAATATACAGAATTCTGTTACTTTTCCATACACTAATAATGAACTATCAGAAAGAGAAAACAATTTAAAATCACATCAGAAAGAATAAAATACCTATGAATAAATTTAACCAAGGTGGTCAAAGACCTGTCCTCTGAAAACTATTACAACAACTGATGAAGGAAATTGAAAACAATACAAAGAAATGGAAATATACCATGTTCAACGATTAGAAGAATTACTTTTGTTAAAATGTCCATACTACTCAAAACAATCTATAGATTTAATACAATCCCTATCAAAATACCCAGGACATTTTTCACAGACCAGAACTAATTCTAAAACTATTTGGAACCACAAAAGACCCTGAAATGCCAAAGCAATCCTGAGGAATGAAGAACAAAGCTGGAAGGATCACATCCCCTGACTTCAGACTGTCCTTCAAAGCTACCATAATCAAAACAGTATGGTACTGGCATAAAAACAGATGCATAAATCAATAGAACAGAACAGAGAGCCTGGAAATAAGTCCCCACACTTCTGTGCAATTAATGTACAGTGAAGGATGCAAAACTATATGGAGAAAATAAATGGAGAAAAGACAGTCTCTTCAATAAGTGATACTGGGAAAATTGGAGAGCTCCATGTGATAGAATGAAATTAGAACACTGTCTCATACCATATGCGAAAATAAACTCAAAATGGATTAAAGACCTAAATGTAAGACTTAAAACCACAAGAATCCTAGAAGAGAATGTATGTAGAATACTTTTGACATAAATAACAGCAATATGTTATTTAGGAACCGTGAATTTCCAGATACTCAAGCTGGTTTTAGAAAAGGCAGAGGAACCAGAGATCAAATTGCCAACATCGCTGGATCATCAAAAAAGCAAGAGAGTTCCCAAAAAACATCTATTTCTGCTTTATTGACTATGCCAAAACCTTTGACTGTGTGGATCACAATAAACTGTGGAAAATTCTGAAAGAGATGGGCATACCAGACCACCCAACCTGCCTCTTGAGAAACCTGTATGCAGGTCAGGAAGCAACAGTTAGAACTGGACATGCAACAACAGACTGGTTTTAAACAGGAAAAGGAGTCTGTCAAGGCTGTGTATTGGCACCCTGCTTTTTTAACTTATATGCAGAGTACATCATGAGAAATGCTGGGCCTGAGGAAGCACAAGCTGGAATCAAGATTGCCAGGAGAAATACAATAACCTCAGATATGCAGACGACACCACCCTTATGGCAGAAAGTGAAGAAGAACTAAAGAGCCTCTTGATGAAAGTGCAAGAGGAGAGTGAAAAAGTTGGCTTAAAGCTCAACATTCAGAAAACGAAGATCATGGCATCCCGTCCCATCACTTCATGGCAGACAGATGGGGAAACAGTGGCTGACTTATTTTTCTGGGCTCTGAAATCACTGCAGATGGTGACTGCAGCCATGAAATTAAAAGACGCTTACTCCTTTGAAGGGAAGTTATGACCAACCTACTGCTGCTGCTAAGTCGCTTCAGTCAGGTCCGACTCTGTGCAACCACATAGATAGCAGCCCACCAGGCTCCGCCGTCCCTGGGATTCTCCAGGCAAGAACACTGGAGTGGGTTGCCATTTCCTTCTCCAATGCATGAAAATGAAAAGTGAAAGTGAAGTCGCTCAGTCGTGTCTGACTCTTTGTGACCCCATGGACTGCAGCCTACCAGGCTCCTCTGTCCATGGGATTCTCCAGGCAAGAGTACTGGAGTGGGTTGCCATTGCCTTCTCTGATGACCAACCTAGACAGCATATTAAAAAGCAGAGACATTACTTTGTCAACAAATGTCC
>NW_011494755.1:7641551-7645471 GCF_000754665.1 Bison bison bison
GGGACAGAGGATGAGATGGTTGGATGGCATCATCGACTCAATGGACATAGACATGGGTTTGGGAGGACTTCAGGAGTTGGTGATGGACAGGGAGGCCTGGTGTGCTGTGGTTCATGGAGTCACAAAGAGTCGGACATGACTGAGCAACTGAACTGAACTGAACTGAACTCCTAAGACAAAGGAAACAAAAATAAATAGAAGCTAATTAAACTTAGAAGCTTTTACACAGCAAAGGAAACCACTGACAAAAAGAAAAGACAGTCTACTGAATGACAAAAAATATTTGCAAGGATATGACCAAAATATATAAACAGCTCATATAGCTCAATATGAAAAAAAAACAAACAATCTGATTAAATAATGAGCATAAGACTTTAATAGAAATTTTTTCAAAGAAGACCTGCAGGTGGTCAACAGGCACATGAAAAGATGTTCAACACTATTAATCATCAGAGAAATGCAAATCAAAAACCGCAATGAAATAGCACCTCACACCTATCAGAATGGCTATCATCAAAAAGACAAGAAATAACAAGTGTTGACAAGGATGTGGAGAAAAGGGAACCCTTGTACCAGTTAGTGGGAGTTGTAAATTGGTGCGGCCACTGTGGAAAACAGTATAAAAGTTTCTAAAGAAACTAAAAATAGAACTACTGTGTGATCTAAAAATTCCACTCCTGGATATATATTTGAAGAAAATGAAAATACTTATTCAAAAAGATAAATGTACCCTAATGTTCATAGTACTATTATTTCTATAGGCAAGACAGGAAACAATCTAAGCATTCATCAACAAATGAATGGATAAAGTTGATGTGATATATACCTACACAGTGGAATATTACTCAATCATAAAAGAGAATGAAATTCTGCCTTTTCCAACAATGTGGATGTACCTACAGGGTATTATGCTTAGTGAAATATGTCAGACAGAGCAAAACGAAATACTTTATATTATCACAAACACGTGGAAACTAAAAAATGAAACAAATGAATGACTAACAAAACAGAAACCAACTCATAGATATAGACAACACATTTGTAGTTACCAGTGGGGAGAAGGTAGAGAGGAGGGACAAGACAGGGTATGGGATTAAGAGATACAAACTACTATGTGTCAAATAAATAAACATCAAGGATACACTGTACAGTATAGGGAAATATAGCCACTGCTTTGTAATAACTTTCGATGGAATATAATCGATAAAAACACTGAATCATGAAGTTGTACACCTGAAATTAATATAACATCCTAGATCAACCATACTTCAATTTTTAAAAGAGAAAGAAAAAACAAGGAAGTTCTTTTTATACTACTCTTGTAACTTTAAGTTTGAAATTATATCAAAATTAAACGTTATCTCTGACAACCACTAGGAAGACTACGCAAGTGATATGCACAAAAATTTGACAAAAGATAAATCAAGATGGAATCCTAAAACACATGTACATGGAACCCACAGGAAGGTTAAAAGAAGAGAAATATAGGAATCAAACAGAAACAAATACAAAAATACCATCCTAAGTTCTAGCATATCAATAATTACCCTCAAAGTAAATATCTAAATACACCAATTAAAAGACCAAAGTTGGCACAGTAGTTTAAACAAAAAGATCCATTAATCTGCTATCTACAAAAAACTCACTTCATATATATAAGAATATAGATATATTGAAAGTAAAAAAAAAAAGGAAAAAGACATATTATGCAAACATTAATCCAAAAGTTAAGCCCCCAAAAAAGTCAACTGATGTTTAAAGCAAAAGTAGTAATAACGTATGGGCTGAATAATTACGTCCTGGGTAAAGGGTTTCTTTAGTTAATTCTTTATACAGTGGGATATTGATTGGTTACATTATAAAATGACTTCCAAATAAACCACAACATACCAGGAATACAAGTCCTGGAAGAAATTTATGATCGTCTGATTTTATTACAATGACTCGATGACTGTCATTCTTAAAAAGGAACATAAAATAACTGAAGTGTAATAAATTGAAATCAGTCTTTTTTGACTATAAAGAAAGCAGTATACTTGGAAATATTGACCATCTATAACATTACTATAAAGGCAACAGATTAAAATTTCACTAAAATATGCTATTGTTCCTTTAATTACAACTTTAATTACAAATACTACTTTCAGTTCAGTTCATTCAGTCGCTCAGTCATGTCAGACTCCTCCCGACCCCATGAATCGCAGCACACCAGGCCTCCATGTCCATCACCAACTCCCGGAGTTCACTCAAACTCATATCCATCGAGTCGGTGATGCCATCCAGCCATCTCATCCTCTGTCGTCCCCTTCTCCTCTTGCCCCCAAACCCTCCCAGCATCAGAGTCTTTTCCAATGAGTCAACTCTTCACATGAGGTGGCCAAAGTACTGGAGTTTCAGCTTTAGCATCATTCCTTCTAAAGAACACCCAGGGATGATCTCTGGTTGGATATCCTTTTAGTCCAAGGGACTCTCAAGAGTCTTCTCCCCCACCCCAAAAAAAAAGTCTTCTCCAACACCACAGTTCAAAAGCATCAATTCTTCGGTGCTCAGCTTTCTTCACAGTCCACCTCTCACATCCATAAATGACCACTGGAAAAACCATAGCCTTGACCAGACAGACCTTTGTTGGCAAAGTAATGTCTCTGCTTTTGAATATGCTATCTAGGTTGGTCATAACTTTCCTTCCAAGGAGCAAGCGTCTTTTAATTTCATGGCTGCAGTCACCATCTGCAGTGATTTTGGAGCCCAAAAAAATAAAGTCTGACACTGTTTCCACTGTTTTCCCATCTATTTCCCAAGAAGAGATGGGACCAGATGTCATGATCTTTGTTTTCTGAATGTTGAGCTTTAAGCCAACTTTTTCACTCTCCTCTTTCACTTTCATCAAGAGACTTTTTAGTTCCTCTTCACTTTAAATTTGGCTTAATTAAAAATCTTAATTTTTTTATTTGGTAAAATCTCAATAATAATATTTCATCTCACACACTAGTAAAGTGATGCTTAAAATTCTCCAAGCCACGCTTCAGCAATATATGAACCATGAACTTCCAGATGTTCAACCTGTTTTTAGAAAAGGCAGAGGAACCAGAGATCAAATTGCCAACGTCCGCTGGATCGTGGAAAAAGCAAGAGAGTTCCAGAAAAGCATCTATTTTTGCTTTATTGACTATGCCAAAGCCTTTGACTGTGTGGATCACAATAAACTGTGGAAAATTCTGAAAGAGATGGGCATACCAGACCACCTGACCTGCCTCCTGAGAAATTTGTATGCAGGTCAGGAAGCAACAGTTAGAACTAGACATGGAACAACAGACTGGTTCCAAATAGGAAAAGGAGTCTGTCAAGGTGGTATATTGTCACCCTGCTTATTTAACTTCTCATAAGAAACGCTGGGCTAGAGGAAGCACAAGCTGGAATCAAGATTGCTGGGGGAAATATCAATAACCTCAGATATGCAGATGATATCACCCTTATGGCAGAAAATGAAGAAGAACTAAAAAGCCTCTTGATGAAAGTGCAAGAGGAGAGTGAAAAAGTGGGCTTAAAGCTCAACATTCCAAAAACTAAGATCATGGCATCTGGTCCCATCACTTCATGGCAGATAGATGGAGAAACAGTGGAAACAGTTGCTGACTTTATTTTTCTGGGCTCCAAAATCACTTCTGATGGTGATTGCAGCCATGAAACTAAAAGACACTTACTCCTTGGGAGAAAGGTTATAACCAACCTAGACAGCATACTAAAAAGCAAAGACATTACTTCGTCAACAAAGGTCCATCTAGTCAAGGCTATGGTTTTTCCAGTGGTCATGTAAAGAAAGCTGAGCGCAGAAGAATTGATGCTTTTGAACTGTGGTGTTGGAGAAGACTCTTGAGAGTCCCTTGGACTGCAAGGAGATCCAACCAGTCCATCCTAAAGGA
>NW_011494755.1:7645607-7663645 GCF_000754665.1 Bison bison bison
GGGTTTGGGTGGACTGCAGGAGTTGGTGATGGACAGGGAGGCCTGGCGTGCTGCGGTTCATGGGGTCGCAAAGAGTCAGACATGAGTGACTGAACAGAACTGAACTGAAAAATATATGCCAACAATAGCACAAAGAAAGGGAAATGATCACATCTCTCCTGAAGAGCCTCCCATTTCACTAAAAGTCAAAGTTCTTACAAAGTTCACCAGTCTGTATACCAATTGTCCCATTTCCTTTGTGACTTCCTCTCCTGCTATTCCTACCCCCTGCTCACTGTGCTCCAACCATACTAACCAATTAGGCTACTCCTAGAGAATCCTCTCTGGAGAAGGCAATGGCATCCCACTCCAGTACTCTTGCCTGGAAAATCCCATGGATGGAGGAGCCTGGTGGGCTGCAGTCCATGGGGTCGCTAAGGGTCGGACACGACTGAGCGACTTCACTTTCACTTTTCACTTTCATGCATTGGAGAAGGAAATGGCAACCCACTCCAGTGTTCTTGCCTGGAGAATCCCAGGGACAGGGGAGCCTGGTGGGCTGCCGTCTATGGGGTCACACAGAGTCAGACACTACTGAAGTGACTTAGAAGCAGCAGCAGAGAATCCTGAGCAAATTCCCATCATAGGTCCTGAGCCTTGGTGGCTGCCTCTGCCCAAAAGGCTCTCATACCCAGATGACCAGAGGCTAACCCAGTTCTAAATGAGGCCCATCCAGACAAATCTATTTATAGTTGTAGTTTGTACACTCATCTCCAACCCTCTTGCCCTCTCTTTTCTTCATAGCATTTATCACCTTTTAACATACTATATTATCTCCTCATTTAAATTTATAATTTATTTTGTAACGAACAAAATGCTAGAATATAACCTCAAACAGAGTATGGATTTTTGTCTCTTTTCTTGAAAAATGTGTCCCAAGTCCACAGAACAGTGGCTAGTATATAAATGTTTATTTGTTGAATGTATAAATAAATGAAAGAACATTTTAGGCTGGGGGAAAGAGAGTGATGTTTGAGACAGTACAGATATTATTCTAAGAACCCAGAGCACAAAAACAGAAGACATGGCCTAAGTAGGCAGTTCAGACTCATTTTAGCCTTTTGTATAGAGTATCCCAATGAAAATGGTACTTTAAGAATATCAGTAGAGCAAAGGTTAACAAGTTTAATCTCAAACACAAGTCCATTTTTCACAAAGAGGAGACCAAGTAAGTGAAAAGGAACACACAGTTTTGCGTCAGTCACATCCAAACTGCACATCCTATTCTCAGAGTCACCTTGACAGAAGAACAACATTCTGTTTGCACAAAGCAGCTGGATGTGTGTGTCTATTATTTCCCTTTTATTCATTTTTTAAAAATTCATTGCACACAAAATGCTAAAGCTAAGGGATTTGCAGACCATCCATTAGAGATAAGGAATACCTCGCTGCTGTTTGTTCATTTTCAACTCGCAGACATCTGTAGCCATAGGTGTCACCCAGAGTGTAAATGTAAACAGGTCATTCAAACAAGGAATTCAGGTAGAAAATGGAAATTACTGAAGTACCATTAATGCCCACGCCAGCTTGCTTCATCTGGAAACGAGGCAATAGGTACCCATCATCTGAGCCAGTGGTAACAGGACACATTAGGTTGTTCTGTCCTTCCGAAAGCTTGCTGGCACCTTCCCAAATGAAAACATAGTCAACATTCATGAAACAGCTCAGATGTGATCTCCCGTTTGTGAAGACTCAATGATCCCCACAAACGAATATCTGGCTTTACTATAATTTTAGCCTCCTAGCACTAGGGGATGCTAGAGGTAAAGAACCTGCCCACCAGTGCAGGAGACGTTAAGAGAAATGGGTTCAATCCCAGTGTTGGGAAGATCCCCTGGAGGAGAGCATGGCAACCGACTCCAGTATTCTTGCCTGGAGAATCCCATGGACAGAGGAGTCTGGCGGGCTACAGTCCATGGGGTTGAAGAGTGGACAGGACTGAAGCAATTTAGCATGCACACACAGCACAGCACTATAATGATACCTGCTTATAGCACTTACCTTACCTCTGATTTTATATATATATATATATATATATGACAGAAAAATTGAGAGTACTCTGACTTAAATTACACCAAATCTACAGATCAATTGATGAAGTTTGTCATTTTTATGATTTTGAAACTTCCAACCCATGAACATGGTATGGATTTTAACATTAATTTAATAAAATATATCAATCTTGTCATTAAAAGTTTTCAAATATTTGGTATATTTATTCCTAGATCATTTATATTTTTTCACTATTTTAAATAATACATTTTCTACAATTACATTAACTGTTGGTTGATGGTATTACATAAGGCAATACAATTGATTTGTGTATACTGATTTTTGTACTAAGCAAACATCCTAAATTCTTTTATTAATTCTAATTTTTCTATAGTTTTTGAATTCTCAATGAAGGTAGTATTTGTGAATAATGATAGTTTTGTTTCTTCTTTTCAAATCATTATGCCTTTTTTTTCTTTCTTTTTCTTACCTAATTAATCTGGCAAGGATTTCCATTTTAATACTATACATAAGCCATCATTGGAATCTCCTTTATCTAAAAAGAGATACCATTTTTTATGTTTAGCCATTAAAAATAAAGTTTTCCCTATTCTTTTTGAAGCCAACCTTTTTAAAATTACAGTAGTCTTCTATGCTGCTGCTGCTGCTGAGTCGCATCAGTCGTGTCCAACTCTGTGCAACCCCATAGACGGCAGCCCACCAGGCTCCCCCATCCCTGGGATTCTCCAGGCAAGAACACTGGAGTGGGTTGCCATTTCCTTCTCCATTGCATAAGAGTGAAAAGTGAAAGTGAAGTCGCTCAGTCGTGTCTGACTCTTAGTGACCCCATGGACTGTAGCCCACCAGGCTCCTCCATCCATGGGATTTTCCAGGCAAGAGTACTGGAGTGGGGTGCCATTGCCTTCTCCGAGTCTTCTATGACTAGTTTGCAAACCATAAAGAAATGTTCAATTTTATTTTTAAAAATTCTACACTATCAAAATTATCATATTTTACCTCATTTTATTTGTAAGCATGGTGAATTACAATTACAATAAAGTTTCTAGTATTTGAAACATTAGACTAACCTGGCGTTCCTTTAATTAATGCAACTGAGTCTTGATAAGTTAGTCGGTTTTTTTAGGATTTTTGAATCATGGTCATGAGTACGATGATGTATAATTTAGTATCCTTGTCAGATGGTGGTATTATGACTATGTTAGCCTCATATCAATCATATTCCATTGTTTTTGTTTTTTAACTGCTAAGTCATATCTGACTCTTGTGCAATGCCATGGACTGTAGCCACCAGGCTCCCCTGTCCATGGGGTCTCCCCAGACAAGAATACTGGAGGGGGTTGCAATTTCCTTCTTCAAAGGATCTTTTCGACCCAGGGATTGAACCCATGTCTCCTACACTGCAGGCAGATTTTTTACCGCTGGGCCACTAAGGAGCCCATGTAGCATTAGAAATTAAAGCCTTATCTCCTATTTACACTTATGTGCTCAATCATGTTCAGCTGTACAGACTGCAGCCTGTCAGGCTCCTTTTTCCTTGGAATTTTCCAGGCAAGAATACTGGTGTTGGTTGCCATTTCCTCCTCCAGGGGATTTTCCTGACCAGAAATCAAACCCACGTCTCCTGAGTCTCCTGCATTGCGGGCACATTCTTTACCACTTGAGCCATCAGGGAAGACTAAAATTAAGTTTATACAGTTAACACTTTAAACAGACAGCATTTCATGTACATGAAGGACATAGGATTAACTCAAAAGACATAAAAATGTATAGAGAAAGTTCCACAAATTCCTTAAGAGCTATGAAATTAAAACTACTTTAAATAGTGAATTGAATTTCATTTAATTAATGAAAACTAGTTTAAATAGAGTGATGTACATGTCATGGATTTAAAAACTTAAAATTGTAAAGATATAAACTCCTCCAAGTTGACTGATAGACTTATTGCAAACTCAATCAAAATCCAGCAGGTTTCATTGTGAGACTTAAGAAGAAATAAAGATCTAAGAATATCCAAAATATTCTTGAAAAAGTTGGGAGGACTTGCTTGACCAGATATCAAGACTTATTATAAATCTATAGTAATCAAGATGAGCTTCCTAGGTGGCACTCATGGTAAAGAATCTTCCTGCCAATGCAGAAGACACAGGTTCAATCACTGATGCAGGAAGATCCCGTATACCTCAGAGCAACTGAGCCCCTGCTGCTGCTGCTGCTGCTAAGTCGCTTCAGTCGTGTCCGACTCTGTGTGACCCCATAGATGGCAGCCCACCAGGCTCCCCTGTCCCTGGGATTCCCCAGGCAAGAACACTGGAGTGGGTTGCCATTTCCTTCTCCAATGCATAAAAGTGAAGAGTGAAAGTGAAGTCACTCAGTCGTGTCCGACTCTTTGTGACCCCATGGACTGCAGCCTACCAGGCTCCTCCATCCATGGGATCTTCCAGGCAAGAGTATTGGAGTGGGGTGCCATAGCCTTCTCCGAACTGAGCCCCTACCCCACAACTATTGAGCCTGAGCTCTAGAGCCTGGGAACTGCAACTACTGAGCCCACGTGTCACAGCTATGGAAGCTCCACGCCCCTACTCTGCAAGCCCATCCTCTGCAACAAGAGAAGCCATCACAATGTGAAGTCTGTGCAGCGCAGCTAAACAGTAGCCACTGCTCAATGCAACTAGAAAAAAAGCCCACACAGCAACAAAGACCTAGCACAGCCATAAATAAATAAATAAAATTATTTTTTAAAAAAGAAGATGAGACTCTGAAATCTAACAAACCTAGTTCTAAATCCAACTCCATCTATCAGCCTTGTGACCCTCTGCTGGTTAATCAACTGTTCTAAAAGT
Organism: Bison bison bison; assembly: GCF_000754665.1. Lineage (NCBI taxonomy): Eukaryota > Metazoa > Chordata > Mammalia > Artiodactyla > Bovidae > Bison > Bison bison. The sequence continues at coordinate 7,650,500 of NW_011494755.1, forward strand.
CAGTAGTTCTAAACTTCACCACACTTTGAATTCAGCTGGAGAACTTTAAAAAAAATACAGACACCCAGGTTCCACTTTCAGGGTTTCTGATTTAACTGGTCCAGATGGATGGTAGCCTGAGTACTGATAGTTGTAAAAGTTCCCAGGTGATGGGCTGAGAGCTACTGCTGTAAGGCCAGTTACCCTATCTGTGAATCGGTGATGATAACGCCAATAATAATAGCTTATTGGAAGGTTGTTATAAAGAGAAAAATACGACGGTGCCTGGGATTCAATAACTTTAAACTCTTACTAAACTGCTCACTCTATTAGGTTTTGAAGTTTGATTGAAACGTATACTGAAGAGTCACATAGATGATATTTTTAAGACATAGGATTTGATGGCAATCTGTATGCAAAGGAATTAAAGACGAGAACCCCAGTTGGCATGCTCAGGGTAGGCAGGTGGGGGGAGGGGCAGGGGAGGAGGCACTGGGAGGGGGCAGCAGGGCAGAGAGAGGACAGGACGTAGAAAAGGAAGCAGACCAGTCTTTTGACTTCGGTTATCTGGACACAATCTCATTTACTCTCTGTTGTAATTTTCCAAGTTTATACAAGCAATTCAAAATCCAGTGAAAGGCTTGGCTTTATGTTGACTGGCCTTACTGTGGGTGGAATCTTAGCAATGCTGGTGTCTTGTAGATATAATGTTCTCTTTGTTTGAAGATTTTGTTTTCTAACCAAGGAAATGATTAATTAAGCATGGATTCTCCCATCCCCCTCTATGATATTCTGAACAGCTGGTACTTATTTGGGATATGATAATGATTTTGCTTGGAATCCATGGTGATAAAGTATTTGTTTACTATCATGAGTGTATTATATTCATGTTATATGATTTTCTAAACCAATCAATAATCTTGCATTAGAAATTTACCTTCATGCAAACAAGATTTTTGAAAATTTACTTCTTAAACTCAGACATCAAAAAAAAGATTCTCTAAATCATGTAATGAGTTAGGTACCCCCAAGTCCTAAAAAAAATAGTGTGAAATATCTATAATTCATAATAACATTAAATTTTCTTTAGGTAAATCGATCTGGCCTTTTCAGAAACTACTTTTATTGAAATAGGCATTATATTTATTTCTGTAAAATGTCACTTAGCAAATAAACACTCAAGTAGAATGACCACTAAAATAATGTGAAGAAGAGATGCCTTAAACAAGGGAGGCCCTTGTGGGGGTGGTGAGAACCATTAAGGGAATCTGTTGACTGGCTTGGCTCCCAGCTAGATTCCATCTAGACCACCTGTCAAATGCCAAGAAAAATAAGAGCATTCTGCAGAGGCCGGTATCTCCAGCTCTCTCCTCTGACCACCCTCCTTCCTGACCCCTTGACCCTCCCTGCAGGAGCTGCTTTGAGCAACTGTGCCCAGCACCTGGGAGAGAACTCTGCAGAGGCCAGCAAGTCAGCATTCCACCAGGAGCACCGTGGCTAGAGCTCAACAAATTCAGCTGTGATCCTTCCACGCCCTCCATCCAGGCCTGCACCCAAGCCCCTCCTCTTCACTACTGAACATTACCCTGAAATAACCCAGTCTCTCTTCTCATCCTTCCCCAGTTGCTCCCTACTCTTCCCTCTTCCATGCCTCCCATCTGTAAGGCTCTCCACTGTGCCTTGAGAAACTCCCGTTTCTATAAGAAACTAACTCCCTTTTGTCTACAAACAATTCCTTGAGCATTCCCCCCAAATTATTAACAAATGAAATTATTAGCTTTCTTTCCAAACCTTATTTCATTAGACACCAACCTTAGATCACCCCCTAAATCATCCAGACACCCACCTTGGAGTGAATATGACCTCCTCTTCGCATTTGACTCCCATATCCAATCTGTGGCCATGTTTACAATTCTAACTATGTCCTCACCTAAATGATTTAAAAAGAAAACGGCAGTATTATTTATTGTGTTTTTACACTAGAATGCTGTGTTCTCCATATCTTAATTTTTTAATTAAGAAATAATTTCCTGTTGAGTGATATTCAGATTTTTGACAGCAGCACAAAGTCTTCAAAGAATCTCTTATTTCTCACCAAGAACCATGTATCCTAGTCATATCTGAATAGTCTCCATTGTACAGATTCACTCCCAGACCTTTAATTATGTTGTTTCCTCATTATATGGGATGCTCTCAACCTGGAGTTGTCAAGGTTTTTTGGAGACTTGGCTGCTACTATCTGCTTTTACACCCATGTCTCCAGCATTTAGCACAATGCACAGAAAGAGCTCAAGAAATGTTTGTTGTATTAAAAAAAATAATAATAAAAATAAATTATTCATTCCTTGGTACAGCATGTTTTCTTTAGGTTGATGGTCACCGTAGAAACAAATTCCTCAGTTTACACTGACTGGCCAAGAAAAGAGAAGATATGAAGAATGACAAGGAAGAACTCATGACAATTGTCATGCTGAGAAAGAATGAGAAACTCTTAGATTCTTCTTTCTCATGGGGTTAAAGAACTGTCAGAGGTGGAGTGAAGCAACTGCAAATAGTTTGCTTCCCTATTAATCCTTCAGGGGAAGAAAACCTGTTCTAAGTAGAAGATGGAACAGCTGCTGCTCTACCAAGTGCATTCCACAAAAGTCACAAGAAAATTGATGAGAATTCAAATACTCTGATAACAGTAGGAAGAAGCTGCCAACGAAAAACACCAGGAGAAGAGAGTTGGAGACTTTTAGAGAACTAAAGAACTAAACCACATGTGTCAGAATGACCCAGTAAACAGAAGTTAGAGAAGATGGCATCAGATGCCCCGTGATGTTTATGCGGAGTGTAAATGTTGAATGGTTAGGAAGTTAAAATATAACAATCTCCTCTTTCTAGACCCCCACCTAGGTTGATTTCCAACACCTTGGATAAGATCATTTACCAAGAGATAAAGCCCTTTGTGTTTGCTCCTTAGGAGTTTAGTGATTAAGTTCATTTAGAAAATGAGTGAGAGGCTTTGGAGAGGATAGACATTCCTGGCAAAGAAATGTGCAGACTCTTGGAGTAGCTAGATCTTCGTGGGGGCTAAAGAAGCCCCCTCCTTAGAAAAGGACAATATTTTGCAATACCTACCTGCAATGAAGTCACCGGGTACTTGTTAAAAATTCAGATTTCAGGACTTAAACTCTTTTTTACTGAATCAAGGTTTACTCACAGAGCAGTAGCTCAGTGTTGAATAACTAGGATGTTTAAAAACAAGACAAAACAAAACTAAACTCTCCTCTCCAGGTCTCATTCAGATCCAAATCAGATCCATTGGTTTACGCTTTTGTTAAAGTCTTTCATTTCCACACACAAAGATATGGTTTGTGAGGGTCAAATGCTTTTTAGCAAGTTTCCCTGCTGACTACCACCTGGCTCAAGTCTGAGAAGGGGCTTAGAGCTGAGCTAAAAGCTACCTGCTTAGAGGTTTCTCTTCCCTGAGACCATCCTCCCTTGATCTCAGGTCTGAAGAACTGCAGGCAGGAAACCCCTCCTAAGGTCCAGAGCCTCTGCCTCTCCTCTTGCACAGAATTGTTACCTTGAAGTTTGTGCTCCTAAAAACTCCTTATATTTATCATGTTATCCCATTTAGTTTTCTCTTCTAGCAGATTTATGCATTTTTTTGATTTTGCTATCTAATCACTCTAATATACTCTTCCTGCTAAGCTCTAATTACTAAATTTATAAAAATAATTCATCATCCTTGTTTTTAATTTAGTGATAATGCTATTACAGCAAATATTCATTACAGCATCTAGGTGGTGAATTTATTCATTTTCACTGTCCAGTCTTTTTTAAATATCCAGTATGTTTGAAGTTTTTCATAAAAAAATATTATTGGGAGGGGAACGAATTCCAAAGGTACAGAAGCTAACAGAATAAAAAGTAAATTCTTCCTCTCTTCCTTCACTTACTTCAGTCTAACTCCCAGAAGGTAATCACTGTTAATAATTTCTTATTCATTCTATCAGAAGTTGTCTATGAATATACAAGAACGTTTTCCTACTTATGGTATATATCATGTGACATAAATGCATAAAAGCATAAAAACAAGTCTGAACCAAGCTGAACTTGCTTTTTTTAGTTATCAGCATATCAGAGATCAGTCCACTTTTTAGTTACTATATAAAATTCCTTTTCTTGAATATACATAAATTTGAGCAGTACCACATTGAGACATATACAGGCGATACAGGTAGTTTACAGTTATATTTTGTTTACACAGTTATTTGTTTCATTGACACACACATACGCACACACGTCACAGTGACATATCTACTGCTCTCTTTTTATGTTCATCAGGTACTTTTACAGGATAAAATCCTGGAATGGAGAATAATAGGTCCAGGTTTGCATTGAAATGTTTTAAGGTATTACAAAATTGACTCCAAAAAAGTCACACCAATTTAAATATCTATGGAGTGTCTATTTTCATATATTCTCAAATATAGTTTCCAACTTTTTAATCTTTACTAATATAATATGATGCTAAAGCTGAAACTCCAGTACTTTGGCCACCTCATGCAAAGAGTTGACTCACTGGAAAAGACTCTGATGCTGGGAGGGATTGGGGGCAGGAGGAGAAGGGGACAACAGAAGATGAGGTGGCTGGATGGCATCACTGACTCGATGGACATGAGTCTGAGTGAACTCCCGGAGTTGGTGATGGACAGGGAGGCCTGGCGTGCTGTGATTCATGGGGTCGCAAAGAGTCAGACACTACTGAGCGACTGAACTGAACTGACTGAATATAATAAAGGAAAAAAGAACTCCAATTTAAATTTCATTTCTTTAAAAGTAAAAGAAATGAGTATCTTTTCACGTCTGCCATCTGTTTAGGGTTTTTTCCATACATTGCTGATTCATGTTCTTTACCTAAATTATATTACAGTTTTCAGCTTTTCTTGTTGATTTATTTAAAAGCTCTTTGTGTATTAAAGAAATTAACCTATTTGCCATGTAGCCATAAAAAGATTCTGAGTCAGTCTTTGGCCTTTTTATCTTATTTGTAGTACTTATTTTCATTGTAGAAGTTAGGAGTGAACTTTTACCACAAAAAGTTTCTTATGATCATTCAAACAATAAGTGATCATCACAATGAATTGGAACAACACATAAAAATACTATATACACTTACATATGAAATCTAAATACAAACAAAAACTGAATTCACGTATACAGAGAAAAGATTAACAGTTGCCAGAGGCAGGCAGTGAGTGAGGGAACTGGGTGAAGGTGGTCAAAAGGTAAAAACTTTCAGTTACAAGATAAATTCTGAGGATAAAGTGTATGGCATGGTGACTACAGTTAACAATGTGTGTGTGTGGGTGTGTGTATGTGTGTGTGTGTGTGTTAGTTGCTCAGTCATGTCCGACTCTTCCCAACCCCATGGACTGTGGCCCACAGGGCTCCTCTGTCCATGGAATTCTCCAGGCAAGAATACTGGAGTAGGTAGCCATTCCCTGCCCCAGGGGATCTTCCCAACCCATGAATTGAACCCACGTCTCCAACATCTTAAGCAGATTCTTTACCATCTGAACCACCAGCGAAGCAGGGAAGCCACAGTTAACAATACTATATTGTATATTGGAAAGCTTCTTTGTATGTATGTGTGTGTGTGTGTGTGTGTGTGTGTGTGTGTAGACAGACAGACATATAGAGTTAGATACACACATGTATGTAAAACAGATACAGATATATAACAACCTAAATGTTTTGTCCACCTATATAATGAAACGGCTCCCCACTCCAGTCCTCTTGCCTGGAAAATCCCATGGATGGAGGAGCCTGGTGTGCTGTGATTCCTGGGGTCGCTAAGAGTCGGACACGACTGAGCGACTTCACTTTCACTTTTCACTTTCATGCATTGGAGAAGGAAATGGCAACCCACTCCAGTGTTCTTGCCTGGAGAATCCGAGGGACGGCGGGGCCTGGTGGGCTGCCGTCTATGGGGTCGGACACAACTGAAGAGACTTAGCAGCAGCAGCAGAATAATGAAATACCACGTATCCACTTAGAAAGTGTATTGTAGTTTGTTACAAGTAAAAGCAGTTTACAAACTAGTATGTACTTACATATACATAATGCTTTGCAATTTACAGACTACATCCTGCCATGTGAGACTTTCAAATCTGAAATACGTCACTTTTACCATTCTGTAGACAGTAAAACTGAGAATCAGGAGCCAAGGAATTTCTCTGAGTTCACTGTCAGTAAATGTGAGATCCAGGACTCACACTTTGAGTTTTTCTAACCCTAAGACACTTGATATTTTCACCTTATCATACGGATGAAGAAGAATAACAAGAATACCTAGCAGTATTCATAGGCAGTGATATTTCTTCAGAAGTATGTGGATTAAGTCTTTTGAATTACAGTTGTAGTAGCACACATCATGAAATTATACATTAATTCTCAAAATTCAAGTTCAAATTTCCCCATAATTCTAATGTACACATTTTACTGCATTTAAGCACATTCAAATTCCATCTTATGTGTTACAAAAGAAGTACTCAGTAGGGAATGTGTCTGGTGACACAGACCAAAATGATCTATTACTCCCTGTCACTTATGAAATTATATCTATAAATGACTAATGTATCACACAGTCCTAACTTGGGACCGTTTCAACATTAAGACAGAACTGAATTTTTCCCTCTGTCAGTTGGATTTTGTTTTCCATGGAAAGTTAAGCAGGAACACTTGCTGCTAAATGTCCCATTAGCATTTCCTGACCTTCTCCACAGTCGGCCTGCAACTGTGAACCTGCTGTGGCCACTGAGACACAAAAGAGATGGAAAAAGCCACTTAATGTCTGGAGTGGCCCAAAATGCTGAGGAACAGCCAAAGCAGGCGGGGTAAAAGATGAAATATAAATTAGTAGGGCCTGCTGGGTGACAAGAAATGAGAGACTCCAGGAACCTGAAGACCTGGTTCAGGTTCATATCTGAACCCATACCATCAACTTCATCCTGCAAACCGTACCCACCCCCCACCAAACAGAACAAAACACCAAAGACACTTCTGGGAGAGCTGGTGACATCATATGTATTTACAAATCTCCCCCACATAAAACAGACTATAATTTTTTTTAAAAAAGGAAGCACAATTATTGAACAAAAGTAGTCCAAAGAAAATTTCCAGCCTCACAGTACACTTCCACATCTATTGCATCCACATGTCACTGTTGAAAGAATTGTGCAGTGGAATGGAAAAAAATGGAAGAAAATTGAGGGAAAACCCCAATATTCTCTAGTTTGGAGAAACAGACGTCTAGGGGGTGGGAGATGGGGATAAGAATAAATGCCCACTTACAGCCACTCCCCCTGCAATCGATATTTTCCTTTCTATTAAAACAACATTCTGAGGCCCTAGGTATGAATGGGCAGGAGAGTTTCTTCTGACCAACAGGTGTTTGGAACAAGGAAGGTGGCTCACCCACCTCCTTTTCCCAACCGTTTTCTCTTGGCCTGCCTCTGCTGCAGAGTCTGAAAAAGGTAATGACTCCCTTCCTCTGCCTCCCAGCTATCAGGAGTGTGGCAGGAGACACACTCCAACCAAAGAAAAGAAGGCGGAAGTCTCTTGTGCTGCCTCTTCCTCTCCCCCACTCCCTCCTGGGAGACATGCACAGCCCGGAGGTGCAGCAGACCTCACAGAAAGCAGCAAGGCGGAGAGACAGCAGGAGCTGCACCTGTCGGCATCACTGAGTCACCCTACCAGTCCTGGACGGACCACCCTGGACCTTTTGTTTTCTGCTTAAGCTACAGTAGAGTTGCTTATGAGTACTCAAAATTGAACACAATTTTAATACAACTAAATATCTTCTAGAGCCAAGCCCCTTTCCTACCGAGTGCGAACACCAGGAGAGTGGTGCCAGAAAAGAGGCAGGAAGACACAGCAGGGGGATTCTAGCAAGAAAGATACATGATCAAATATGAGATGAGGCAGGAGAAGTAGAAAGGGAATAAAGAGGGCACAGATGTAAGAGATCCTCAGAAAAACCACACCCAAGTTTCCTCTTTTACTCCCAACCCAAGCAAAATGAGAAAAGGAACGTAAGTATGAAAGAACCCCTGCATTCATGCTAAAAATTAAGAAGGATGCTTTTGTATGGCTTCCAAATGATTCTGATAAAATCAGACAGAAAGACAACAAAATCTAGAGACAACACTTACAGTCCTCTAATGAGCAAAAAAAAAGGAAGTAAACAACATTCTGGCAGAGCCCTACTAACACTCACAAGTATGGAGGGGAAAGGGCTGGGAGGAGGACAGCAGGGAACAGAAGGGAGCACTCGTTAGAATCACAGCTGTGGGCCAGCGCCATTCAAAAGCAGCTACTCAAGGAGATCCCGGGCACCATGCTCATATTCCACCAAGCAGGAGCAGGCAGTGTGGCAAGACTTCTCCCCAGGGAGGCATGCCTTCTTTTTGAGGCCCTGGGAAGCAGAGCAAGAATGGAGGACAGACAGAGCCATGCCTGTGGAGAGCTGTGCACAAAGAGTCAGCTTCAGAGAAAGAAGGTGATGAATAACACTAAATTCTTACCCATGTGATAGTCCAGGACCCTGCTCCTTTTCTTCTCATCTTAGTGTGCTGGTAATGTCAATATAGGGCTTCCCAGGTGGTGAGAGTGGTAAAGAACCCACCTTCAATGCAGGAGACACAAGAGATGTGAGTTTGATCCCTGGCTTGGGAAGATCCCCTGGAGTAGGAAATGGCAACCCACTCCAGTATTCTTGCCTGGAGAATCCCACAGACGGAAGAGTCTGGAGGGCTACAATCCATGGGGTTGCACAGAGTCAGGCATGACTGAAGTGAGTCAGCACGCAGTGTAAATATATGCCATCAGTCCTCCAGCTTAAAATTATCATCATCATCAACAGATATATAGAGAAGAGATCAAAGGATAATTCAGTCACCCGGTTTGTGGTTAAACAGGTAAACACCAAAAGTAAACAGACCTCTCTTTATTTGAGAAGATAGAAGAAAAAAAGGAGCCTATGAAATATATGAGTCTATGAATATGAAAATATTCTGCAGAGGAAGCATATGCATTTGAAAAAGATTTATAACAGGAAGAAAAACTTCAGATGAATTTCCTGGTGCTTTCTACAAATTTAAGAAAATATAGACTAATTAATGCTTACAGCCTCAAAAGCAGAGGCTGAGAAACTGGCAGAAAATGTTTTAAAAAATCTGAATTTAATACAGCCATAATGTAGGGGGAAAATAATATAAGATAAACTTTCTCTGGAAGTGATTAAGGCCAACAAATACAAAGTAGATGCATCCCAATTTTCATAGCAACATTATTTACAATAGCCAGGACATGGATGCAACCAAATATCCACCCACAGATGAACTGATACAGAAGATGTGGTGTATACACACACACACACGCACACACAATGGAATACTACTCAGCCATAAAAAAGAATGAAGCAATGCCATCTGCAGCAGCATGGACGGACCTAGAGATCATCATGCGAAGTGAAGGGAGTCAGAGATAGGAAGACAAACACCACACGATATTACTTTTATGTAGAATCTAAAATATGATGCAGATGAACTTATTTGCAAAACAGAAAGACTCATAGAGAAAGAAAACAAATTTACGGTTACCAAAGGGGAAAGGGGTGTGGGAGGGATAAATCAGGAGTTTTGGATTAGCAGACACAAACTTCTATATATGAACTAGATAAACTAGATCTTATTACATAGCACAGGGAGTTATATTTGGTATTTGGTAATAAACCATAATGGGAAAGAATATGAAAAAGAGTATATATATATATATATACACACACATATATGAATCACTCTGTTGTACACCAGAAACTAATACAACATTGCAAATCAATGATACTACAATTTTAAAATATATGTATATACTTAGAAAATATATATTTATATATATATATTATATAAAATCAAATTCGTGATATGCAAGAAAACAATGAACATTTTCTCAGACTTCAGAGAAAAAGATTAACAAGCTGAAATATCAAGAAATGACAAATCTAAATCACTAGTCTGATATATTCAACATATGGAGAAAAGAACAAACAGAACAAAAGCAGTATTAAGCAATATACCAGAAAAAAATTGTCGTGATTGATTTTACAGATTCAAGCAAATCTACTAAAGAGATATCTCAATCATAATCTGCAGGCATTTTTAAACTTCATGAATAGGAAAAAGAACCCCACAAATATTCAAAGGGGAAAAGCAGATTCATTCCTACTGATCCGAAGTCCCTCAACTACAAGCAAAAGAAAGTCAGATTATCTTAAGAAAAAAATTTGACTTAAGCAAAAAATAAGAGTTTTGATTCATGCAATCTGGGAAGTTCTGGGAAGTCCAAGATGAATTTGGTTTCACAGTCAACTGAATTAGGTCCCACGTGGTATCTTCTGAGCTATCTTCCTCTTTCCATTTCTAAATTCTGTGTGTCTCTGCTTGCCTTCATATTAATACTCACCCTTTTTCAATCTCTCTCTACATCTCTCTACCTGTCTATCTAGATAAATCTACAGGTAGGTAGGCGGATGGATGTGTAGATACACTGGTGACTAAAAGCTAGATGGATAGGTAGACAGGTAATGTAGACATGATTGACTGATTGTAAGACAGACAAACAGATATAACACATGATCTAGAGAGAGAGAGCTGCCAGTACCCTCAGTAACCCCAGACTCACAATGCTTACTAACCAACCCGAGCAGAAAAAATTCTGTCTTCCAACTCATTATATCAATCTCAAGGGAGTTCCAACTGGCTCTGGTTGAGTCAGGATCCCATGTGAGAAGCAGTCACTATCTTCAGTGACTGGCGGGCGTGGGGAGAGGTCAAAGCCGGCAGAGAATGAGGCTCAACAGAACCATGTGGATTTTCCCTAAGAAACCAGAAAAACTAAATGAGAAAAACACTAACTACTACCATTTACTAGATAGCAAGAAAGAATACTCACTCTGGCCCCAGACTGATACAGCAGTAAGCCCTATGCAATTTTTTTTTTCAGGTTTTGGGGAAAACACAATAAAAAGAAATCCGCATACAGACAACATGGCATGTGTGAAAGTAACAGAAATGCATTCTCAGATATGCAAAGGCCCCAGACTGATCCTACCTGAAATAAATTACTCAAAGGAGAACTCTAACAGATGGGAAATAAAGATGGGAGAGGAACTAACAGATGGGAAATAAAGATAGCCAATGAATAATAAACATAGGTTTAAACCCCACAAGATTTAAACAAAGCCTTTCTTTTTTCCCCACTATTAAATATTTTTGGTTTAGAGAAAGCAGGTCCAAAATGAGGCCAAAGAACAGGCACAAATCCTAAATAAGAGAGAGAGAGGCTGAATGAAAGATTATAGCAAACTGTGAGTTAGAATATAAGCTAAAGAGATGGGTAGGTTAGGTGTGATGATGAGGCTAAGGTGTGGTCCTGGAATGGGTATCCGAGTCATTAGAGTTTAAAATGTCAGGGAGGGAATTCCCTGGTGGTCTAGTGGTTAGGACTCTGTGTTTTCACTGCCAAGGGAGCAGGTTCACTCCTTGGCCAGGGAACTAAGGATTTATTCCTTGGTTGCTCCTGCCATGGGATGCAGCCAAAAAGAGAGAGAGAGAGATTAAAAAGTATAGAGTTTGTCAAGTAAGTAATGAATATTTCAGAGGGCACCCAGGAAAGGTTTGGGAAGGAGAGGAAAGTAGAATGAACTTGGATCATGCAAGAGAACCACACTATACTGACAGCAAGCAAGCAAGTACAGGAACAAATAAGGCAAGAAGGGTTAACGTTTGAGGGATGGCCGCAGTGGGTGAGGATGTGAGCACTGGGAGGGTTAGGACTCCGCTGCCCGTGTGATTCTGGGAAAGCTGACGCTCAGCAGCTGCAGGCTTGTCTCCCATTCCTGCTGCCAGATGTTACCTGCAGCACAAGAATCATCAGCCTGGGACAGAGCAGGCCCTTATATCCCACACTAGCAATACAGAGCCCTCTTGTTCTCGTGTCCTGATCCAGAGGTCAGGATTTGGTCTTAGAATCAGGAGCCAGTCCTGCTCTCAATCTTGGCACTTTTCCATACTCCTGCCAATCATATTTTTCATCTTTCAAGAGGAAGCCCTTTGAGAGCTGAGTTGACCTCTTGTATCCTCAGGCAAACAACCACAAGGATTTGGCCCGTGCTTTACCAAACAGCCTGGGTTCTCAAAATGCTGAGAGCTCACTGTGCCAGCAGCTTCTCATTCCTGGATGAATTAATTTTCATTCATGGAGTTCATTCAGAGTTGATATATCTTGTACAGTCTACCTTGTTTTGCTATAAAGATTCTCATATTGCGAAGAATAAGAAGATTCTCATCTTATTTTATAAAGGCTAAAACAGCGTAAGCTAAAACTTTCCATTGCAACAGCAAATTTCAAAGTAGACAATTTTTTTGCCTGTTATTTGTAAAACCCAACTGTGAAAACCTAAAGGGTCATTCTTCCTTGGTGGCTCAGACGGTAAAGAATCTGCCCACAGTGCAGGAGATCCAAGTTCAATTCCTGAGTCGGGAAGATCCCCTGGAGAAGGGAATGACAACCCACTCCAGTATTCTTGCCTGGAGAATTCTACGGACAGAGGAGCCTGGCAAGCTATACTCCATGGGGTTGCAAAGAATCGGACACGACTGAACAACTCACCCACACAAGGGTTTTAAGGGGCTTCCCTGATGACTCAGTAGTAAAGAATCCTGCAAATTCGGGAGATATGGGTTCAATCTCTGGGTCAGGAAGATCCCCTGGAGAAGGAAATTGCAACCTATTCCAATATTCTTGCCTTGGAAATCCCATGGACAGAAGAGCTTGGCAGACTACAGTCCGTGGGGTCACAAAAGAGTTGGGGTTTAAACACCATATACTTGTCTTTAAAAGTAGCAAAATCAAGGATGTCTACAATCAAAAAGACAATAACAAGTGCTAGCAAGGATGTAGAAAAATTAGAATCCTCATACAGTACTGTTGGAAATGTAAAAGTCACTTTGGAAAATAGTTTGGTAGTTTCTCAACATAGGGTTAAACTTAGTTACTGTATAACCCAGCAATTCCATTCCTAGGTATATACCCAAAAGAAACTTGTACATAGAA
>NW_011494755.1:7663745-7681833 GCF_000754665.1 Bison bison bison
TTGTTCATAGAAGCATTATTCACAATAGCCAAAAAGTAGAAACGAGCCAAACTGTTTATTGCATAAACAATACCAATACTTCCGGACTGTACCAAGCCATTCAAACACAACAGTTCTAGGGTTATTTCAGTATCCATCCCATCTGAGCCGGCAGTAAATAATATTCACTACAGAGATACCCGGCATGATGTCAAAAATTAGAATTACTGATCTTCATCACCAGAAATTTCAGAACTACCTTACAGTCACTCATTGTGCACCTCTCATTTTTCCCAGTTCAATGAACTTTGCTGGTCTTAGAGTTGGACCCAAAATTGCACTTGAGGCTTCTAAATCTATCCTCATCCCAGTTTCTTGCTTTTATGGCCAATCTTGGATCTGATTCTGTTTCCAGTGAGGCACTGTCCCTCAGAATCCAGCCTCTGGCTCTATACACAACAGCTTGGAAAAAGAGATGCTGCAAGCACACTAGCCTCCCCTATAAGGGGTGTGAATCAAGCATTACTTAGAAAGCTTTAACCTGTCACTCTGCATGGAGATAGGAGGTGATGTGTCACCTTCAAACCCCTACATGTAGAGATTGGAGAAATATAAAACAGAGAAACTGCAATCTCTCAGAAATTCTGTAGGTCAAAACCCACAATAAAAATCCCTGCTCTAGAATAAAAAATCTATCACTCCTTCTCCATCAACTTAATATTGATGACAGATAGCTGTCCACCCCATGAGAATCAGCTTACCAGTAACTGTAATTAGAAGCCCAATTTTAATGCTAGCTACCGGCCTACAAAATACTGAATGTGAAATTCTTAAATATACATATTCATGAGCTAAGAACTTTATTTCATCCTATGTCTCTCTTAAATTACATGCAGAGAAACCATCATGGAAGATCTCTGAGTCTCATTCTGGCCATGAATGCTTTAGACTTTGAGCCCTGAAATCATCAAGTTTTTGGTTTCCCTGCTTTTTCAGATGTTTCCAAAGTTCTTACACATGATTCAGAGACCAGCATGGAATAACTGGTTTTATCTTTAAAAGCTACTTCTGCTAAGGAGATGTTTAATAGAGTTACACAGGTAGTATAAATATTACTGCGCTATAGAATCAGATGGTTAATTTACTTTTGACACCCTACAAGCAAATGAATTCCCACCAAAAGAAATATAAAGATTTCCCCCTTTTAACCCTAGAGTAATGCTTCTCAAACCAACCTCCATATTAGAAGTACTGGGGGGAACTTAAAAAATAATGATGCTCAAGTCTCAGCCCAAAAGATTCTGATGAGTCTGGGGTGGGACCTGAGCATTTATACATTTTAAAATCTATCCCCCTCACCAGGGATTCTAATGGGTAGCCAAGGATTATGAAATACTGTTAAAGAGTGTGGGAGAGCAAAAAGCCAGCAGAGAGATTTAAAAACAGGACAGAGCACCAAAATGTTAGACTTTTAGACCCAGCAAACAGATTAACACCTACTCCCAAAGTTAGCCTCAACAATCTGGTGAGCATTGTACTAGACAAATTGTAGAGAATCAAAATCCTGTACAGAAAGTGAACTTAAGACATTTGTAGATGCATAAAACTAGGGAATGTACAAATCCTGGTAAACATGTGTAATAGGCAAGTGACATTCTAAAGTAGATACACAAAAACACAAGGGAAAAGGTAGGCTGGAATAGAACTAAAATCATTAAGCTTCCAAAAGATAACATTACATACCGAGCAAGTGAGAGCTTGAACTGATGATGTGAATCCCACTTGATAACGTTTCTATATAATGTATTAGTACAGCTTTATTCTATGTCATTCTGTTAAGTTACAGAGAAGGTGTCTTGGAAGGTCCCCTTGAGTCTTGTTCTGCCCCTGAATGCTGGAGACTCTGAGCCTTGAAATAATCAAGTCTTTGGTTTTTCTGCTTTTTAAAATGTTTTAGAAGTTCTTTCTTATGATTTCAGAGACCAGGATAAAATACTGGTTTTATCTTAAATGGCTAGAAAAGCTCATCCTAAGCCAAAGGACAGCATAACCTCTGTGTCAAGAATATCCTCACCTCCAGTTTAAAATTTTAAATAAATAAATAAGAATTTCTCAAAAGTGGCTTAAAGGTAGTTCAGGGCAACAAGGCTTTTGTTTTAGTATTTTCCAGTCAAGAGGGTTTGGAAAGTTGAGAAGATTCTGAGTACAGTCATTTTATTTTTAAATGTATCAAGATTCAGAGAGGAAGCAAGACCAACCTGGCATTCTGCAAGTCAAAAAATAAAAACTCTTGAAGGATGGTGAAAAGAGCAATAAGAAAAGACAAATGCTCTCTTGTACTAAAACCTGCCCCATAGGGAGCACACTCAGAGGTCATTTCTCCCACTCAGTTTTCAAAATAGAGAGAGAAAATGGAGAGCTTGCAGAAATTATGAATCAGAATTTGCTGGAAGCCCTCACCTATCTGATAACGGTTTATATGTTCCTGACTCTCTGTGCTGAAAATACTAGACTTTCTGCAACATTTGCTGCAGCTTTCTCCAATCTATTGTTTGGTCCATCCATGTTTAGTTATGAGGTTTTTATAATTAACTTTAAAATTTTTATAATATTTACTGGAAAATAAATATCTTCCTTTGAGATATCTTTATTTTTTCTGAGCTTAGGAAGTCATCTACACCTCACAGCTTTGATACATATTATTATCCGATTTTCTTCTGTGGCTTATTTATATTCAATTTTATTGTTATTACTAAGATTCATCTAATTTTTGGTAGCCACCAATCTAATTTTTTAAGTTACCAACTGTTAGTAAATGTCATATTTTGAATATTTTTATTATAAAAGAAATGCTCATAAACAGTGAAACCATACAAAGTTGACAATAAAAATATTACTAATATCTTTCCACCACTCTTTAATTCCCATTATCTTGAAGTAGACCCTATTAACCACAAAGTATTATTTTTCCATATCTCTGAGAAACACATATACAAATACATTCATGCACAAATATAAATAATGGTTTTACTTCTGTTTTTATAAAGTATCATATATGCTCAAACACAGCAAAAAAAAAAAAAAGTGCCCCCAAAATTCACAATCACAAGATCTAACAAGTTGTTTCCTCTTGTCATTTAATCAATTCTCAACCTCACAAAGATAACTAATGACCTCCCAAGTGGCAAATCCAATGGCCACTTTTCAATCTTTTTCTCATTCTAGCAACTGATCTTTGGCACTTTCCAACCTCATCCCCACCTTTTTCCAAAAGCTCCTTTAACTCTCTCCTGGCATAAACTCTTCATATTCTCATTATCTCTCAATTTTTCCTTTGTGCCCCTTCCTTTACACACCCTTTCTATTGAATGTATTGGCCTCTCCTCTCTCACTCTATAACCTCACTGAAATATCTGTTCATTGCCCCTGACGTCAGCTACTGCAACAACCAGAAACCTTCAAGTATCCTTGTCACTTGACTTTCCTAACCCTTTGAACCAAGTACCATTAAATTTACTTCCAACATTCATCCTCTATTATATTACGTATTCCTTAGCCTAGTTTAATTCCTTCTCATTTATTCTTATTTATTGCAGATTATCTTGTATACTTTGGTCATCTGATGTGAAGAACTGACTTATTCCCTGATGCTGGGAAAGATTGAAGGCAGGAGAACAAGGGGATGACAGAGGATGAGATGGTTGGATGGCATCACTGACTCAATAGACATGAGTTTGAGTAAGCTCTGGGAGTTGGTGATGGACAGGGAAGCCTGGCGTGCTGCAGTCCATGGGGTTGCAAAGAATCGGACACGACTGAGAGACTGAACTGAACTGATCTTGTTTCTAGTCTCTTCCATCTCTAAATCATCCTCTATGACACCATAAGACTGTCAATTTTTTAGAATGATAAATCTCATTATGTTTGTCCTCTCAAGTTTCCCCTTCATCTCATCAGTGAGTCTCCTTTCCCATGGAACAATATTTAAATTCTTTCAGATAGTACAATCTGGTTTCAATTAGTTCTTTAAACTAATCTCCAGTCAATTCTCTTATGCAAACTGTTTTTGTGCAAAAACTTGCCCTCTATTCCTCAAATAAGTTGCCATATTCATATTATACATCTTTGCCTTGTTGCTCTTCCCAGAAAAAAAAAAATAATAGCAATAGCTAATATTTACTGAGTATGAGCTATGATCTATGTGTCTATCCTTTTTTACTCTTTTTATCTTCATAAAATCTCCATAAGATAAACTCTATCATCATTCCCATGTACAGACAAGAAAACTTGCCTGTTAAGGACATCTCTCAATTTGATCACCCACCAAAAATCTACTTTTTCCTCCAGATGCAGCTCAAATACTACCTCCTTCCTCCTTAGCCTTGCAGTCAGAATTCAAAACATGATAGATATTCAATAAATGTCATAGCTCAGTTGGTAAAGAATCCACCTGCAATGCAGGAGACCTTGGTTCAATTCCTGCATCTGAAAGATCCGCTGGAGAAGGAATAGGCTACCCACTCCAGTATTCTTGGGCTTCCCTAGTGGCTCAGCTGGTAAAGAATCCGCCTGCAAATGAGGGAGACCTGGGTTTGATCCCTGGGTTGGGAAGATGCCCTGGAGAAGGGAAACGTACCCACTCTAGTATTCTGGCCAGGAAAATTCCATGTACTGTACAGTCCATGGGGTCACAAAGAGTCAGACACGACTGAGCGAATTTCACTTCACTATAGAATAAAGACAGAATAGCTAGAAGGTAATCTGTCATTAATTCTTGCACAGAATTAAGAATGAAATATTCACTGATGTTTGTGACTGTGTGGAGCTTTCTCTCATGTGCTATTTGAGTTGTTTCTTATTTGTCCCTTCCATTTTAGTCACAGTGCTATTTGGAAACAACTTAAATCATCTATGTAAGTACCTGAAAAGCCAGAGACAATAAGACTCTCTTCATGTTCACTGCCTTCTGGGAAGTAAGTCAGAAACATCATTGTCCCCACCTTGAACCTCTGGATAACCATTATCTTCCTATTGCCCCAAATGTTCCCTATGAAGATGAAGAGCATGGCTGAACGGGCATACGATGCCAGCATTATTAGGAGCATGAGACTGAGCATTTCCATTACACTTTAAACTTGAGCAAGAAGATCCCTGGACCTTTCTGACCACGTCCCTTCTCATGGAACAAGGCTTTAATGGAGCCGAGGGTACACGGTTACCCACAGCTTGTATTTCTCCCTCAGAAACATTCTTCTTATACCTGGACTCAAGAATTTCCTGCCAAAAATGGCCCTGAGCCCACTTCCGAAGCCAGAGCAGACTACTTCCCTGGGCTCTTCATTATGAGAGCAGAGCAGATCATACCAATAAACTGGTTACTCCTAGGGCCAAGGAATGGCCAGGAGAGTCCTGTGTATATGGACATGGATGCCATAAGTGAGGGTATCCCCACACAAACACGAGTGCCCTCATGGTACTAGACAGAGTGAGGAGTGAGAAGAAAAGAGAGAGCTCAAGTATGAGCTGGGGGTCAGGGTCCTCCAAGCTGCCATGTTCAGGAGTGGAACCCTTAGAAACCCAAGAAAATTGACCTTCTAAGTAATTATGAAGGTATATTAGTCAAAGAGGTAGACAGAAGGTATTTTATGTAATAATGTGTTAACTTGAAGCATAACATAAATATTGAGATATCATGATATATGGACACTCAATTGTGAGCTCTGTCAGTTTGAGGGATGGGCTTGGGGAATGCCCTTACACTAGCTGCTGCTGCTGCTTCAGTCGTGTCTGACTCTGTGCGACCCCACAGACAGAAGCCCACCAGGCTCCTCCATCCCTGGGAGTCTACGGGCAAGAATACTGGAGTGGGTTGCCATTTCCTTCTCCAAGAGAGAGCTGTTAATTGCTAGAGCTGGTTCTTTAGCAGCATTCAATAGAAAAATTGAGAAAGGGCAGGATCAGGAGTCAAACAGGCAAGGGGTGAAGAGTAGTGAGAGTCTCTGCACATATAAAACATATTCTGGAATTAGCTCTTGTGTAAAACAGATTATGAAAAGAAATCCCCAAAATAAAGCTAAGTTCTGGGTCTCAAACTCCTACAGAAAGCATGAGGAAACAACCATGAAGATGGTCCCAAGAAAAAAGTCTGGGCCAGCATCCAGAGGTATCACACCCCGCAGGAAGAAATAGGCAAGAAGCCAACTCCACACCAGGAGGCAGGCACACTTCACTGTCTAACTCTCAGACCGCCATTTGTGATGCTTCCTACCTGAATGGTACCCCGGTGTGTGTACAATGCTGCAGTTCTGCAAGGAGTCCAGGAACAGCACTGTCATGATGCCACAAACATAGATGATCCCTGTGAGTGACAGCAATACTGGCTGTTCTGCCTGTGCTCACAATGTCAACTGCACACTGACAGCCAGGTCTAGCAATCTAAGTCTCCAGAGGTGGCAGGAGCTGTGGACCAGGCCCATGAGGCTGGAATAATGCCACAGCAAGCAAATGACTGTGGCTCAGATCATGAACTCCTAATTTGCCAAATTCAGACTTAAAGTGAAGAAAGTGGGGAAAACCACTAGACCATTCAGGTATGACCTAAATCAAATCCCTTATGCTTATATAGTGGAAATGAGAAATAGATTTAAGGGACTAGATCTGATAGACAGAGTGCCTGATGAACTGTGGATGGAGGTTCGTGACATTGTACAGGAGACAGGGATCAAGACCATCCCCAAGAAAAAGAAATACAAAAAGGCAAAATGGCTGTTTGAGGAGGCCTTACAAATAGCTGTGAAAAGAAGAGAAGTAAAAAGCAAAGGACAAAAGGAAAGATATACCCATTTGAATTCAGAGTTCCAAAGAATAGCAAGGAGAGATAAGAAAGCCTTCCTCGGTGATCACTGCAAAGAAATAGAGGAAAACAATAGAATGTGAAAAACTAGAGATCTCTGCAAGAAAATTAGAGATACCAAGGGAACATTTCATGCAAAGATGGGCTCAATAAAGGACAGAAATGGTATGGACCTAATAGAAGCATAAGATATTAAGAAGAGGTGGCAAGAATACACAGAAGAACTGTACAAAAAAAGATCTTCACAACCCAGATAATCACAATGGTGTGATCACTCACCTAGAGCCAGACATCCTGGAATGTGAAGTCAAGTGGTCCTTAGGAAGCATCACTATGAACAAAGTTAGTGGAGGTGATGGAATTCCAGTTGAGCTATTTCAAATCCTAAAAGATGATGCTGTGAAAGTGCTGTAGTCAATATGTCAACAAATTTGGAAAACTCAGCAGTGGCCACAGGAGTGGAAAAGGTCAGTTTTCATTCCAATCCCAAAGAAAGGCAATGCCAAAGAATGTTCTAACTACCGCACAATTGCACTCATCACACACTAGTAAAGTAATTCTCAAAATTCTCCAAGCCAGGCTTCAATAGTATGTGAACTGTGAACTTCCAGATGTTCAAGCTGGATTTAGAAAAGGCAGAGGAACCAGAGATCAAATTGCCAACATCCACTGGATCTTCAAAAAAGCAAGAGAGTTCCAGAAAAACATCTATTTCTGCTTTATTGACTATGCCAAAGCCTTTGACTGTGTGAATCACAATAAACTGTGGACAATTCTTCAAGAGATGGGAATACCAGACCACCTGATCTGCCTCTTGAGAAACCTGTATGCAGGTCAGGAAGCAGCAATTAGAACTGGACATGGAACAACAGACTGGTTCCAAATAGGAAAAGGAGTACATCGAGGCTGTATACTGTCACCCTACTTATTTAACTTATATATACAGGGTACATTACATGAAATGCAGAGCTGGATGAAGCACAAGCTGGAATCAAGATTCTTGAGAGAAATATCAGTAACCTCAGATATGCAGATGACACTACCCTTATGGCAGAAAGTGAAGAAGAACTAAAGAGCCTCTTGATGAAAGTGAAAGAGAAGAGTGAAAAAGTTGGCTTAAAGCTCAACATTCAGAAAACTAAGATCATGGCATCTGGTCCCATCACTTCATGGCAAATCAATGGGGAAACAGTGGAAACAGTGGCAGACTTTACTTTTGGGGGGCTCCAAAATCACCACAGATGGTGACTACAGTCATGAAATTAAAAGATGCTTACTTCTCGGAAGGAAAGTTATGACCAACCTAGACAACATATTAAAAAGCAGAGACATTACTTTGTCAGCAAATGTCCATCTAGTCAAGGCTATGGTTTTTCCAGTAGTCATGTATGGATGTGAGAGTTGGACTATAAAGAAAGCTGAGCACCAAAGAATTGATGCTTTTAAATTGTGGTGTTGGAGGACTCTTGAAAGTCCCTTGGACTGCAAGGAGATCTAACCGGTCCATTCTAAAGGAGATCAGTCCTGGGTGTTCATTGGAAGGACTGATGTTGAAGCTGAAACTCCAATACTTTGGCCACCTGATGCAAAGAGCTGACTCATTGGAAAATACCCTGATGCTGGGAAAGTTTGAGGGCAGGAGGAGAAGGGGACAACAGGGGATGAGATGGTTGGATGGCATCACCGAGTCAATGGACATGAGTTTGGGTAAACTCCGGGAGCTGGTGATGGACAGGGAGGCCTGGCTTGCTGCAGTCCATGGGGTCACAAAGAGTGGGACACAACTGAGCAACTGAACTGAACTGAAGCAAATAAAATTCCCAATCTTCAAAATACTTCACTGTGATAGAAGGGCCAACCGAGTAAAAGCCAATTTGGTACTCAGTCTAGCCTGTTCCATATCCCAAGAGAAATGAAGCAGTGTTCATCTTTCTAAGTCATGTGTCAACAGATACAAATGATTTGATAACTACTCTGTCTAGATCCAGGAATTTTTCAAATCAGAATATGTACAGTAACAAAGTCCCTGAAACAAGCTTTCAGGAACTCTTTTGTGTTGTCAGGTTTCCTGCATTGCAGGCATATTCTTTACCTCCTGAGCCACTAGGGAAGCCTAACATAAAGTCCCTGAAACAATCTTTCAGGAACTCTTGTGTGTTGTGGAGTATGCACCAGTGAAGCTTCATACAGTTTAGGGACTGATTCTAGAATTTGACAAATCTAATTCATTGATGGTAAGCAACAGAAATTAAAGCTATGTTAAGCAAAAATGATAATCGTGATGCAACATTATGGGGGAGCTCTCAGAATTCAAGGAAAGGCTGGAGATCAGTCTTGGAAGAGACAAAATCCACTGGTACATTGGGGGATCTCATTTCAAAAAATCTTCAGTAAACAGAAGGATGGATGACTTTCAATGATTCTCGGTCCTGTTTTTCTTTATACAGGATTCAAATTTCACAAGAAAAAAAAATTATTCAATTGACCCAATTAACCTAGTAAAAGCTAGTCATACGCCTACTCCTGGAAACAAGATACCCAGATTAACAGTTCCACAAAACTGTGTCAAATAGAGAAAGTGGAAAATTGTCCCCAGAAGATTACCAAAAGAAAATGAGACAGATGCAGGGAAACCAAATATTGGTAAATCACTGGTGCTACTTACGTATGGGAATATAGGCAAATCACTTACTGCTATTTACTGACATTTGTGTTCCCTCCAAAATTCATGGGTTTAAACCTAATGCCCAATGTGATGCTATTTGGAGATAGGGCCTTTAGGTCATGAGGGTGGAGACCTCATGAGTAGTATTAGTGCCTTTATAAAGGAGACCCAAAGAGGAAACCCTCGTCTCCTATGCCATGTGAGGACACAGCAAGGAGGGGGCGGTCTGTGAACCAGGAAACAGGCCCTCACCAGATGTTAAATCAGCCACTGCCTTGACCTTGGACTTCCAGCCTCCAGAACTATGGGAAATAAGCTTCTGTTGTTTATAAGCCACACAGCCTACGGTATGCTATTTGTTGTTTGTTTTAGTCACTGAGTCGTGTCCAACTCTTTTGCGACCCCATGGACTGTAGCCCACCAGGCTCTTCTGTCCATGGGATTTCCTTGGCAAAAATACTGGAGTGGGTTGCCACTTCCTTCTCCAGGGGATCTTCCAACCCAGAGACTGAACCTGCGTCTCCAGCACTGCAGGCAGATTCTTTACCACTGAGCCACTAGGGAAGTCCTTGGTATGCTATTATGGCAACCCTAACCAAGATAGTCACCCACTTAGATCTTCTGTTAAAATGTGACTTCACAGGTCAAGGATCTTTATTGAGTTTCTCACTGATGTATACCAATTACCTCAGATGAAACCCTGACACATGGAGGACACTTAATAAATATTTTTTGGTATGGCAGAGACTAACACAATATTGTAAAACAATTATCTTCTAATTAAAAATTTTTTTAAATTTTTTGAAAGAATGACTCTCTCCAAGACTCAGTTTCCACATTTGAAACTCAGATACCTTGTACACATATGTGTATTATATGTTAAAATGCCCACCACTGTGCTACAACATAATAGGTACTCAAGAAATTCTGATTTAGTTATTGTTTTTATTAGGCTAAGTAGTGCTAGAATTATCTACTACAAATCAAGTAGGAAAATTCCATTGCCAATATGGCAGCTACTCCATAATAAAAATTATCCATTATGAGTTCAATGAAGGCAGTTAACTGAATTCCAGAACAAAGTAAATAATTGGACGAGTGATGTAATAATAGGAAAGGAAATGGAAAAATGAATTTTTAAAGCGCGCATGTCCTCGGGGGAGCCTGGCAGCCTACGAGAGGCACCAGCGCAGCACTGGCTCTGCACCCACAATGTGACACATCTCCGGGCCCTCAGTGATGCTCTAACACTTTTCTTTCATTCTCAGTTGATTTTGTTTTCCCTTCCTTTCTGTTGTTGTCCAGTTGCCCAGTCGTGTCCGACTCTTTATGACCCGGTGGACTGCAGCACGCGAGGCCTCCCTGTCCTCCACCATCTCCTGGAGTTTGTCCAAGTCCATTTCCACTGCACTGGTGATGCCATCCAGCCATCTCATCCTCTAACTGCAACAGTATCTATCAGATTCTGAGAGCCTTGATTACAATGCATTCCTACTTCCCTCGCTCTCAAAGGTTGGTCTTTCTACTTCTCTTTAAAAATTAGAAGCCATTAAAACTAGATGAAAAAGAAAAGAGGGAAATGGGAGAAATAGATCCAAGACATTCATCCACATGTTCCCCCCTTTCTTCCTATTTCAGTGGAAAGAAGATTTTCCTCCTCCTTTTCAAAGGCTAGCTTTTCCCTCTACACTCTATTCCCCCTGGTTTCTCCCAGCTGTGACTTCAGCAATCATCTCATCTTTATTGGATCTTAATTCCTGCCAACCTTTAAATTTTCCTTTTCTCTAATTACAAATCAAGTTCACCATTCCTTTTCCTAAAACTGTTCTCAGAACCTTTATCTCTTTCGATCTCTAAACTTTCCTTTGCTTTCATTGACAAACTGAAAGTTCTCTGCAGCTGGCAGCTCATTGCAGACTTGTCCCTGTAGTGTCTATAGAAGGTGGAGGCTGCACTCATTGTCCTCCCTTCCCGCTCATTCTTCAGCCACTGAAGCCATCCACTGCCTCGACCTATAGAAACTACAGAGACAAGTCTGCAATGAGCTGCCAGCTGCCAGATCCAGGGTCTGCTGTGTAATCATCTTCCCACTTGACTTCTGTGCAGGAGACCTCACCTCCTAAATCAGACACCTGAATCCCCTCCTAAAAATTTGTCAAGTTCTGGTGGTTCTCTCTAGTTTGTTTTCTCAGCAAACATACATTGAGCATCTACCCAGCACTGTCCTGGGTATAAGGAAATAAAAGTAAATAAGATCTAAGTGCAGCACAGTATCCTGGAATGGAATTATGGAGTAATTGTGGAATTGAGGACATAAGTGGAAAAATTGACAAAATCTGAATAAAGTAGTATTTAAAGTAGCTTCAAGTATTGTGCTAATGTTATTTTCTTAGTTTTGAAAAATGTGCCAAAGTTAGGCAGAATTAGAAAATGGGGAAAGCCAGGTTAAGGATATATGGGAATTCTCTATAACAGCTTTGCAAGTTTTCCATAAATCTAAAACTATTTTGAAATGAAAAGTTTTTTAAAGAGAATAAAATACATTCTCTGCCCTCGCCAATTTAACAATGACTCAGTCTTAGGATAAATGAAGTAAATGGTAGAAAACTCTATGAACCGTAAAATCTTCCATCAGG
The DNA here is from genome assembly GCF_000754665.1 of Bison bison bison. NCBI lineage: Eukaryota > Metazoa > Chordata > Mammalia > Artiodactyla > Bovidae > Bison > Bison bison. The sequence goes on from NW_011494755.1 coordinate 7,675,879, forward strand.
ATTAAATAAAGAACCTGATCTCGTTTCCTCAGCATTTTCCCCCATCGTGAGTAGTATGATCTGGATGCATCCCCTGTACTATGCTGGAAGCAGTTTATGAGAAGGGGATAGAGGGGTATTGAACAGTGAATTTTTACACATTTCTAATAATAAATTTTGAGGCTTTAGGAGGCCTCAAATTAATGAACACCAACTCTAGCTAAATCATCCCACTTTCTAAGAAGTTGAGTTTAAATACATTATCTACATACTTTCTTTGTTCTTCTCAAGGCAAATAGTTCAAAGTTTGAAGGAGTAACAAGCTCAACAGAGGTGATTTTTCAGCCTTCTTATTGTCTGGCTGCCAGGGTTCCTGGAAATGGCATTTTTAATGAGCATTTTTTTTCTTCTGCAGGAGACTTTGATGTGGTTGGAAATTTATTTTCCTCTCGAGTATAGGCAGGGCACCAATTAACCCACACAGAGCACCCTCGCTGTCCTCCCAGCTTGGAGTTTATTACACTTACTATGCAATGAATAAAAGCCATTATCTCACCTCCTGTTACGCTTCCCTCCTGAGGACTCAAAGCAATTTCTTAAGCAACTTTCTGCTCTCTCAGTCTTTTAAAAATCTCCACTTTACCTTTTTTCCAAAAATGAACATGTGATAGCAGCAGAGGTGGAAAGAGGGAAAAGATGGGCTAGGAGAGTTGCTCTAATTGGTTTTATCCACTTCAAGTTTATTTATACTGAGCCAACAGTATGACAGGCATAAAGGGACAAAGATGACTGAATTACATGCGGGTCTAAGGATTCACAGTTTGGTGGTGGGAATTTTCACATACAACATACATACATGTAGAACAAGGCAGAAGGCCATGGATGCTAGAATTCTTTTTCTTAAACAATGAAATGTAAGTGACAGTTATATTTGAAAAAAATTGTTTTCATATAAAAGGGCACTGCTCTTGGTCAAATGGAGATGATGTAACCTTGTGAATTTAAGGCCTTCACAATCTGCTATTTGGGAAAAAAAACTAAGAACATTGATGAAAAATAATTTAAATGTGAAAGCTGGAGGCATCTGGCCAAAACTGTGTAAGGCTTTGGGTTGCCAAAGTTCTCTCTTCTTCCTCTACTGCTCCAGCATGTCTAACTTAAAAAAAAAAAAATGTTTTCATTTAAAAGTCCATTCTTTCATCACATGGTAAAAATCTATCTGAAAGACAGGCTGGTAAGTAGAGAATCTAGCTGAGAGGCCACTTGCCCTTCTGAAACTCCTGTTGCTGACAGGAAGATGAGGAGGATGGATATTTGGAAGAACGGACAGTATCTGCCACATTGAGAAATGAAAAGAGTTCATGCTCCTTAAATGCAAATTCCTTCCCATCAACTTGGACCCCATTTCTGATCTAGGTCTATATATTCCAAATACATACTGGACGTTTCCATTTGAAACTCGACATGCAAATGGCAAGCATTGCTGTGTTTCCCTCTAAGGGAAGGACGTGCACAGTGTATGTCTACAATGGCCAGGGATGGCCCAGCCGTCGTAGATCTTGATGTGGAACCCACATGTTGAGAATGACAGAAAAAGAAGGAAAGTTTTGAGTTCACTGGACCACCTGTCTTGACATTTAGAGGAGAGAAAAGTGAACTTTACCTTTTTTTCAGTAACTGTGTTTTGAGGTCTTTATCACCTGGAATCCTGATGAAAGATCCTCACCTCTCCAGTGCCCCTATGTATGTGACCACAAAAGTCACCCAGTTTCCCAAGCCAGAAGCAGAAAGTAATCCTCTACTCCTTTGCCCTCCTCATCTCCAATACCAACAATACCAGTTTCTATCGTTTCTCTCCTATATATTTTAAAATCTGTATTTGCCCTCCATCCCAGCTGATTAATGCCTGTATTCACTGTCTCTTGCTTAGACATCTGCACTGCTGCTCCTGTGCCTCTAGCCTTGTCTACTGTCAATCCATCCTAAAGAAACAAAGAGAATCACATCTCCCTTTCCCTGAAGCCTTCAGTTGCTCCCCATTTTCAAATGTATCAAATCCAAGCTGTTCCCAAGACATTTAAGGCTATTTATGACATGATTCCTGCCTCCTACCACACCACTCTTCTATATCTCTGTGCGTTTGTATAGACTGTTTCCTCTGCCTAGAATTTCTCTGCTCCCTGGTCTTCCTGGGGGAAAATGTTTTATTTCTTTAAACTTAAGCTCAGATATCATCTTCTCCCTAAAGTCTTTCCTGGAATTAGTCAGTCTCTCCAATGTGCTGCCCTTCATTCTGTACACGACTACATTGTTTATTTATCATATTAAACAATGAATTAATGTAAGAGAAACTCTGAACCAAGATGGTAACACAGGAGGCTCCTAAATTTCCCTCCTCCCACAGACACATGAATATATGGCTGTACGTGGAGCAATTCTCTCTGAAAGAAATCCAGAAAGAAACTAAATGACGACTGTACATTGGGCAAATGATAAAATATCCATATAGAAATGGGTGGGGAAGACTGAGTCACACTCTCACCATAAACCTCACCCCACACCATACCATATTATCAGGAGGGAACTCCCAACTCCCAGCTTCTTCCTGAGGAGTGAGGGGTTTGGACTGTACACTTAGTGCCTCCACTTTTACAGCTCTAGGAACAAGGCAAGGATGCCTGTTCTTGCCACTTTTATTCAATATAATACTGGAAGTCCTAGCCACAGCAATGAAGAGAGAAATAAATAAATAAATGAAAGGCATCCAAATCAGAAAGAAGTAAAACTGTTTGTATTTGCAGATGACATATTGTACAGAAAACCTAAAGACTCCACCAAACAATTGTCAGGACTAATTACTAAGTAATGATCGCAGCCCCATGGACAGTAGCCTGCCAGGCTCTTCTGTTCATGATATTTCACAAGCAAGAATATTGCAGTGGATTGCCATTTCCTTCTCCAGGGGATCTTCCCAACCCAGAGGTCAAACCTAGGTCTCTGGCATTGCAGGCATATTCTTTACCATCTGAGCCACCAGGGAAGCCCAAATTCAGTAAAGTTACAGAACATAAAATCAATCCACAAAACCCACAGGGTGTGGGGAGAATCAGAAGCATCTCTAAATGCTAACAACATTGGAAAAAGAAATAAACTAATGTCTTTTGCAATAACATCAAAAGAATGAAATATTTAGGAATAAATTTAACCAAGTAAAAGATCTATACACTGAAAACTATACAACTTTAATGAATGAAACTGAAGACTACACAAAGAAATGGAAAGATACCCCATGTTCAGATTACAGGAATTAATATTGCTAAAATGTTCTTAATACTGTTATCTATAGGTTAACGCAATCCCTATCAAAACCCCAATTTTTCATAGAAATAGAAGAATCCTAAAATCCATATGGAAACACAAAAAACCCCAAACAGCCAAAGTAATCTTGAGAGAGAAAAAGAGAGCTAGAGGTATCACACTTTCTGATTTCAAAGTGTACTACAAAGCTATAGTAATTACAACATTTAAAGCAGAGACATTACTTTGCTGACAAAAGTCCATATAGTCAAAGCTATGGTTTTTCCAGTGGTCATGTATGGATGTAAGTGTTGGACCATAAAGAAGGCTGAGTGCCAAAGAATTGATGCTTTTGAACTGTAGTGTTGGAGAAGACTCTTAAGAGTCCCTTGGACTGCAAGGAGATCCAACCAGTCAATTCTAAAGGAAACCAATCCTGAATATTCATTGAAGGGACTGATGATGAGGCCAAAGCTCCAATACTTTGACTACCAGACCTGAAGAGCCAACACATTGGGAAAGATCCTGATGCTGGGAAACTGAAGGCAGGAGGAGAAGGGGATGACAAAGGATGAGATAGTTGGATGCCATCACCAACTCAATGGACATGAGTTTCAGCAAGCTCCGGCAGGTGGTGAAGGACAGGAAATCCTGGCGTGTGCAGTCCATAAGGTATCAAAGAGTCAGACACAACTGAGCTACTGAACAACAACAACAATGGTACTGGTATAACTGGCATAAAAACAGATGTATAAATCAACAGAATGGAAAAGAGTTTCCAGTGATAAATCCATGCATATAAGGTCAATTAATTCATACCAAAGAAGTCAAGAATGTACAATAGGAAAAGAATAGTTGGAAAACCAGATATCCACATGCAGAAGAATAAAACTAGATGCCTCTAATACACCATACACAAAAATCAGCTCAAAATGGATTAAAGATTTGAGCAAAGACATGAAACTATAAATCTTCTAGAAGAAAACATAAGGAAAAGCTCTCTGACATTGTTATTGGCAATGAATTTTTGGATTTGACCCCAAAAGCAAAAATAAACAGTGGGATTATATCAAACTAGAAAGTTCTGTACAGCAAAGGAAGCCATCAGCAAAATAAAAAGGCTATCTATGGAACAGAAGAGAATACTGCAAATCACAAATACAACAAATGCTTAATATCCAAAATATCAAGAAACACAATTCAATAGCAACAAACAAACAACCCATTTTTTAAATGGGCAAAGAACTTCAGTTCAGTTCAGTCGTTCAGTCGTGTCCTACTCTTTGCGACCCCATGGACTGCAGCACCCCAGGCCTCCCTGTCCGTCACCAACTTCCAGAGTTTACTCAAACTCATGTCCATTGAGTTGGTGATGCCATCCAACCATCTCATCCTCTGTCGTCCCCTTCTCCTCCCACCTTCAATTTTTCCCAGCATCAGAGTCTTTTCCAGTGAGTCAGTTCTTCACGTCACATGGCCAAAGTATTGGAGTTTCAGCTTCAACATCAGTCCTTTCAGTGAATATTCAGGACTGATTTCCTTTAGGACGGATTGGTTGGATCTCCTTGCAGTCCAAGGGACTCTAAGAATCTTCTCTAACACCACAGTTCAAAAGCATCAATTCTCTGGCACTCAGCTTTCTTTACGGTCCAACTCTCACGTCCATACATGACTACTGGAAAAACCATAGCTTTGACTAGAAGGACCTTTGTTGGCAAAGTAATGTCTCTGCTTTTTAATATGCTGTCTAGGTTGGTCATAGCTTTTCTTCCAAGAGCAAGTATCTTTTAATTTCATGGTTGCAGTCACCATCTGCAGTGATTTTGGATCCCCAAAAAATAAAGTCTGTCACTGTTTCCACTGTTTCCCCATCTATTTGCCAGGAAGCAATGGGACCAGATACCATGATCTTAGTTTTTTGAACGCTGAGTTTTAACCGAACTTCTTCACTCTCCTCTTTCACTTTCATCAAGAGACTCTAGTTCTTCTTCACTTTCTGCCATAAGAGTGGTGTCAGCTGCATATCTGAGGTTATCGATATTTCTCCCGGCAACCTTGATTCCACCTTGTGTTTTATCCAGCCCAGCATTTCTCATGAGGTACTCTGCATATAAGTTAAATAAGCAAAGTGACAATATACAGCCTTGACGTACTCCTTTCCCAATTTGGAACCAAGTCTGTTGTTCCATGTCTAGTTCTAACTATTGCTTCCTGACCTGCAGAACAGATTTCTCAAGAGGCAGGTAAGGTGATCTGTTATTCCCACCCCTTTCAGAATTTTCCGCAGTTTGTGGTGATCCACACAGTCAAAGGCTTTGGCATAGTCAATAAAGCAGAAATAGATGTTTTTCTGGAACTCTTGTGCTTTTTCGATGATCCAATGGATGTTGGCAATTTAATCTCTGGTTCCTCTGCCTTTTCTAAAACCAGCTTGAACATCTGGAAGTTCTTGGTTCACATACTGTTGAAGCTGGGCTTGGAGAATTTTGAGCATTACTTTACTAGTGTGTGAGATGAGTGCAATTGTGCAGTAGTTTGACCATTCTTTGGCATTGCCTTTCTTTGGGACTGGAAAGAAAACTGACCTTTTCCAGTCTTGGGGCCACTGCTGAGTTTTCCAAATTAGCTGGCATATTGAGTGCAGCACTTTCACAGTATCATCTTTTAGGATTTGGAATA
>NW_011494755.1:7681933-7699457 GCF_000754665.1 Bison bison bison
CTAACTTTGTTCATAATGATGCTTCCTAAGGCCCACTTGACTTCACATTCCAGGATGTCTGGCTCTAGGTGAGTGATCACACCATCCTGATTATCTGGGTCATGAAGATCTTTTTTGTATAGGTCTTCTGTGTATTCTTGCCACCTCTTCTTAATGTCTTCTGCTTCTGTTAGGTCCATACCATTTCTGTCCTTTATCGTGCCCATCTTTGCATGGAATTTTCCCTTGGTATCTCTAATTTTCTTGAAGAGATCTCTAGTCTTTCCCATTCTATTGTTTTCCTCTATTGCTTTGCGCTGATCACTGAGGAAGGCTTTCTTATCTCTCCTTGCTTTTCTTTGGAACTCTGAATTCAAATGGGTATATCTTTCCTTTTCTCCTTTGCTTTTCACGTCTCTTCTTTTCACAGGTATTTGTAAGGCCTCCTCAGACAACCATTTTTTCAAAGACAATGTACAAATGGCCAACAGGTAAATGAAAAGATGCTCAACATCACTAATCCCTGGGGAAAAGCAAATCAAAACCACACTGAGCTATCACTTCATACCTGTTAAGATGTCTATCATCAAAAAGATAAAATTTGTGATAAGGATGTGGAGAAAAGGGATCCCTTGTGCATTTGGTGGGAATATAAACTGGTACAGGCACTACGGAAAATACTACAGCGATTCCTCAAGAAATTCGTAATAAAACGTCTATATAATCCTGTAATCCCACTTCACATTCAAAGAAAATGAAATCAGCATGTCAAAAAGGCATCCACACTTCCACGTTCATTGTAGTATTAGTCACAATAACCAAGGCATGGAAACAACCTAAGTATGTGTCAACAGATGAATGGATGGTGTGAAAATGTGATACACACACACAACACACATATTTAAGCCTGTACATTAATCAGCCTTTAAAAAAGAAGGAAATTCTACCATATGCCACACATAACTGAATCTGGAGGGCTTTATGTCAGGTGAAATAAACCAGATAGATACTGTATGATATTACATGGAATCTAAAAAGAAAAAAAAGCCAAATTCAGAAACAGGCAGCAGAATAGAATTGTGGAGGAAATAGGGAGAGGCTGGGAAAAGAGTACCAACATTTAGGCACAAAATGAATCAGGTCAGAGGATTTAAGGTATAACATGGTAACTATACTGTAGTATAGTTAGCACAGTTAATAATACTGTATTGCATAATTAAAATTTACTAAGAGAGTAGAATTTAAATGTCACACACACACAAACAGGTAAATATGTGAGCTGATGCACGTGTTAATTAACTCAGTGATGAGTCCTTTCACAATGGATTCATACATCAAATCTTCACATCATACACTTGAAATATATTTCAATTTTATTTGTCAAATTATACCTCAATAAAGCTAGAAAACTGTAGCCAAAAAGTTAAATAAGTAAATAAATAAACAAATAAATGGATAGATCCAACACATCGATGGACAGATAGATAATAATAATAGAAAAATTTTTAACGAAAAAAGGTTAGAAAACAGATCGAAAATTTCACCTGACCTGGCAATAGTGGTATCTCGGGCTCCCTTCTAAATAGCTTATCTGAAATTTGGTCATCATTTTTTTTTAATTAGAGTATATGGGAGGGATTGGGGGCAGGAGGAGAAGGGGACGACAGAGGATGAGATGGCTGCATGGCATCACTGACTCGATGGACGTGAGTCTGAGTGAACTCTGGGAGTTGGTGATGGACAGGGAGGCCTGGCGTGCTGCGATTCATGGGGTCACAAAGAGTCGGACATGACTGAGCGACTGATCTGATCTGATAAAATATAGAGTATAGTTCCCTGTGCTATACAGTAGGTCATTCTTTACCTACTTCATATACAGTAGTATGTATATGTTAACCTTAAATTCCTAATTTATATTTGTTGAACCTAAAATGTAGAGCACTGTCCCCAAGATTTAAACACTTCAACTGTTTCTAATATTGTAAGGAACATGTCTAGTAAATACCTTTTTCCTGACTCAAAGCACACTAACTTCTCAGGAGATAAGATATTGAATCAAAATGAATAAACAATTTTGATAAATATAGCCAAATTAGCTTTTCAATTTGACCTTTTTCCTGAAGAAACATACTCTCAGCAAAAGTGAAAATAAAAAAAGTATCATTTGCATTATTATCTCTTCAAATATTTTTAATATCATTTTAAAAATTTCAAGTTCTAGTTGACCATTTTCCTTCTTTTCCTTATTATTTCATTAAATGGGAAGTGATATCTCACTGCTTTCTTTCATTTCCAAGGAAGATATTTTTCACATTTATTTTATCGTCTTTCTAAGTTTTTTTTTTCATTTCCTTTGCCCATCAAAATTCCATTTAACTTCCCTCTCTAGGAATTTTTCTAAGGTTTTAGATAACTATGAATCCAATATTTAGACCTTGTGCTCAAGTAGGAAAGGAATCATACGTACAGATTATAAATGACTGTAAATGATATCCATATAAATAATATATATATTGCAGTTTTATAATCTTACAAATTTAATTGGACAAGGAGGTTTCTGTTACTGACATAAACTACAAAGGTATACTAATATGATGCCTGCTGTTTCTGAAAAATATGCCAAAATATTACAAAAAAATGTAATAACCTTAATGTATACACATAAAGTACAATTCATGAACACAAACACGGATGTTAATAAAAGCTACCCTTAAATGAGTGATGACTAACTGCCAGGAATTTTATTTAAAATATTATCCCAAGGTCACACTGAAAATTCAAATCTTGGCCAGTATGATTTCAAAGTCATAGTCTTTCCAAGATGCTCTCCTTCACCATGGGTTGTAGGGTAAGTCAGATGAATTAAAAGGTCATAAAATTCTTATTTCCTCCTCAAGGAAATTCATAATTTACATTCTCTAATGTATAACTTTATGGCTATTTTTCAAGACATCATATAGATGTTTTTTTTTAAATTGGAAGATAACTGCTTTACAATGTTGTGCTGGTTTCTGCTATACAAAAATGCGAATCAGCCATAAGTGTATATGCATGTGTGTGTGTGTGTGTGTGTGTGTATCCACTCCCCCTTGAGCTTCCCTCCCACACCCTCCCCAGCCCATCCCCACCCCTCTCTAGGTCATCACAAAGCACCAGGCTGGGCTCCCTGTTATACAGCAGATTACCACTAGCTATCTATTTTACACTGATAGTGTGTATATATTTGTCTGTGCTACTCTCTCAATTTGCCCCACCCTCTCCTTCCCCTGCTATGTCCACAAGTCTGTTCTATACATATGCCTCTCTATTCCTGCCCTCAAAAAGGTTCATCAGCCAATAGGTTTATGGCTTTTTTAAAAGCGTATGTTACAAAACAGGAATAGATTCACAGACATGGAAAGCAAATCTATGGTTACTACTAGCTCAGTTGTTAAAGAATCCACCTGCAATGCATGAGACCCTGGTTCGATTCCTGGGTCAGGAAGATCCGCTGGAGAAGGGATAGGCTGCCCACTCCAGTATTCTTGGGCTTCCCTTGTGGCTCAGCTGGTAAAGAATCTGCCTGCAATGTGGAAGACCTGGGTTCAACCCCTGGGTTGGGAAGATCCCCTGGAGAAGGGAAAGACTACCCACTCCAGTATTCTGGCCTGGAGAATTCCACGGGTAATTCTACATGGTGGAATTCTGGCCTGGTAAATTCCACGAATTTACAGTCCATCAGGTCACAAAGAGTCAGACCCAACTAAGCAATTTTCATTTTAAGAGGAAAGGGAGGGGGAGGAATAAATCTGAAATTTGGGATTAATAGATACACACTAGTATCTTCGAAATAGATAAACAAGGACCTACTGTGTAGCACAGAGAACTATAGTCAGTATCTTGTAATAACCTATAATGGAAAAGAATCTGAAATGAATACATATGTATAACTGAATCACTTTGCTGTACACCTGAAGCATTATAAATCAGCTACACTTCAATTAAAACAAAATAAAATTTTTAAAAATGTATGTTCGTTTGAGAATACATGCAGTCATGTGAGATTCTAATTAGGCAAATATCGTGTAAATACTAAAGCTCTAGAATTGTAAACTTTGTTTCTACCTACCAATATACATCCTAGATATATTTGCTACATTCAAAATAAGTAGAAATTCCTTTTTCAGATAAAGAACGCTAACTAGAGATTATTAGGATGAGATGTTTCTCACAAGATCTGTCCCCTTTTTCTCTTTTGTCAGGGGCAATTTTTTAAGGAAAATCCAACCATATTATCATTGGAAAGGTTATTTTCAGAGTCTGTTATGTTTCAAACAAAGTTAATTGTGTTGAGCTGGGAACCTAGCAAGAAGCAGACGAATTCATTTGTACCTAAGTCCATCTTGAGAGTAGGTTCAATAGTTTGGAAAGTGATGAGATAAAATATGCTTTGAAACCTAAGAATTTCCAAATTGTATAAGAAGTATCTAAACCATCAGTATGTATTAAAGTTCCACACTTGAACCAGAGCCATCTATTTATACTCACAGTAAGAACCCAAATAAGCTTATTATTCTCACCTATTAAAACAGAGCTCTCCAAGGAACTTTCTCATATTAAGCACTGCTATCTACACAACAACAACAACAAAAGCATTAGTACCTCAAAGAAGGGCCTCAGAACACATGTAAATTCTAGAAATTTCAGAAAATGACTATCAAGGGACCTTGACTTTTAATTCTATAAGTAAACAATGCACAACAGTCAGAAATGTTTAGTGGCATGTTAATGAAAGTCAGCCTGCATAACTTTAATTGGGTACTGGAAATTATTCCTCATGTTGCCAAGAAAAACAGATGGAGTGTATCATTTCAAAGAAAGACGTAATGAAACTTCCCTTGAAGAAACTGCTGAAGGAAAATAGTACACTTGATAATACAACAAACTTTAAGAATACATACATGTGACATTTAAATGGAAAAAGCACGAAAGAAAACAAGAGTAAAACCAGCAATCTCCATTCCTAACACATGTCAATATGATGTCTAGAGAGCCCCAGCTCCTTACCTAGCAACCATTTGGTCACCCGGTTGACATTGCCTGTTACAAGGAGAGAATGTTCTGGTCATCTGCCTCATCTGAGGAGTATCCACCCAAGGGGTAGAAAACCAAAGACTAAAAGATAAGTAATGCATGTACGCAGATTGTGAGAATCTGCTCATCATGAACCAAGTAACTTACCAGTTGCTTCATTAAAATAAAACTCCAGAGGCAAGAAGATTCTCATGACTCATGAGTAAGGGGAATTTTCTCATTCCACTAAATAAATTTCTGACACATATCCACAGATGTTGCATAGCCATAATTAAGACTGGGAAGTTGTTCAGTTTGAGTGGCTATGAAGTGAAAGTGTTAGTCACTCAGTCATGTCCAACTCTGTGACCCCATGGACTGTAGCCTGCTGGGCTCCTCTGTCCATGGTATTCTTCAGGCAAGGATACTGAAGTGGGTTGTCATTCCCTTCTCCACGGGATCTTCCCAATGCAGGGATCAAACCCAGATCTCCTGCACTGACTAATCTATCATTCAGTTCAGTTCAGTCGCTCACTAGTGTCCAACTCTTTGCGACCCCATGAACTGCAGCACGCCAGGCCTCCCTGTCCATCACCAACTCCCGGAGTTCACCCATGCCCATTGAATCAATGATGCTGTCCAACCATCTCATCCTATGTCATCCCCTTCTCCTCCTGCCCTCAATCTTTCCCAGCATCAGGGTCTTTTCAAACGAGTCAGCTCTTCACATCGGGTGGCCAAAGTATTGGAGTTTCAGCTTCAACATCAGTCCTTCCAATGAACATCCAGGACTGATCTCCTTTAGGATGGACTGGTTGGATCTCCTTGCAGTCCCAAGGGATTCTCAAGAGTCTTCTCCGACACCACAGTTCAGCTTTGGTGCTCAGCTTTCTTTATAGTCCAACTCTCACATCCACTCATGACTACTGGAAAAACCATAGCCTTGACTAGACAGACTTGGCATAGTAATGTCTCTGCTTTTTAATATGCTGTCTAGGTTGGTCATAACTTTCCTTCCAAGGAGTAAGCGTCTTTTAATTTCATTGCTGCAATCGCCATCTGCAGTGATTTTGGAGCCCAGAAAAATAAAGTCAGCTGTTTCCACTGTTTCCCCATCTATCATTAATCATTCAAAATAAATAAATATTGAAAACGAAAGAAATCTTTGTGTAGCACTTTAGAACAGGTGGAATAAAGTGCTACCACCTCATTAAAGTCCCCAGCCACCCTCTCGTGACAACTCGCCCCTCTTTCCTGTACCATTTCATGTTGCTTTCCTTGTCCACTCTCAGCCATGTTTATGTCTCTGTTCCTCCATCCCAGCCTTGATCTGAAAGCATCACTTTCGGAAGTGAAGTCGCTCCGTCGTGTCCGACTCTTTGCAACCCCATAGACTGTAGCCTACCAGGTTCCGCCGTCCATGGGATTTTCCAGGCAAGAATACTGGAGTGGGTTGCCTTTTCCTTCTCCAGGAGATCTTCCTGACCCAGGAATTGAACCCAGGTCTCCCGCATTGTAGGCAAACGCTTTACTATCTGAGCCACCAGGGAAGTCACTTCCAGAAGTGACAGCCAAGATCAATTTGTGGTTGATTCATTAATGAACAGTTGAAAACCCTTTCAAGCTCTAGTACATAATATTTTGAGTATTGGCTCTAACTTGATTTTGCTTTTAACCATCTTTATAGCCTTCAGTGAATTATGATAACAGCATCAAAGTGGTTTCCAATTCTCAGAGGACTTTCACCACTGAATCTGATGAAGATCAGATTCATGAAGATGCAGTCCTATGAGGTAAGGAAGGTAAGTATTATTAGTCCCATTTTAGAATGGAGATGATGGCGCCCAGCATTAAATAAGTTCTCTGAAGCTACACCAACTGGTGGCAGAAGCTTCTGAGTCCTAATTCAGTGCTGTTACCATTCCATGGTGCTAGTCCATGATAGACTGGTAAGATGAAGGGGGACTCCCATTAGGCATGCTTAGGGGACAAGGATGATCAGACCTGGGTTTTCATCTGATTCACTGCCCTCAGCTGCCTGTTTTCTTGAGTAATACCTGAAAGAGATATGCTGGTAGATTTTTGAGAAGGGGTGAAAAAGGGGATGAAAGGCTTCAGGCAAAGGGTGAGAATGAGAAAAAGAAAAGACATGCAGGAGTTAGTAAAAGGGGTGAAATTTTAGGGACAAAAGATGTTTAAAGAGGACTTTTAAGAAGTTTTGTTCTAAGGCAGACACTGAAACCCTTTCTCCCAAAGCTACAAGAAAACAACAGTAAAAATCAACATTGTTTTTTAATGTTTTTAGTTAACACTTGCATTTTTCTTTTGATTTTTAAATGTATGAATTTCTAGAATGGGTCCCAACATTTGGGCTCTAATAGAAGGAAGGACACTTTTACAAATCATCAGTCCCGTGAAGCCAAAATTAGAGAAAACAATAAGTTCCCCTCTTCCCTCTCTCCCTCACACACACTCACAGAATGTAATCTCATTACTTTGACCTGACAATATGTAATCCTCCATTTACCTTTTAACTGAAGGAAATAATAAATTGTGAGCCTGTTAACATCCTGGAGAAGTTGTTTGCCACAGACGGTGACAGATGAAACAGGAGGATGTGAAATGCCCTTCCATCTGACCCCACCTGAATGCTGGCCCTGCAGGCTGCCAAAACTGGAGCCATTATCTGAAAGCTGACAATTCATCTGAGCACGAGAAAGCACAGCGTCCTGAAAAATAAACTGGCATAAAGTCAAGGGAAGGACTTGAGTTCCCTGATCTTAAAAAAAAAAAACCCTGTCAACCCCAAACTGTCTCCTCAAAAGCAATATTGACCAATCTGGGAGATCTGAAACTGTGAGGGCTGCAAACTGGATCAAGGAGTCTATAATCCGATTTGGCAAATGCCTTTTTTTCAGCAGATAGATAACCTAAAATCAACTCGGGGGGGTGGGGGTGGGGAATGACACTTGTGACTTGAAAACTTTGTAAACTACTGATATAAGATGAAACACAGCAAAATCCAGTTTAATTTCAGATCAATTTAAAGGGACATTTTTGCATTTCTTAATTTTAACCTATCTCCATAATCCATTCATAAAATATGCATTGCACAAAGGAAAACAATAGTATTTAGCTAATTTGTTTGGCAGATGAATGTATTTTACTCCTTCACCTGGGAAAATCTTTTTTAAAAAAAATCATATTCAAAGGAGTAAGTTCCGTAAGATAGTAAGAATAAAACAGAATATCCCAAGCTTCTTACTAGACATGGTAGAATGTTATTTAGAAAGAATTCAAATTCAGCACAATACTGTTATAGTGAAAACCAAGAGATTAGTTTCTTTGGATCCAGATAGGAAGTGGAAACTTATCCTTTCTGAGTTCCCTCTATAATATACAGCAAGTCCTTCAAGTACACTATTTAATTTTATCACTACAATCTTAAGAGCTAGGTGTCACTAGTCTCGTTTTAAGAAAAAATAAGTAAAGTTCTCAAGCTTAAGTAAAATATCCAAGATGACTCAACGATTGGGGTGACCAAAAAGTTTGTTCAGGTTTTTCTGTAAGATGTGGTGGAGAAACCCAATATTAAGTGATGGAGTGTGGTTTATACTTAGACTTCTCTAATTATTCATCTCCTGTGCTTTTTCACTGGACCATAATGCCTACTATACTACATCACCTTTCTACTGTCCCATTACAAGTCATTAGCAAGATGAGTTGCATGTTCCACAAGGCACCAATATGTACACAGTCTATGTCTTATGTTTGGCTCATATTCTTCTGCATAAGAAAAAACTCAGTAGGTGTAGGGAGGAAGATGTGGATTTGCACTCTACCTGCATAATACATTAGGATTTCAAATTACCTTAAGCTATTAAGAAAGCATCATTCTTATGATTCCCTGGAAGAGGGCATAGCAACACACTCTAGTCTTGTTGCCTGGAGAATCCCATGGACAGAGGAGCCTGGCAGGTACAGTCCATAGGGTCACAAAGAGTCGGACATGACTGAAGTGACTTATAATGCATGCACACACAAGGAAACCCAAATGAATGGCTCTCCTCTTTTCCTACTTGAATTCTGAACCCACGGAGAGAGCCAAAAAAACAATAGATGAGGGCCAAAACATTTCCTTTATTTCTAGACAGGCTAGATGGAAGGACAAAGCTCTCCATCTATTAGCCAGATGGGTGGGCTCACTAATATAGTGTGTATGCCCGGAATTAGGCAGGACTTGTCTACCCACCACAGGCCAACTGGACAAACTCAGACTTTTCTATTTGGGGGCTTATACCTGTGGAGTATACAAAACAGAGGAGCCGAACGCTATGTGGGCTTCCTTCAGGCAGTTTGCTCCTAAGAAAAAGGAGGGCATGGGGGCTGAGCTGAGCATGCCCAGTTCCTTTCTCAAAATCTAAATCAAGTAATTCACTCCTCCCATGGCCATGTGAGTTGGGTCTAAGGAAAGAAGCTAGGAGGAGTATTTAGGGAAAAAAAATCTTCCTTATAAAAACTGGTAATAAGGAGGATGCATCACTTCCCTAAGCAGTTTCAATGTCCAAGAGCCATCTGATGATAGGGAGGCCGAGCAGCATAGACGCTTAGGGGCAAAATCTGCACTAGCACATCCCTTACCCAGAATCACAATCAAGTAACCAGATGCAGGGATGAGCAGGGGAATGGGATCAGGAGTCAGACCAAGGGAGTCTGAATGGATCTGCAAAATAGGAGATGGCCAGAAGCCAATACCTGGAGCTGGAATAGGAAAATCAGAAAACGTGAACAGGGCTAAAGGCGCATGTTTCAGGAGTGGGTAGGACTACTTCATAAACCTCCAGGCCTATCTTTTCTGAAGATGTAATATCACAGTTGTCTGTGCGTTAAATCAGTGGTTCCAAGCTACATCTTTTGGAAGAGTACTGGTCTCTCTGTATCAGAATCACCAGAATACTTATTAAAAGTACAAACTCCTAGATCTTGCCACATAGCTGCAGTTTCAGTAGTGTGTTCTAGGTGATGCCATACCAGGAAAGGCCACTAAAAACCATCACAGCCTGCGATGAGGGTTTGCTGAAGGTGAAAATCACTCCAGCTGAACAGGTCCCTCTGGACCCCCTGGGCCAGCTTTAGAGACACTGGCAGCATTCCTACCTGCAAGAAAGGCAGCTTCTTGAGATAGGAAATCCTCACTCTCCTCCTAATGCTGCAGCCTGAGAGCCAGAGCGCCGGCTGGCCTCAGAGCTTTCCCAGTACTCATTCAGTAGAGAAGTCAGATATCGCAAAGAGGGAAGCCCACACCTCCAGGCATTTAGCTGATACCCTCCCAAGTCAACTGTTTCAGGCTGGAAGTATTGGAATACATCAACACATCAGCCAGGGCTCTCTTCTAAGAGGACCTTTCTCAAAGTTCCACCTTTCTCAAAGGCAACCCTGAATCATGGTAAATCCCACTCCTTCAGTAGCTCAATCATTTTCTGCCACTTGGCCTCAATTTATTTTAGAGTTCATAACTCTTTACAGATAAACAGCGTTCACATATATATATGGGAACACTATACATATATACTGCTGTTGCTGCTGCTGCTAAGTCGCTTCAGTCGTGTCCGACTCTGTGCGACCCCATAGACGGCAGCCCACCAGGCCCCACCATCCCTGGGATTCTCCAGGCAAGAACACTGGAGTGGGTCGCCATTTCCTCCTCCAATACATATATATATATAACTTTATGTTAAATTTGGAGAAGGAAATGTCAACCCACTCCAGTATTCTTGCCTAGAGAATTCCGTGGACAGAAGAGCCTGGTGGGCTGCTGTCCATAGGGTCGCACAGAATCGGACACAACTGAAGCGACTTAGCATGAATGCATGCATATGTTAAATTATTCATACCTTTAAAAAAATCAATCCTTTGCATAGAAAAAGAAGGCTTTTAAATGGAAACATGTTTTTACACCTATCAGATAAAATATGATATGATTAAAAAAACAAAGAAGGGGGAAGAGAATCAATATGTGCTTTTTATTCCCACAATAAAACTGATCCCTGCGAAAGTCAGTGTCAAGTGCCAAACAGGAAATGATCAAGCTACCAAAACTACACTCCCATATACATTTTTAACCATGTTTCTAAACCCTACTATTCATTCTAGGTCCTTCCTCAAATTTTAGCCTTGTATTTTAAACCACTCAATTGTCATTCTATAATAAGCACACTGCTATAAAACTTCTTCTCTTGGTGGTCTAGATGTTAAGTTTAGCCTTCCACCCTGAGATTTCAAGCCCACTGATGCCCACTTGAGGTCCCTACCATGGATATTCTCAAGTCATCTGCCCATCTCAGTCAATCAGTGCCTGTATATGCCCTTAACAGAAATTATCAGCATCCTATCCTGGTGTATTCAGTGTAGGAAGAGCTGTATTTTAGACACTGTCACAAAGGAATGAGTGGAAACAAAAGAAGCTAACATTTTATCAACCCCTAAACTAACCCACTTGTGATCTGAGTTCATATGTAAGTTGTAGTTCATTTTAGTTAAGCCCATCTTCATGGTAACTGGTTAATTTTTTGCTAAAGTGATTTATATCCATTTCCTCTTATAAAATCATCTGGCCCTCCCATAAGTCCTTTTAGGCAATTTTAATCCCCATTGTTTTCTCTTGGGACCTATTTCCTTCAGCTTTCATACTTTCTGGTATACTGAAATAGTAAGTAAAGCTTCCAAAAGTGACTAACTTCAGATGTTACACATGAAAAGAGCAGTTTTCAGAACTGTCTTAAACAGCTCGTTCCTTCCTTCAAATGATATCTACCACAGAAACTTGATGTACAAAATGGCTAAAAGTAGAGTGGCTCTGTCTTCAGAGATGAGAGAATCTGGATGGATGGGCTTGTGCTTACTCCTGACCCTTGGGCTGCCCAGAAGAACCTTTCCAGAAATCTAGAAATCTACAGACCACATTTCGAAAATACTTGTGCTAAAGGAATCCGAATTCTTTACATATCTTAAATATGTTGATGATTTTTACTCTAATTTGGAGACCATGCCATGCATGCATAGACCAAATATTAAAATCAAATGAACAGCAAATAAATCGATATAGAATCAATGAAAATAATACTGCAACAAATAAAGAAGCCAACTACAAGGTGTGAAAACTCAAGAGAAAAAGTAGACTCTTAAAAATAATAAAACAATTTCTAGAAAAGTGAAAGGAAAATTCTGGCAACTAGTTGCACGATGTTCTCAAAGATACATGAAGACATGATTTTTATAAAATAGCAAGCCTTAATGAAGAATATAGTTAAATGACAAAAGAGATTCCAAAGAAACTAGAGAAAAGCACAAGTCCATTATAGCATAACAAAATTAAAATCTCCATTGAAGGAAGTAAACAGCAGATATGACTTTGAATAAAACTATAACAATAATATTGAAGACAAACATGGCAAGATTCCCTGCACAGAAAGGTGAAGAAAATAAAAATTATAATTATGACAATGAAAAAAATAATTTTGAAAATAGGGAACGAGAGAGATCATCCAGGGAGAAACCAGTAAGGAAACATGGCCTTAAAAGACACGTTAGAGCAGATGGACTTAACAGATACAGTCAGTCCTCTATGTCTGCAGTGCTGCGTCTGTGGATTCAACCAGTTAATTTTCCTCCATGTATGCAGATGTTGCGTCTGTGGCTGCCCAGTGCCTGGATATGGAGGGCTAACTGTACCATGCCACTTTATGTAAGAGGCTTGAGCGTGGGAGATTTTGGTTCCCAGAGGGGTCCTGGAACCGATGCCCTTCAGATATGGAGTGCTGACTTTACATAATTAAAAACAAGGAGTAAATACTCAACCTGCAAGTAATAATGTTTTGAAGAAAGAAAGCAGAAATATTAGAACCCCAAAATAAATAATAAACAAGAAAGAAGGAAGATGAACAAAATTTTTCAGGATTAAAAAAAAAAATGAGTCCTGAGTCTATAAACAACCACAGTATCCTGTTCTATGAAAAATTATTGAAATAGAAACCATTTCTAGACGCAAAAGGACAAATTATTTTAATTATATAGATAAAGAAAAGTACTATAAGATACAAAAGGTAACCTGAAAAGGACACAATTCAAGCTTGCCTCAGTCTTCATCACATGTATAAAACCAGAAGAAAATGGAGGTGTGTCTGCAATATTTTGAGGGGAAAAAAACATACCAAACCAAAATCCTAAACTTAGCTGACTTTTCTTTCACAAACAAAAGCAACAGAAAGAATTTCTCATGCAAGGCTTCAGCAAGATTGTCACAAATATACCCTTCATAGAAATGAACTGCAGTACATTGTACAACTGAAGAAGTTGAAAGAGGACTAAAGAAATCAAAAGTCCATAAAGTGCAGCAAGATATTTTTTGACCCACTTCCTAGGGTAATGAAAATAAAAACAAAAATAAACAAATGGGGCCTATTTAAACTTAAAAACTTTTGCACAGCAAAAGAAACCATACACAAGACAAAAAGACAGTCCTCAGAATGGGAGAAAATATTTGCAACAAAACAACTGACAGATTAATCTCCAAAATATACAAACAGCTCATGCAGCTCAATATTAAAAAACCAAACAACCACATTAAAAAATAGGCGTGGATTAAAGATCTGAACGTAAGACCAGAAACTATAAAACTCCTAGAGGAGAACATAGGCAAAACACTCTCTGACATACATCACAGCAGGATCCTCTATGACCCACCTCCCAGAATACTGGAAATAAAAGCAAAAATAAACAAATGGGACTTAATTAAACTTAAAAGCTTGGGCACATCAAAGGAAACTATTAGCAAGGTGATAAGGCAGCCTTCAGAATGGGAGAAAATAATAGCAAATGAAGCAACTGACAAACAACTAATCTCAAAAATATACAAGCAACTCCTACAGCTCAACTCCAGAAAAATAAATGACCCAATCAAAAAATGGGCCAAAGAACTAAATAGACATTTCTCCAAAGAAGACATACAGATGGCTAACAAACACATGAAAAGATGCTCAACATCACTCATTATCAGAGAAATGCAAATCAAAACCACTATGAGGTACCATTTCACGCCAGTCAGAATGGCTGCGATCCAAAAGTCTACAAGCAATAAATGCTGGAGAGGGTGTGGAGAAAAGGGAACCCTCTTACACTGTTGGTGGGAATGCAAACTAGTACAGCCACTATGGAGAACAGTGTGGAGATTCCTTAAAAAACTGGAAATAGAACTGCCTTATGATCCAGCAATCCCACTGCTGGGCATACACACTGAGGAAACCAGAAGGGAAAGAGACACGTGTACCCCAATGTTCATCGCAGCACTGTTTATAATAGCCAGGACATGGAAGCAACCTAGATGCCCATCAGCAGATGAATGGATAAGAAAGCTGTGGTACATATACACAATGGAGTATTACTCAGCCATTAAAAAGAATACATTTGAATCAGTTCTAATGAGGTGGATGAAACTGGAACCTATTATACAGAGTGAAGTAAGCCAGAAAGAAAAACACCAATACAGTATACTAACGCATATATATGGAATTTAGAAAGATGGTAACAATAACCCTGTGTACGAGACAGCAAAAGAGACACTGATGTATAGAACAGTCTTATGGACTCTGTGGGAGAGGGAGAGGGTGAGAAGATTTGGGAGAATGGCATTGAAACATGTATAATATCACGTATGAAACGAGTCGCCAGTCCAGGTTCAATGCACGATACTGGATGCATGGGGCTGGTGCACTGGGACGACCCAGAGGGATGGTATGGGGAGGGAGGAGGGAGGAGGGTTCAGGATGGGGAACACATGTATACCTGTGGCGGATTCATTTCGATATTTGGCAAAACTAATACAATATTGTAAAGTTTAAAAATAAAATAAAATTTTTAAAAAAATAGGCAGAACACCTAAACAGACATTTCTCCAAAGAAGACACACAGATGGCTAACAAACACATGAAAAGATGCTCAACATCACTCATTATTAGAGAAATGCAAATCAAACCTGCAATGAGGTATCATCTCACACTGATCAGAATGGTCATCATTTAAAAAAAAGAAAATCTACAAACAATAAGTGCTGGAGAGGGTGTGGAGAAAAGGGAACCCTTTTCCATTCCCTGTCGGGGGAAATGTAAGCTGATACAGCCACTATGAGGACAGTATGGAGGTTGTTAAAAAAAAAACTAAACACAGAACTAGCACATGACCAGCAGTCCCACTCCCGGGCATATATCCAGAGAAAACCATAATTCAAAAATACACACGAACCCAGCGTTCACTGTAGCACTAGTTACAATAGCCAGGACATGGAAGCAACCTAAACGTCCATCAACAGAAACTGAAAGTGAAAGAAAGTGAAGTCGCTCAGTCGTGTCCGACTCTTTGCGACCCCATGGACTGTAGCCTACCAGGCTTCTCAGTCCATGGGATTTTCCAGGCAAGAGTACTGGAGTGGGTTGTCATTTCCTTCTCCAGGGGATCTTCCCTACCCAAGGATCGAACCCGGGTCTCTCGCATCGTAGACAGATGCTTTTACCCTCTGAGCCACCAAGGAAGCCCCCATCAACAGAGGAATGGATAAAGAAGATGTGGTAAATATACAGAATGGACTGTTACTCAGCCATAAAAAGGAATAAAACTGTGCCATTTGCAGAAACGTGAATGGACCTAGAGACTGTCATGCAGAGTGTAAGTCAGAAAGAGAAAAACAAATATCATATATTAATGCATTTATGTGGACTCTAGAAAAATGGTATAGATGAACTGATTTGCCAAGCAGAAATAAAGACAGACATAGAGAACAAATGTATGTAAACCAAAGGGGTAAGAAAGGTGGGATGGATGGGGAAGATTAGGATTGGCATATATACCCTACTATGTATAAAATAGATAACTAATGAGAACCGACTATATAGCACAGGGAACTCTACTTAATGCTCTGTTGTGACCTAAATAGGAAGGAAATCCAAAAAGAGACATGATACACAGAGCTGACTCCCTTTGCTGTACAGCAAAAACTAACATCATTATAAAGCAACTATACACCAGTTTTTAAAAAAGGAGTAAAAAACCAAAATATAAAGGCACTGATGTCAGTATAAAAACCAATTCAACATGGAAAATGAGTACAAAACTTACTGCAAATACAATTTTTTAATTTAACTCAAAGGAAAAAAGTTTATAAGGAAACATTCATTGGTTAAAATACAACACTAACTATTTAGAAATAACTCTATGAGAATAAATCATGGAAAGGACAGAGGATGCAAAGGTTAGGTAAATTCCACACCACAAATTAGTAAGAGTTAAAAATTACTTCTTGAGCCTTATTTTTATTTTTATAAAATCATAAGACTGTCATTAGTAGTATTTTTGATGAGCTAAAATTCATTACTGACCTTCCTGGTAAAAATGACTAAAAATACTGGATAAAATATAACTGTTTACAATTTATTCTTAAATATTCAATAAACTGATAAGAAAATAAATGACCCTCAGAAAACAAAAATTAAATGACAAAAAATCTAGAGGTATAAGTACAGAACTAAATCTGGCTTTGTTTTGAGGTGTGTTCTGAATCCTGATAACCCTGACCTTCTATTTTCACAGCCTCACAGACTGCAGAGGACAAAAGACACAGTTCACCTAAAACAGGCAATCTCATGGACGACTGTGGGGATTAAAAGCGGGCTTGCAAAAGGCTACATGTACATCAGTGTAAAGTGAGCAGAATTAAACTCATCTCATGCACCCTTATGGCAGAAAGTGAAGAACTAAAGAGCCTCTTGATGGAAGTGAAAGAGGAGGGTGAAAAAGTTGGCTTAAAGCTCAACATTCAGAAAACTAAGACCATGGCATCTGGTCCAATCACTTCATGGCAAAAAGAGGGGGTAACAGTGGCTGACTTTATTTTTCTGAGCTCTAAAATCACTGCAGATGGTGATTGCAGCCATGAAATTAAAAGATGCTTACTCCTTGGAAGGAAAGTTATGACCAACCTAGACAGCATATTAAAAAGCAGAGACAAAGTCAACAAAGGTCCATCTAGTCAAGGCTATGGTTTTTCCAGTGG
Source organism: Bison bison bison (assembly GCF_000754665.1). Classification (NCBI taxonomy): domain Eukaryota; kingdom Metazoa; phylum Chordata; class Mammalia; order Artiodactyla; family Bovidae; genus Bison; species Bison bison. The sequence continues at coordinate 7,699,065 of NW_011494755.1, forward strand.
TCATGTATGGATGTGAGAGTTGGACTATAAAGAAAGCTGAGCACCAAAGAATTGATGCTTTTGAACTGTGGTGTTGGAGAAGACTCTTGAGAGTCCCTTGGACTGCAAGGAGATCCAACCAGTCCTTGGTTTGGATTAGGAGATCAGTTCATTGGAAGGACTGATATTGAAGCTGAAACTCCATACTTTGGCCACCTGATGCAAAGAGCTGACTCATTTGAAAAGACCCTGATGCTGGGAAAGATTGAGGGCAGGAGGAGAAGGGGATGACAGAGGATTAGATGGTTGGATGGCATCACCGACTCAATGGACAGGGGTTTGGGTAGACTCCGGGAGTTGGTGATGGACAGGGAGGCCTGGAGTGCTGTGGTTCATGGGGTCGCAAAGAGCTGG
>NW_011494755.1:7699557-7701199 GCF_000754665.1 Bison bison bison
CTGAGAAGGGAGTTGGTGATGGACAGGGAGGCCTGGAGTGCTGTGGTTCATGGGGTCGCAAAGAGCTGGACACGACTGAGCGACCGAACTGAACTGAACATGCACCAGGGGGACAGCAGAGAAAACTGCCTACTTGGAGATGAGAAAAAAGATTAAAATTCACTCCATAAGCAGACCCCACAGGAGTTTGAAATTTTGACTAACTGGATGTTCCAACAACCTGACACAGAGAACTTAAAGTTGTCGCACTGGATTATCAGTGCCCCTAGACTCCTACAAGAAGCAAATATAAATCCTTTTGAAATGACTCAATCCTCAACACAGGTCTCAAAGAATTTTCAAAATAAAAGAAAATCCCAAAGAATATAGACAGTGAACAGTCAAAAATCACAAAGTATATAAGGAAAGAAGATACTATCAGAGAAAGTCTTCATTAATAGCAGAGAGCAAAATCAGACTCTGCAAAGAGTACAGACATTGGGGATTATTAGACACAGAATATAGAAAAGTATATTGTATTATAATCTTTAAAAGAAAAGAAGTATTTAAAATATGATTAAAGAACAAGAAATAGAGACTAAATGTGTCACTCCCAAAATTCGTATGTTAAAACCTAGCTCCCCGTGTGATCTTATTGGGAAGTGGGGCCCTTGGGAGGTAATTAGCCCATGAGGTGACCATCCTCATGAACAGGATGTGTGTCCTTATTAAAGACACTCCAGAGAGCTCCCGCACCTCCTCCTCCACGTGAGGACACAGTGTGGAGACAGCTGTCTATGAACCAGGAAGCTGGCTCTCACCAGACTCCAATGTGCTGGAACCTTCAGCGTGGACTTAACAGCCTCCAGAACTGTGAGAAACAAAGGTTTTTGTTTAAGTCATCCAGTCTCTGGCATTTTTGTTAAAGCAGCCTGAATAGACTAAGTCAGAAATAAGCAGATTTGAAAAGAAGCAAATTGTACTCAAAATAACAATAATAAGAATAATATCATTGAAATTAAACAAATTCCATGGAGGAGGTGAACCAGAATATTGGACACAGATAAAGGTATTAGCAAAATGTTAGGTAATTATGAAGAATTAGTTCAATACACACCTTGTGAAAGCGATAGTCACTCAGTCATGTCTGACTCTTTGTGATCCCTTGGACTGCCAGGTTCCTTTGTCCATAGAATTCTCCAGGCAAGAATACTGGAGTGGCTGCCATTCCCTTCTTCAAGGGATCTTCCTAACCCGGGGCTTGAACTCAGGTCTCCTGCACTGCAGGCAGATTCTTAACCATCTAGTTCAGTTCAGTTCAGTTGCTCAGTCATGTCCGACTCTTTGTGACCCCATGAATTACAGCACGCCAGGCCTCCCTGTCCATCACCAACTCCTGGAGTTCACTCAAACTCACGTCCATCAAGTCGGTGATTCCATCCAGCCATCTCATCCTCTGTTATCCCCTTTTCCTCCTGCCCTCAATCCCTCCTAGCATCAGAGTCTTTTCCAATGAGGCAACTCTTCGCATGAGGTGGCCAAAGTACTGGAGTTTCAGCTTTAGCATCATTCCTTCCAAAGAAATCCCAGGGCTGATCTCCTTCAGAATGGACTGGTTGGATCTCCTTGCAGTCCAAGGGACTCTCAAGAGTCTTCTCCAACA
>NW_011494755.1:7701299-7713822 GCF_000754665.1 Bison bison bison
ATCTGTTGGATCTCCTTGCAGTCCAAGGGACTCTCAAGAGTCTTCTCCAACACCACAGTTCAAAAGCATCAATTCTTCGCACTCAGCCTTCTTCACAGTCCAACTCTCACATCCATACACTGTCTAAGCCACTGTTAATTCAATACACAACTTACAGAGACAAAAATAAGGAAAACATAAAATGTAGGCAAAAATATAAGATAAAGTAAAAGTCTAACATAGGTCTAACTGGCATTTCAGAAGAAGGGGAAAAACAGAATGGGGGCCAGGTGATATCTGAGAGGTAACAACTAGTAATTTCCCAAACTGACAGAAGTAGTTTCAGAAAACCCCATGAATCCCAAGCAAGATAAATAACAAGAAACCCATACCTAGATTCATCATAATGATACACCAGAATAGTGAAAACCAGATTTTTCACACAGCAGTCAGAGAAAACACAAATTAGAGGGAAAGGAGTGATCAAGTTGACTGACATGGTCCTATCACCAAAAATGGAAACCAGAAACAGTGAAATAATATCTCAAGAGAAGAAAATATAACTCAATCTAGCCTAGTACATGTGAAAAAAAAAAAATACTGCAAGAGCAAATGTAAAATAAAGACATTTTTAGACCAAAAAAAAAAAAAAATTAAGAATTTGCCACAGTGCTTCTCAGTCTTTTGGCTAAGATCAAGTGTAGTATCTGTTCTCATCATCTTAATATCTAATTGTCCACACTCATGGCATATAATAGTTTAAAAAATAATCACCCAATAATAAAATTTTCATGGTTAACTTTTTAAATAAATAAATATGAAAAAAAGAACTTGCCACCAATAGACCATTGTTAAAGAAATTTCTAAAACAGAGTTGTCCAATAGGAAGGCAACATGAGGGACACAAATTTAAATCCCCTAATAGCCACAATTTCAAAAGCAAACATAAATAAATAAATAAAAGGATAATCCATCTGAATAGTGATTTACTTAAGCCAATATATCAAAATCATATCATTTCAACATGCAATTAATACAAAAATCATTAACGAGATCTCTTACATTTTTGTACTAGGTCTCTGAAATCCAGGATGAGCTTTACACTAACAGCAAATCTCAGTTCAGAGTAGACGTAAGTCAAGTGCCCAGTATCCACATGACTAGTGGTTACCACAGTGGTCAGCGGAACACTGAAAGATATGCTTCAGATACAAGGGAAATGATTCCAGGTAAAAGGAAGTGAGATGCAAGAAAGGAGGATGACAAGATAAGCAGTAAACACATCTGTGTGTGCTCAGTCATTCATTCATGTGTGCACGTTCATTTGTGTCCAATTCTTTGCAGCCTGGACTACAGCCCAGCTGTATGCAACATGGACTATAGCCCACCAGGTTCCTCTGTCCATGGGATTTTTCTGACAAGAATACTGGAGTTGGTTGCCATTTCCTCCTCCAGCAGTGAGCATATGGGTAAACCCCATATCCAAAAGATATTAAATGTATAAAACTATCATAATTATGTTGTAAACTGGAAGTTAAAGTGAAGTTACTCAGTTGTGTCTGACTCTTTGCGACCCCATGGACTGTAGTCTACCAAGTTCCTCCCATGGGATTTTCCAGGCAAGAATTCTGGAGTGGGTTGCCATTTCCTTCTCCAGGAGATCTTCCGGAGCTAGGGATTGAAGCCGGGTCTCCTGCATTGTAAGCAGATGCTTTACTGTCTGAGCCACCAGGGAAGTTAAAAGGAGGTCTGATCCAATTCTGCTTAAATAGTGTGGGGCAAGAATATTCATGAAGATGTTGTGTATTTCAAATTGCATCACATTAAGCAGCATAGAACATCTGGTCAATAATGGCAAGGTTAGAACAGGGTGAAACAGCCAAATCCTTCTATCATACTTTCTCTCACTTTTTATCAAAATATAAATCTGTGGAGTAAGACCTTGGCAGAAAAAAATAAGTACAAAGCCCCTGAGGCAGAAGTGTGCCTGGTGTATCTGAGAAATACTAAAGAGTAAGATTTCCTATGGCTTCCCTGGTGGCTCAGAGGTTAAAGCGTCTGCCTGGAATGCGGGAGAACATGGTTTGATCCCTGGGTCAGGAAGATCCCCTGGAGAAGGAAATGGCAATCCACTCCAGTACTCTTGCCTGGAGTACAGTCTTTGACTAAGCCAATATCCGACCAGAATCATTTATCAATTTAATAACAATTCTTTTAAAATGTATCAGAATCACTAAAGGATCTCTTTTTCAGTGGCTGAGAATCTTTCAATCAGAATTTAGAAGTAATCCCTCTAGCAAACAACTCTTGGTATTGGACCCCCTTGAAGCGCTCTGGCCATTTGTTTGCAGCCTCCCCACCCCTAGCTTCTCTGTGCTTTTGCTCTGTGGACCCACATTTCTGACTGTCTTCAGAAGACTGCCCTCAACCACAGATGCCACTTTGCCTGCCTGTGCCAAGAACTGGAAGTACGTGAGTGTATCTGAGAGTTTGGGTCCCCCTTAGAATTGGGTGGCTCTTAGCCTGTGAGTGACTTAGGAAAGCCCAGGTCCTTTGCCTCCATATGGGACAAAATCTGAGCTATAAGTTGATCTGTAAAGCTCTCCTGTATGATCCAGCTGAGGCTAGAACTTTGTCAGAAATTGTACCCTGCTTGGATTCCTTCCTCTCACTGATCTGTTTCTCCTACTCCCTTACCTGTTTCTCCCGGGAGCAATTTCCTAATAAATCATATGCACATAAATCCTCAACTTAGAGTCAGCTTCTGGAGAACCTGACACAAGGCAGTCCCTAATTGTGAATGCCACATTACATCCAAAATATGTAGGACAAATATAATCTAACGCTATATACTCACACACAAAGTGAAACATGAGCAGAAATCCTTTCTATTTTCATTTGAAGTGATTGAGTTCCATTGGTATAACACAGTGAATAACTCATCGTGAGCAGCCCAAAGCTGATCCATGAGAGGCATATACCAGTCAGGGGACAACACCACACATCACCGTGTGAAATCACACTCATACACAGTGTTAGCATTATTGAGAACTCAGCTGTGCATCACTTTTCTGGATGTGGAAAATGTCTTTGGTTCTCGAATACAAGCAAACTGCTCACCATTTCTAAAGACTGAATGTGGCACTTATTGTGTCAGAGACAATGGATCCAGTGTTTGGCGCTCAGACTACATGTTTCAAAGGGAATCTTTGTCTGCTTACCATGAAAAAAAAAAAAATCAGACTCTGTATTTATTGGGAAAAGAGAAATCCAGCAGCCTTCACTCAAAGAAACCAGCCCTGTGAGTCTTAAGTTACTACAGTTGAATAAAGCCATAGGTAGACGTGGAGTAACACAAGCCAGAGACTTCTGGGGGTTGACAGTAAAGAGAACCCACCCCTCACCTTTCTTTAATTATTTTTAATCATTGAGGATCTTTTTAATGACTATACAAATGGCTTTCAAGTAGGTCTCTTCTACCTAAATTCTAAGTCTAAGATAACTTCAATTCTAAAACAATTTTATAAAACAAAATTTCTCCCAATGACACTGTTTAAATATTTACCAATATAATACACGATGATCTGATTCTCTGCAAGTAATATAGAGAAACTTCATCAGATTGGGCTCCACTGGCTTGTGAGAAATATTTTGGGAACTGTCTGCTGAGGTTCGTCATTGTCTTTTAGAGAACTATATATACACAAACACATACCTACATATATCAATAATATAAACAAGGCCATTAATAAAACATTTTTCTCAATTTATATTAAGAGTAACTTTTTTGCTGTTGAACAGGGCAAGATATGCCTGCCATCTATGACAGACACGCCCAGAAATGGTAAAAGCAGTTGGCCACACCAACAAGATATTCCTGGTGTCAGAGTACTTCACAGAGCTTCTCTCTAAACTAAAGACATCTTAAAAGAATCAGTTAAGAAAAGGACTCATTTCAGGCTCTTTAGAAGCATCCATTTACAGGCACAAAATGTGCTAATTAAAATCATTTGCCTATGTTTGCCAAGCAAGGCCTCTAAGGGTATCAAATGAGTTATGATGCCTTAATCTAGTCTTAGAGACCATGCGGTCTTTAATGCAATCCATTTCTATAATCCATATTGGTCTCCGCCAGTTCTTTTAGAAATATGTTTATTATCTTTCTTTAGAGTGAGAGATGATAATTCCAGGGAAAAAAGAAGATAAAATTCTCTTAAAATGCAATGTTCTAAACACTAAAAACAGCAAAATACACTTAGAAATTCAGCATGTGGCAAATTCTATGTTTTTATAATCTTAGAGTGACTTGTTCACAGAAAAATGTAAAATGTCTGCATATTAAGAATCACACAAGAAAAGCCAAAAGATAAATAGAAAACTGAGGAAAACATTCGTAACCCAGATTACAAAGTTCCTATTTCCCTAATACATTTTTAAATATCTTAATAAGACTGAATTCAATTTAAAATGGGTAAAGGATACAAAAAGACAGTTCACAGGAAAAAAGAAAATGTCTCCTAAAAGGTAACTAATATCATTCATAATAAAATTATTCTTTGACCTTGCACTGAAATATTTTCACCATCAAATTATGACCAAAAAAGTAACAAATGGTGCTACTGAAGAATACAGACACTGCTGACAATGTATTTTTTTCCAGCACTTTAGCCTGAAGATCCATTCACATGTTTGAAAAGATTCTATCTATAACTATGCCCATATTCATATCCATTCGTCCATCTACTATATAGCTTTTAATATATATAGTAGATATAAAAGCTATCTACTATATAGCTTTTAATAGAAAGATACTCAAGAATGCGGCAGAGGCTGCCTTCAGGAAGCACAATGATCAGTAGATTATAAGGGAGACTGTTTCCTTTATACCATGTATCTTCATCATTTGCACTTCTTGGACTTTGAGCCCTATCATCTTTGTAAAATTTATTTCAAATAAAAATCTTTTAAAACACCATATTGTCAGCATGAATACAAGGCACTAAGGAAACAGATCAGGTCAGATCAGTCGCTGAGTCATGTGCAAGTCTTTGAGACCCCATGAATCGCAGCGCGCCAGGCCTCCATGTCCATCACCAACTCCCAGAGTTCACTCAGACTCATGTCCATCGAGTCAGTGATGCCATCCAGCCATCTCATCCTCTTTCATCCCCTTCTCCTCTTGCCCCCAATCCCTCCCAGCATCAGAGTCTTTTCCAATGAGGCAACTCTTCACATGAGGTGGATAAAGTACTGGAGTTACAGCTTTAACATCATTCCTTCCAAAGAAATCCCAGGCTGATCTCCTTCAGAATGGACTGGTTGGATCTCCTTGCAGTCCAAGGGACTCTCAAGAGTCTTCTCCAACACCACAGTTCAAAAGCATCAATTCTTCGGCGCTCAGCCTTCTTCACAGTCCAACTCTCACATCCATACATGACCACGGGAAAAACCATAGCCTTGACTAGATAGACCTTTGTTGGCAAAGTAATGTCTCTGCTTTTGAATATGCTATCTAGGTTGGTCATAACTTTCCTTCCAAGGAGCAAACGTCTTCTAATTTCATGGCTGCAGTCACCATCTGCAGTGATTTTGGAGCCCAAAAAAAGGTCTGACACTGTTTCCACTGTTTCCCCATCTATTTCCCATGAAGTGATGGGACCAGATGCCATGATCTTCGTTTTCTGAATGTTGAGCTTTAAGCCCGCTTTTTCACTCTCCACTTTCACTTTTATCAAGAGGCTTTTGAGTTCCTCTTCACTTTCTGCCATAAGGGTGGTGTCATCTGCATATCTGAGGTTATTGAAGCCCTACTTTTTTTTTAAGTTTTTTTTTTTAATGTGGACCATTTTTAAAGTTTTTTATTGAATGGGGTCGCAAAGAGTCACACACAACTGAGCAACTAACACACACTGAATTTGCTACAACAGTGCTTCTGTTTATGTTTAGGGTTTTGGGCCACAGGGCATATGGGATCCCAGCTTCCTGAGCAAGGATTGAAGCCACATCCCCTACACTGGAAGGCAAAGTCTTTTTTTTTTTTTGTAATTATTTACTTATTTTTGGCTGTGCTGGGTCTTTGTTGTTGTGGGCTTTTCTCTAGTTGCAGCGAGTGGGGGTCACTCTCTAGCTGAGTCGTGCAGCCTTCCCATGGAGGTGGCTCCTGCTGGTGCAGAGCATGGGGCCTGGGCAGCATGAGCTGCAGTAGTTGTGGTGTCCTGGCTTAGTTGCCACAAGTTATGTGGGAACTTCCTGGACCGGGGATCGAACTCAAGTCTCCTGCATTGGCAGGTAGATTCTTTACCACTGAGTCACCAGGGAAGCTCAGAAGGCAGTCTTAGATACTGCTCTGCCAGGTAAGTCCCCTAGAGGCTCTACTTCTGTTGATTGATTCACTTCTTTGATCCAAAGTCGTTCACAAGACTTGATTAAAATACTCTAGAGTGCAGCATATATTACTAATAGCTCAAATGTATTCCAGGTTTTGGACAGGAAATATGCTTTTCCTTTGACATCATAGGGCATGAAATGTGTCTCCCCATTTGTAGTATTTTCTCTTCCTTTGTGAGACTTCTGCAGGGTGATGTGGGGACACACAGCAATGTGGCAGTTTGGACTCTTCCTGCTGCATCATTGCTGGCTTCAAGTGGTTGCAAAAGGGAACCCACTAGATTCCACTGAATACTCTGCCAACTTGTCCACTTCATATCAATGTATCATTTCATCCTTACAAAGCCATTATGATAAAAAAAATTATTATCTTCATCAATTAGAGACTCGTAGAATCAACCAAGTTGCCCAAGAGAGCCCTGGGATGAACAACTTGCTGGGCTGGGATGCAATTCCAGGTGTATCTGATGCCTCAGAGGAGGGCGCACACACATCAGGGGACTACGAGTCACACAAAACTGGTTGTGTATAATAACTGCATCAACAAATGCATGTTTTTAATAAATGCTTTTTAGTGGAAATTAATAAGAGCACATCATTCCTAAAATATTTCTAAATTGACATAACTGTATTAAGTGTTGATGGGAAAAAAACAGACTTAGAGCTGATTCTATTAATACAAAAAATATTTTTTGAAATTAAGAATCTTCTGAGATTTGTGTGAATAAAATGTTGGAAGCAATTTAAATGGTCACATAACTACCCCAGTTCTGCCGGTGAGAAGATTCCAATCATCCCGACCAACTTTTTTTTAAATTGTGCAATGTATATCCTGATGCTGCCCAAATATTTGTGGCTTATTTTATCTCAAATCTGCACAGTGAGTTCTCTGTTGAATGGATTTGGGCTTTTAGTTTTACTTTTCAGTATCTGGTTTAGGAGGACTCAGTATTGCAGCAGGCACCAAACTTGAAAGAAATAACATGAAGAACTTAGAACAGGAATTCTTTTTCGGTCCCCAAAAAGATGCTGTTCCAGCAAGACTCAGGTCAGAGGGCTGGGCACTGCAGGGGAAGATCACGTGGCTGAGCTGGGATGAACTTGTTTTGTGAAGAAACAGATGATTTCTAGCTCTGTTGTTCCTGTAACTTTTTAGCAACAGTTAAGCCCATTCCAAAATGACAAGCAAAAGAAAGGAACATTCTGAATAAAATGCAGATGAATGGACTTTTGCCCTGCCTCCTTGGGAATATTATGAGCATCTTATAAAGGGGGTCATATCCTGTTTCTTGCTCTGGTTGCTACAACTGTGGTTTGTATATTGGCTGTATCAGCAATGTGAATTTATAACCAAAAAATGCCAAAAGAAAAAAAATCAGTACTCCTTCACAAATATGCATTTTTATTCTCTATTTTTCAACAAGCACTGTTTTAAGTCTTTTTTTTTTTTTATTCATGGAAGCAAATCTCCATGTATTTTTCAAATCCTACTGCTAGCTCAGAAGGTGAAATACTGACATCAATGAAAGTAGTTGCAAGTTCAGCATTAATAGGAACCAGGCAACCAGCACTGGGATATTTATGACTCAACAGTGTCCTCTAGTGTGCCTCTAAAGAACTGCATGGGTCCAAGATTCAAAATGAATCTGGTTGGAAAAAGGTCAATTAAAAGACGCCAAGTCAATTAAAAGACGCTAAGTCGACTCTTTAGTGACCCCATGGACTGTAGCCCGTCAGGCTCCTCTGTCCATTGGATTTCCCAGGCAAGAATACAGGAGTGGGTTGCCATTTCCTTCTCCAGGAGATCTTCCCAACCCAGGGATCAAAACCTCTCCTGCACTGAAAGCAGATTCTTTACCAATGAGCCACCTGGGCATCCCCAAAAGACACTAATAAATGTATTCTTTTAAACAATAAAGGGATTTGTCTTGGGCATACATTTTTTTCCCAGCTTTGTCAGTTTTTACTTTTTCAACTTATTTATTTTACTCAGCTTTGTTAGTTTCTCACAAGAGTTCCTATTATCAATGTTCTTGCCCAACTACTATCATCAGTAATCTCTGGCCACCAGTGCTCTTCATACATCTATGAAATTATTGGTACTTTCCACCAATGTCCCTGAAGTTGGAAATTACTTTTCTCTGCTTAAATGATCATATCAGTTCAGTTCAGTCACTCATTCGTGTCTGACTCTTTGCCACCCCATGAATTGCAACACGCCAGGCCTCCCTGTCCATCACCAACTCCTGGAGTTCACCCAAACTCATGTCCATCGAGTCAGTGATACCATCCAGCCATCTCATCCTCTGTCGTCCCCTTCTCCTCCTGCCCCCAATTCCTCCCAGCATCAGAGTCTTTTCCAATGAGTCAACTCTTCATATGAGGTGGCCAAAGTACTGGAGTTACAGCTTTAGCATCAGTCCTTCCAAAGAACACCCAGGACCGATCTCCTTCAGAATGGACTGGTTGGATCTCCTTGCAGTCCAAGGGACTCTCAAGAGTCTTCTCCAACACCACAGTTCAAAAGCATCAATTCTTCAGCACTCAGCTTTCTTCACAGTCCAACTCTCACATCCATACATGACTACTGGAAAAACCATAGCCTTGACTAGACTGATCCTTGTTGGCAAAGTAATGTCTTTGCTTTTGAATATGCTATCTAGGTTGGTCATAACTTTCCTTTCAAGGAGTAAGCGTCTTTTAATTTCACGGCTGCAGTCACCATATGCAGTGATTTTTGAGCCCCCAAAAATAAAGTCTGACACTGTTTCCACTGTTTCCCCATCTATTTCCCATGAAGTGATGGGACCCGATGCCATGATCTTCGTTTTCTGAATGTTGAGCTTTAAGCCAACTTTTTCAGTCTCCTCTTTCCCTTTCATCAAGAGGCTCTTTAGTTCCTCTTCACTTTCTGCCATAAGGGTTGTGTCATCTGCATATCTGAGGTTATTGGTATTTTTCCTGGCAATCTTGATTCCAGCTTGTGCTTCTTCCAGCCCAGCGTTTCTCATGATGTACTCTGCATAGGAGTTAAATAAGCAGGGTGACAATATACAGCCTTGACATACTCCTTTTCCTATTTGGAACCAGTCTGTTGTTCCATGTCCAGTTCTAACTGTTGCTTCCTGACCTGCATACAGGTTTCTCAAGAGGCAAGTCAGGTGGTCTGGTATTCCCATCTCTTTCAGAATTTTCCACAGTTTATTGAGATCCACACAGTCAAAGGCTTTGGAATAGTCAATAAAGCAGAAATAGATGCTTTTCTGGAACTCACTTCCTTTTTCCATGATCCAGCAGATGTTGGCAATTTGATCTCTGGTTCCTCTGTCTTTTCTAAAACCAGCTTGAACATCTGGAAGTTCACGGTTCACGTATTGCTGAAGATTGGCTTAGAGAATTTTGAGCATTACTTTACTAGCATGTGAGATGAGTGCAATTGTGCAGTAGTTTGACCATTCTTTGGCATTGCCTTTCTTTGGGATTAGAATGAAACTGACCTTTTCCAGTCCTGTGGCCACTGCTGAGTTTTCCAAATTTGCTGGCATATTGAGTGCAGCACTTTCACAGCATCATCTTTCAGGATTTGGAATAGCTCAACTGGAATTCCATCACCTCCACTAGCTTTGTTTGTAGTGATGCTTTCTAAGGCCCACTTGACTTCACATTCCAGGATGTCTGGCTCTAGGTCACTGATCACATCATCGTGATTATCTGGGTTGTGAAGATCTTTTTTGTATAGTTCTTCTGTGTATTCTTGCCATCTCTTCTTAATATCTTCTGCTTCTGTTATGTCCATACCATTTTTGTCCTTTATCGAGCCCATCTTTGCATGAAATGTTCTATTGGTATCTCTAATTTTCTTGACGAGATCTCTAGTCTTTCCCATTCTGTTGTTTTCCTCTATTTCTTTGCATTGATCACTGAGGAAAGCTTTCTTATCTTTTCTTGCTATTCTTTGGAACTGTGCATTCAGATGCTTATATCTTTCCTTTTCTCCTTTGCTTTTCACTTCTCTTCTTCTCACAGCTATTTGTAAGGCCTCCCCAGACATAAATGACCATTTAGCTCTTTCCAAAAGTTTCTGATACCTGGGGGTTTACAACATTTTGGGGTCATGAAAAGAAGTAATGCTATGATAACTGAGAAAAAAAGATATTCAGCTGAGCTAAAGGCACCTAAGAACCCTTGAAAGTCATGTTCAAAAGAATTTCTCTTGCTGGACCCAAATGCCCTCCCCAGATGGAGTGTACATCAGGCATTTCTCCTCTCAGATCTTCATTCTCTCTTTGTCTCACCAAGAACTTCTATAGAGTTCTTATCTCCTCTTGGTTCAAATTCTATGGCCATCAACACTCCCTTTACAATTTTGAAGAAATCTTCCAAGGCTGGTACTCTATCTCAATGTCTTCAAAAATGTTATGCAAATAAAGTTTCATCTTGTCTACTATCTGGAAAAACACTAATGGAACCCAAATTATTTGAGAAATCTAGGCCTGATAGGATAAGGAAAGCTCTCATATTTACACAGTTGTATAATAATATCACAGAGCTACAACGTGTAGCAGAGCTGTATCACAAACCCAGTCTACATCAACTGAGCCTCAGTTCAGTTGCACAGCTGCATATATGGTTAAAAATAATTGCTATTATTTGGGTTTATTTGTGAGATAGTTCATTACAAAACATCATTATAGCAATAGCCAAATGATATACATATTAATTGATAGATAGCTAGACAATGTAAGTTTAATTATGTGTATGGCATTATTTCTTCTAATATTAATATATTAGCAGGAAAAAGAGAAAATTTAAAAATGAATAGAGGGGTGTGGGGGGACAAACGAATAAAGGGGAGAAGAAAGAATGAGCGAATAAATAAGAGCAGAAACAAGCCTAAAAACATCATAAATAATAAACATGAATAGGTAAAATTTATATTAGAAGACAGACTCACTGACTGAGGGGGTGTAAAAATAAACTCTTGCTATTTTTAAAAGACAGGCTTAAAATAACAAGACAATGTTGAAATAAAGGTATGAGAAAAGATACATCTCACTTTGCTGTAAAACTGAAACTAACAGTATTATAAATCAACTATACTCCAATTTAAAATATATATATATATCAAAAATACCTAAAGGAAAATAAGCTGTAACAATATTCAGTTCAGTTCAGTTCAGTTGCTCACTCATGTCCGACTCTTTGTGACCCAATGAATCACAGCACGCCAGGCCTCCCTGTCCATCACCAACTCCCAGAGTTCACTCAAACTCATGTCCATAGCGTCAGTGAATCCGTCCAGCCATCTCATCCTCTATCATCCCCTTCTCCTCCTGCCCCCAATCCCTCCCAGCATCAGGGTCTTTTCCAGTGAGTCAACTCTTTGCGTGAGGTGGCCAAAGTATTGGAGTTTCAGCCTTAGCATCTTTCCTTCCAATGAACACCCAGGACTGATCTCCTTCAGAATGGACTGGTTGGATCTCCTTGTAGTCCCAGGGACTCTCAAGAGTCTTCTCCAACACCACAATATTAATATCAAATTGAATACAAGATGAAACTTACCAAGAGAACCAAGAGGATTATTATGTTATTAACTATGTAAGCACATTGCAATACATCAGGAGGACACATTAGTTATGATTTTTTGTGGATTTAACTGAATAGGTCTGAAACATGAGAGTTAAAACCTAATATAAAGAACTTTTGCACAACAAAGGAAATCATTAACAAAATGAAAAGGCAACATATAGAATTGGAGAAAATGTCTGAAAATCATACATCTGATAAGAGGTTTATTTCCAAAATACATAAGGTATCCACACAACTCAATAGCAAAAAAGAAAAAAAATAATAAAATCAATTTAAAAAATGAGCCAGAGTATCTGAATAGACATTCTTCCAAAGAAGGCATACAAACGGTCAACAGGTACACGAAAAGTGCTCAGCATCACTAATCATCAGATCAGATCAGATCAGTCGCTCAGTCGTGTCCGACTCTTTGCGACCCCATGAATCACAGCACGCCAGGCCTCCCTGTCCATCACCAACTCCCGGAGTTCACTCAGACTCACGTCCATCAAGTCAGGGATGCCATCCAGCCATCTCATCCTCTGTCGTCCCCTTCTCCTCCTGCCCCCAATCCCTCCCAGCATCAAAG
>NW_011494755.1:7714604-7717718 GCF_000754665.1 Bison bison bison
TTGGAACCAGTCTGTTGTTATATGTCCAGTTCTAACTGTTGCTTCCTGACCTGCATACACATTTCTCAAGAGGTAGATCAGGTGGTCTGGTATTCCCATCTCTTTCAGAATTTTCCACAGTTTACTGTGATCCACACAGTCAAAGGCTTTGGCATAGTCAATAAAGCAGAAATAGATGTTTTTCTGGAACTCTCTTGCTTTTTCGATGATCCAGCAGATGTTGGCAATTTGGTCTCTGGTTCCTCTGCCTTTTCTAAAACCAGCTTGAACATCAGGAAGTTCACGGTTCACATATTGCTGAAGCCTGGCTTGGAGATTTTGAGCATTACTTTACTATCGTGTGAGATGAGTGCAATTGTGCGGTAGTTTGACCATTCTTTGGCATTGCCTTTCTTTGGGATTAGAATGAAAACTGACCTTTTCCAGTCCTGTGGCCACTGCTGAGTTTTCCAAATTTGCTGGCATATTGAGTGCAGCACTTTCACAGCATCATCTTTCAGGATTTGGAATAGCTCAACTGGAATTCCATCACCTCCACTAGCTTTGTTCATAGTAATACTTCCTAAGGCCCACTTGACTTCTCATTCCAGGATGTCTAGATCTAGGTGAGTGATCACACCATCATGATTATCCGGGTCGTGAAGATATTTTTTTTTATAGCTCTTCCGTGTATTCTTGCCACCTCTTCTTAATATCTCTGCTTCTATTAGGTCCATACCATTTATTTTATTAAGCCCATCTTTGCATGAAATGTTCTCTTGGTATCTCTCATTTTCATGAAGAGACCTCTAGTCTTTCCTATTCTATTTCTTCTGTTTCTTTGCATTGATTGCTGAAGAAGGCTTTCTTATCTCTTCTTGCTATTCTTTGGAACTCTGCATTCAGATGTTTATATCTTTCCTTTTCTCCTTTGCTTTTCGCTTCTCTTCTTTTCACAGCTATTTGTAAGGCCTCCCCAGACAGCCATTTTGCTTTTTTGCATTTCTTTTCCAGGGGGATCAGGTCTTGATTCCTGTCTCCTGTACAGTGTCACGAACCTCTTTCCATAGTTCATCAGGCACTCTATCTATCAGATGTAGGCCCTTAAATCTATTTCTCACTTCCACTGTATAATCATAAGGGATTTGATTTAGGTCATACCTGAATGGTCTAGTGGTTTTCCCTACTTTCTTCAATTTAAGTCTGAATTTGGCAATAAGGAGTTCATGGTCTGAGCCACAGTCAGCTCCTGGTCTTGTTTTTACTGACTGTATAGAGCTTCTCCATCTTTGGCTGCAGAGAATATAATCAATCTGATTTCGGTGTTGACCATGCAAATCAAAGCCACACTGAGATATCACCTCACATCTGTTAACAGCAGCTATCATCAAAATGACAAGAGATAAGTGCTGGTGAGGTTAAATAGAAAAGGGAACCCTTGCGTACTGTTGGTAGGACTGTAAACTGGTGTGGTCATTATGGAAAACAGTTTAGAGGTTTCTCAATAAAAATATAACTACCATATGGTCCAGCAATTCCAATTCTGGGAATATTCCAAAAGAAACAAAAACACTATGTCAAAGAGACATCTGCAGCCCCTTGTTCATGGCAGTGTTTATAATAACCAAGAGATGGAAGCAACCTGAGTGTCCATTGACCGATGAATAGAGAAAGAAGTTGTGGCATATAAAGAACATGCAAAGAATAAAAACAGTTCTTGAAAATTTAAAATATGACCAAAACCAGGAAAAATTACACAGAAAAGCTGGAAGATAGAATTAAAAAGATCTCCCAGAGGATAAGCCAAAAACACAAAAAGAGATAAAAGATTAGAAAATTTAGAGCACCAATCCAGAAGTTCCAACATAATGATAAAAGTTCCCCAAAAAAAGACAGAGAAAGTAAAGGGAAGAAAATCATAAAAGTATTTTGTTTAATGTCCCAGAATGTGAGTTGTAATATTAAAATTTTCCAAGTAGTACCTAGCACAAGGGGTGAATAAAGTCCATCCCGAGGCATATCAAGAAATTTCAAAACATCTAGAATTCTACAGCCAGACAAATCTTCAAAGGAACAGATATGTTCAGACATTCAAAGTCTCAAAAAAAAAAAAAAATAGCACTCATGCACCTTTTCCTGTAAAGCTACTGAAGCATGGTGGAGCCTATTATACAAACTGAAGTAAGTCAGAAAGAGAAACACCAATACAGTATATTAATACATATACATATATGCATTATATATATATATGCATATATATTTCAGTCTGAACTCAATATATATATTGAGTTCAGACTGAAATTGAAGAAAGTAGGGAAAACCACTAGACCATTCAGGTATGACCTAAATCAAATCCCTTATGATTATACAGTGGAAGTGAGAAATAGATTTAAGGGACTAGATCTGATAGAGTGCATGATGAACTATGGAATGAGGTTCGTGACATTGTACAGGAGACAGGGATCAAGACCATCCCCATGGAAAAGAAATGCAAAAAAGCAAAATGGCTGTCTGGGGAGGCCTTACAAATAGCTGTGAAAAGAAGAGAAGTGAAAAACAAAGGGGAAAAGGAAAGATATAAACATCTGAATGCAGAGTTCCAAAGAATAGTAAGAAGAGATATAAGAAAGCCTTCTTCAGCGATCAATGCAAAGAAATAGAAGAAAACAACAGAATGGGAAAGACTAGAGATCTCTTCAAGAAAATTAGAGATACCAATAGAACATTTCATGCAAAGATGGGCTCGATAAAGGGCAGAAATGGTATGGACCTAACAGAAGCAGAAGATAGTAAGAAGAGATGGCAAGAATACACAGAAGAACTGTACAAAAAAGAGCTTCACGACCCAGATAATCACGATGGTGTGATCAGTAACCTAGAGCCAGACATCCTGGAATGGGAAGTCAAGTGGGCCTTAGAAAGCATCACTACGAACAAAGTTAGTGGAGGTGATGGAATTCCAGTTGAGCTATTCCAAATCCTGAAAGATGATGCTGTGAAAGTGCTGCACTCAATATGCCAGCAAATTTGGAAAACTCAGCAGTGGCCACAGGACTGGAAAAGGTCAGTTTCATTCTAATCCCAAAGAAAGGCAATGCCAAAGAATGGTCAAACTACCGCACAATTGCACTCAAG
>NW_011494755.1:7718016-7736620 GCF_000754665.1 Bison bison bison
AAAGCCTTTGACTGTGTGGATCACAGTAAACTGTGGAAAATTCTGAAAGAGATGGGAATACCAGACCACCTGATCTGCCTCTTGAGAAATGTGTATGCAGGTCAGGAAGCAACAGTTAGAACTGGACATGGAACAACAGACTGGTTCCAAATAGGAAAAGGAGTATGTCAAGGCTGTATATTGTCACCCTGCTTATTTAACTTATATGCAGAGTACATCATGAGAAATGCTGGGCTGGAAGAAGCACAAGCTGGATCAAAATTGCCGGGAGAAATATCAATAACCTCAGATATGCAGGTAACACCACCCTTATGGCAGAAAGTGAAGAGGAACTAAAAAGCCTCTTGATGAAAGTGAAAGTGGAGAGTGAAAAAGTTGGCTTAAAACTCAACATTCAGAAAACAAAGATCATGGCATCTCGTCCCATCCCTTCATGGGAAATAGATGGGGAAACAGTGGAAACAGTGTCAGACTTTATTTTTCCGGGCTCCAAAATCGCTGCAGATGGTGACTGCAGCCATGAAATTAGAAGATGCTTACTCCTTGGAAGAAAAGTTATGACCAACCTAGATAGCATATTCAAAAGCAGAGACATTACTTTGCCAACAAAGGTTCGTCTAGTCAAGGCTATGGTTTTTCCAGTAGTCATGTATGGATGTGAGAGTTGGACTGTGAAGAAGACTGAGCGCCGAGGAATTGATGCCTTTGAACTGTGGTGTTGGAGAAGACTCTTGAGAGTCCCTTGGACTGCAAGGAGATCCAACCAGTCCATTCTGAAGGAGATCAGCCCTGGGATTTCTTTGGAAGGAGTGATGCTAAAGCTGAAACTCCAGTACTTTATCTACCTCATGTGAAGAGTTGACTCATTGGAAAAGACTCTGATGCTGGGAGGGATTGGGGGCAGGAGGAGAAGGGGATGACAGAGGATGAGATGGCTGGATGGCATCCCTGACTTGATGGACGTGAGTCTGAGTGAACTCCGGGAGTTGGTGATGGACAGGGAGGCCTGGCATGCTGCGATTCATGGGGTCGCAAAGAGTCGGACATGACTGAGCGACTGATCTGATGTGATCTTCCTACAATGGGTTAAGATGATAAAGATACAGGCATACCTCCAAGATATTGTGGCTTAGGTTCCAGGCCAACACAATAAAGCCAACCTTGACATGAAGGTAGTCAAATGATTTTTTTGTTTCATGGTGAATATAAAAGTTATGTTTATACTCTACTGTATAGTCTATTAAGTGTGCAATATAATGGCTAAAAAAATGTACATACCAGTGGAAACCAAATGGTCCCTGACGTTCCAGTAAACAATAAATGAAGCCCACCATCAAGCCATCAGCCACTGAAGACATCTCTTCACATATACACTCCCCACTACAGTGAACTCTGAGGGGAATTCAAGATGGAGAAAAACAGGAAACATTTTCCGTGCTCTGGATCCTGGCCCAAGATAGAAAAGATGCCTATCTAAGGAACCATCTCAGTAATCCAGACTCTTCCATCTTCCACACATAGAAAAGCATGAAAATCATTAACTTGAGAGGTCTGTTTTTTATTAGCAGTAATCTTTTGATGTTCAACTACATGGGTTTTTTTGGGTTTTGTTTGTTTTTCAGCATTTTCTCCTATATGTCCTGGCTCCTTCCTTACCTCTTCAGAGCAGTTCCTCAGAGCTGACAAGCTTTCTCCGGGGGTATTAGTCCTCTGTGAAGTGAAGTGAAGTGAAAGTCATTCAGTCATGTCTGACTTTTTGCGACCCCATGGATTATACAGTTCATGGAATTCTCCAGGCCAGAATACTGGAGTGGGTAGCCTTCCCCTTCTCCAGGGGATCTTCCCAACCCAGGGACTGAACCCAGGTCTCCCACATTGCAGGTGGATTCTTTACCAGCTGAGCCATAAGGGAAGCCCAAGAACACTAGAATGGGTAGCCTATCCCTTCTCCAGTGGATCTTCCCAACCCAGGAATTGAACTGGGGTCTCCCGCATTGCAGGTGGATTCTTTACCAACTGAACTATCAGGGAAGCCAAGTCCTCAGTAAGGCTCAGTAAATCCTAAGGAAGGCTTCCTAATAAATCTTAACTCACAATTTTAAGGATGCTCAATTTTCTTCAATTGACATACCTTGATTTAAAAATATATAATTGCTAAAAAAAAAAAAAAAAAAACTAACCATCATCTGAGCCTCAGCAAGTTATAATCTTTTTGCTGGTGAAGGATCTTGCCTCAAATGTTAATGGTTGCTGACTAATCAGGGTGGTGGTTCCTGAATGTTGGGGTGGCTTTGGCAATTTCTTAAAATAAAACAACAAAGTTCGCTGCATCAACTGACTTTTTGACAAACGATTTCTCTGTAGCATGCAGTGCTGTTAGGTAACATTTTACACAAAAAATTGGAGTCAATTCCCTCTCAACCCTGCTTTATCAACTGTTTATTTAACAGTCTAAATCCTTTGTGGTAATTCCAATAACCTTCACAGCATCTTCACCAGAAATAGATTCCCTCTCAAGAAATATCTTTCTTTGCTCATCCAGAAGAAGAAGGTCCTCATCCATTAGTCTCATCATGCTGCTACACCAGTTCAGTCACATCCTCAGGCCCCACCTCTACTTCTAGTTCTTTTGCTATTTCCACCCATCTGCAGTTACTTCTCCTACTAAAGTCTTGAACCCCTCAAGGTCATCCTTGAGGGCTGGATCAACTTTTTCTAAACTCCTGTTCATGTTGACATTTTGACCTCTCTCTGTGAATCGCAAGTTTTCTTAATGGCATCTAAAATAGTGAATCCTTTGCAGAAGGTTTTCAATTGACTTTGCCCAGATCCATCAGAGGAATCACTGTGTACGGCAGTTATAGCCTTATGAGTTGTATTTCTCACATAATAAGACTTGAAAGTCAAAATTACTCCTTGATCCATGGGCTGCAGAATGGATGTTGTGTTAGCAGGCATGAAAACAACATGAATTGTATTGTGCATCTCCATCAGAACTCTTAGGTGACTGGGTGCATTGTCAAATGAGCATTAGTATTTTGAAAGCCATCTTTTTTCCTAAGCAGTAGGTCTCAACAGTGGGCTTCAAATATTCAGTACCATGTGGTAAACAGATGTACCATCATCCAGGCTATGTGTTCCACTTCTAGAACACAGGCAGACTAGAGGCAGCACAATCCTTCAGGTCCTTAGGATTTTTAGAAAGGTCAATGAGCATTGGCTTCAGCCTTAAGTCACCAGCTACATTAGACCCTAACAAGACAGCCAGTCTGTGTACTGAAGCTTTGAAAACAGGCATTGACTTCTCCTCTCTAGCTATGTAAATCCTAGATGGTATCTTCTTCCAATAGGAGGCTATTTCACCTACACTGAAAATCTTCATTAATACATCTTCATTAATTATCTTAGCTAGATTTTCTGGATAACTTACTGAAAATTCTACATCAGCACTTGCTGCTTCATCCTGTACTTTCATGCTATGAAGACAGGTTCTTTCCTTAAACCTCAGGAACCAACCTCTGCTAGCTTCTTTTCTGCTAGCTTTCCTAACTATGCTTCTGCAGCTTCTTCACCTCTCTCAGCCTTCACAGAACTGAAGAAAGTTAGGGCCTTTCTCTCGATTAGGTAAGGGAGTACTGTCGCTGGATTGATCTATCTAGACTGCTAAAACTTTCTCCATTTCAGCAACAAGACTGTTTCCCTTTCTTATGATTCATGTGCTCACTATGGTAGCACTTTTCACATCCTCCAAGGACTTATCCTTTGCATTCACAACTTGGCTAACTAGCATGAGACATAGCTTTCAGCCTATCTCAGCTTTTGGCATGCCTTTCTCAGTAAGTTTGATCATTTCTAGCTTTCGATTTAAAGTGAGAAATGCTTGAATATTCCTTTCACTTGAACACTTAGAAGTCACTGTAGAGTTTTAATTGGCCTAATTTCAATATTGTTACATCTCAGGGACTAGGGAGATCCAAGAAGGAGAAAGATGGGGTAACAGTGGTTGGCGGAGCAGTCAAACCACACACAACATTTATGAATTCAGGTCATCATCTCATACAGGCACTAGTTCATGGCGCCCAGAAACAATGGACAATAGTAATATCAAAGATCAGACATCGCCATAGTAATCTAATGGTAATGTAAAAGTTCATTACATGAATTTCCAAATTGTGACACAGAGACATGAAGTGAGCAAACACTGTTGGGAAAAAATGGCATCCATAGACTTGCTCAACACAGGGTTTCCACAAACCTTTGGTTTTAAAACAAATCCACTACCTGCAACATGCCATAAAGTGAAGCACAATAAAGCAAAGTATGTCTGTGGGGGGAAATGTTGTATAGGTTAATCTGAAGGCCCATTTGCAGAAAGGAAATGTGAGGAGGAAAGAATCATCCTGGGGAGGTACTTCTTTGCTCAGGAAACAGTAAAATGATACACACCACTCTACCTAGTCCTTCTCTCATTTCCAGATGCTCCACTACCCCTCTGAGAAGATCTTCCCATGGCCCCTTGGGAGGAACAGCTACTTAGCTCTCCAAATAGCTCTAGAGCATTTACCAAACAAGACAGTTATAATGCTTCTCTTTTTCTGCAACACTTCTTCATTAGGACGCTATTCCCACTAGACAAGTACAAGTCACAGACCAGCTCTCACTGCCCTGTGTTTCACTAGGCTTCATTACAGTTTAGAAGCCCTGTGGCCCTGCTTCCCTGGAGGTGCACACAGGTTAAATAAGACACTGTGGGACTTAGTCCCATGAGTAAGCAATAGGTTTGCAGTGAACTTGGGAAAATTCAACCGAGACTTATTAGGAAGAGAACTTTACTTTTCTCAGAAAGCTTCCTAAGGGGGATTTGAAGTGCCATCAAAGTGAAATGATCCTATTTATGAGTAACAGTGAAATACTGAGAGGAGGGTGTGATTCAAAGTACTCATAAAATGTCCAAGGAAAGTATTACTCAAGTTTAAGAAATTTACTCCATTTTATAAATTACAAATCCCATAAAGTTTCACAGTTTGATGCCATAATGATGGATACAGATCACTATACATTTGTACAAACCCACAGAACACGCGACACCAAGTGTGAACCTTAATTTAAACTATGGATTTGAGGTGATATGATGTGTCAGTGTAGGTTCATCAATAAACGCACCACTCTGATGGGAATGTTGATAATGGTGGAGGCTTAAGGGGGCAAGAGCAGGGATTATATGGGAAATCCCTGTATCTTCTAAATTCTGCTAAGAACCTAAAACTACTCTACAAAAACACTTAATGAAAAAAAAAAAGAGCAAAGTAGCCCATACCGAAGAATTTATCAGTTAATTGAAGACATAATAGAGACAATAAAATAATTCAAATGGGCAAAGACTTGAATAGATATTTCTGTAAAAAACATACACAAATGTCCAAAAAGTTTGTGGAAAATGATCAACATTACTAACCATTAGATCAGTGCAACTCAAAGCCACAATGAGATATCACTTCACCCCTACCAGGAAGGTTAATACAAGAAAAACCAAAACAAAAAATACACAGTGTTGGCGAGGATGTGGGAAATTCGTCCCTGTGCTCTGCTGGTGGGAATACCAAATGGTGCAGCTGCTACAGGAAACATAACAACTATTATGGAAGTTCCTCAAAGAACTCCAAGTGGAACTACTGTGAGGGGCTCCCCTGGTGGCTCAGCTGGTAAAACAACTGCCTGCAATGCAGGACACCTCGGTTCAACTCCTGGGTCAGGAAGGTCCCCCAGAAAAGGGATAGGCTACCCACTCCAGTATTCCCAGGCTTTCCTGCTGGCTCAGATGGTAAAGAATCTGCCTGCAATGCAGGAGACCTGGGTTCAGTCCCTGGGTTGGGAAGGTCCCCTGGAAGAGGGCGTGGCAACCCAGTCCAGCATTCTTGCCTGGAGAATCCCCATGGACGGAGGAACCTGGCAGGCTACAGTCCATGGGGTCACAAAGAGTCAGACATGACTGACTAAACACAGCACAGAACTACTATATGACCCAGCAATCTCACTTGTGCATATGTACACAAAATAATTGAAAGCAGGATCTAGGAGAGAGATCTGCACACCCATGTTCACTGCCCCATTATTCACAAGAGCCGAGAGGTGGAAGCAACACAAATGTCCACCAATGGAAGGATGGATAAAGAAAATGTGGTATATGCATATGCTGGAATATTCAACCTCATTAAAAAAAGAAATTCTGTCACATGCTACTACATGAATGAAACTTCAGGACATTATACTATGTGAAATAAGCCAGTCACAAAAATACAAATTCTGTCTGATTCCACTTTTATGAAGCATCTAGTCAAATTCATAGAAACAGAAAGTAGAATCATGATTGCCATGAGGAGGAGAAACAGACAGTTGTTTTTCAATGTATGCGGAGTTTCAGTTTTGCAAATGAAAAACCCTGGAGATGTGCTATACAACAGCATGAATATACGAACACTATGGTACTGTATGCTCAAAATGGTTAAGATGATAAATTCTATGTATGCATTTTTTAACAATCAAATCACTGTTCCTTGAATCTTCCAAGATTTCTTTTGATTTCTTTTTCCTCAAACTGAAGTATAGTTGATTTACAGTGTTAATTACTGCTGGACAGCAAAGTGGCTCAATTATAAATATATTCTTTTCCATTATGTCTAACACAGGATATTGAACATAGGTCCTTATGCTCTACGGTAGGACCTTGTTGCTTATCCATTCTATATATACTATCTTGCATCTGCTAACCCCATGCTCCCAATCCACCCTTTCCCCACCCCTCACCCGTGGCAAACAAAAGTCTATTCTCTGTATCTGAGATTCTGTTTGGGTTTCATAGATATATTCATTTGTGTCATATTTTCCATTCCACATGTAAGTGAGATCATATGGTATTTGTCTTTCTCTTTCTGACTTCAATTAGCATGATATCTCTAGATGCAGCCGTGCAAATAGTACTATTTTCTTCTCTTTTATGCTATGCCTTTAATTTCTATAGTTTCACCAAGAATGCAATATGGTCTTTAGTGTATATATTTGGTGGGAAAAAGAGAAGTTCCAGGGGCCTCAGTTCATATCTTCCTGCTACAGTGTTCCTTATTCCATAATTCACAAGGCCAGCGTGGGGATGTGTCACTTGTTGACAGTAGCTATTCCAAATACTACTTGCAAACCGAGGGAAAATCCATGGGTGCTTTCAGAGTCTCCATATGTGGACTTTGAAGTGAATCTCAATCACCTGAGACTCACAGGCAGACTCACTGACATCTATATTGCAGTGTTGTTCTGGGTCTTTAGCAATTGGAGAAAGTTCTGCATGAATGTCCAAGAATCTGAAAGTGTTTCCATTTCTCAGGACAGCCATTTTGAAATCAAAATGTAGTAGGAAAAATAATGGTCCCAAAGAGGTCTATATCCGATTAGGATGCAGAAACGGAGCATATGTTAGATTAGGTGGCAAAGGAGATTAAGGTTGCAGATGGAATTAGGTTGTAATCAGCTTACCCTAAAGAGATTATCTGTCTAGGCCCAACTGAAATCACACAGGTCCTTAAAAGTGGAAGAAGGAAATGAAAAGAGAGAGAGATGTGATGACACAAGCAGGGTCTGAATGATGCAATATGAGAGAGACTTGACTCATCTTTGCTGGCTTTGGAGATGGACGCAGGGCCCATGCATTAGAGTGCTCAGGCTGCCATAACAGAATACCACAGAATGGATGGCTAACAGAAATGTATTTTCCCACAGTGCTGTAGGCTGGAAGTCTCTGTCTCAAGTACCAAACAGGAGATGATAGAAAGAGAAAAAGGCAATGGGGACTCTTCCCAAGCTCGTGGGACCACGGTTCCTCTAAACCAAGAAGAAGGGTCTCTTCCCTAAGGGTTTTAGGTGCCTGCCCAGCCACCACTGCTGGTGCTGCCACGGTCACCATAAGATTGCCTGGGAGTTGGGGCAAGAGACAATTTTTTTTTTAATTAGTAAATTTCCTTTGCTCCCCATTTCTCATTTCAGACCACCGAAAGGGAGCTTCCCTTGGAGCTCACGCTATCTTTCTCTCTGAACCCAGTGTGTAGGTTTGGGCTTCAGGCTGCCCTTGAGTCTAGACCAAGAGATGCTGGATGGTGGAGAAGAAAAAGAAAAAAAAAAATTCACCGTGAGTTTGTTGGTACCTTGCATTCCAGTTTCCATCCCAGGTATGCATGGTACCATTCATTTTTCAGAGCCCTCAGATGACTGCTCCATGCATTTCTATCTAAAGTTTTTAATTACATTTGGCGGGAAAGCAGGGTGGAGAGGGCTTACTTAATCTTGATGAAAACTGGAATCTGTCTTCTGGCTTTTGCTCTCTCCCTACTTTAGAAGTTGCTCTTTTTCAATGCCGCTTTCTTGGCTTTTCCTATTTGATGGGCTTTAAATATTAGTGTTCCCCTAGTTTCACGTAGGCAGTTTTCACAGTTTGTTGTTGTTCAGTCACTAAGTTGTGTCTGACTCTTTGTGACCCGATGGACTGCAGCACACCAGGCTTCCCTGTCCTTCATTATCTCCCAGAGTTTGCTCAAACTCACGTCCATTGTGTCAATGATGTGTCAGTCATCTTATCCTCTGTCACCCCTTCCCCTCTTGCCCTCAATCTTTCCCAGCATCAGGGTCTCTTCCAATCAGTCGGCACTTCACCTCAGGTGGCTAAAGTACTGGAGCTTCGGCATCAGTCCTCCCAATGAATATTCAGTGTTTCGCACACTGTATAGTCTCTCCCTAGTTAATGTTAACCATTTTCAATACTTAAATTCTTATATATATATGCAAATATGTCACAAGTTTATATCTCCAGGCTGATCTTTCTCATTAATTCCAAACCAGCATATCCAACTGACATCTCTTACACATTTCAAAATCATGACAGATTCCACATGTCTAAATTATAACTCATGGTTTCCCTTCAACCCCTAAACTTGGTCAAGTATTCCCCATGTCAGTTAATGACATATCAGGCTTCTTTGACACCCAGAAGCCACCTTTGACATCCTCATCTCTCTCACTACAGGAATGGTCAAGTACTTAATTGAACAGCCATCAAAAGTTTATTATATGCATATTTGTATTCAACAGATGTTCACTGAGCACTTGGTGCTTCACAAAAGTATGCACCGAATGCCTTTCCTGTGCCAGACTTTGCGCTAAGCTCTGGGTCTCCAGTGGTAAATGAAATTGATATGGTCCCTGCCTCAAAGAACCTACAGAGTAGTGAGAGAAATATTAAACAAACCCACAAATTATTATCAGATTACAAATTTTGATGAATGCTTTCAATAAAAAGACACAGCACACCAGTTTTGTAGAAGGAAAAGGAATCTGAGTTTCCCAAAGCAAAGAATATAAATGGTGGGTAATCAGATTTTGAAAGCCCATGCATGTCATCTTAAGGACTTCAAGCTTTAGGGTAATAAAAAGCCAATAAGGGGTTTAAATGGGAAGTGACATGATTCAATTTTTTTAAAAAGCATAAACCTGGTCATGTTACTAATCTTTCAGGAACTGACTGTCATTGGTGGTTGTACCTTTTTGTCAAATATATTCCTCTTTTTAATACCTGACAAGAATCCCTCACCCAAGACTCTATAAAATTAAGGATTGTAATTGAGACAGAGTTTAACCCAAACTGATTGATATGGAGTCTAATCTAAATGACAGAATGTACCAATTGCCAGTAATTTCCTTTAGTACTGCCTGTAACATATGAAACACATTTATATTTATATTGACTTCCTGTTTTTCTCAGCAACTTTGGGTAACATGTGGCTGTAATACTGTAACTCCTAATCTCTTAGCCAAGAGCTACTAGGGAGATATCTGCCTAGGTTCCATCCTGGGTCCTCTTCTGACATAAGGGTCATTTATAACCTGCTTCAGTGACTCATGTCAACTAGCTCAGTTCCCTTTGTCAAAGCTGATATACTAATTACTAAGGGTATTCAGTGTCTGTGTCTTCAAATTCTCATAGTTCACTCTCTGCAGTAAAGATTTCCGCTACTTCTGTAACTCCAGTTCTTCCGGTTTACATTTGGTATCACACATATTACAGCTAACTCCAGGAGACAGAAAATTCATTCTAAAATCCAGCTCTGCTACTTTAATAAAATTCTACTATCAAATATCACTTTAAGATGATTTACAAAGCAACAGACCTCATTGCCCATGCTGTTTCTTCTTCATAATTTTCACAGGTGGTATTTACTTCTCAAATACAGTGACTAATTCAAAGATGATAAATGTATTAGTTTACTGACTTATGTAAACATAAAAGATACAAAATAATAGGAATCCATGACTTTGTGAAGTCAATCATTCAATGAAGAAAAAAAGACATACACACATAAAAAAAGACCTAATTGGTAGTACTGGTGGTATATTGACATAGAAACACACACAAGTTATGCAAGCATCTAGGTGCTTGGAAAAGCAAAGTTAGCAAGTGAGCAAATCAAGCAGGCATTACAACCTTACTCAAGAAGTCAAGAGTTTTAATGAGGAGTGTTCAATGAGGAAGGGTAGATAGCCACTCAGCATGTAGAACAAGCTCTGGCGAAGAAACCCAAAGGATGAGGGTTACAGTTCCAATTTTACAACTCTGTGATGATGAGCCAAGTATTTTAATTTTTCAAAGATTCTGTTTATTGCTTAAGTAACCAAGGCCATTGTGTCTTTGTTTCTTTTACGCTCCCACTTCATTCTGGAAAGGATTTAGGGCAGAGATGATAGACAAGTTTCTTCTGGCACCAGAGTTTACAGACTAAATTCATCCAAGTTTCCTTCTGGAACAAAAGTGTGATGACTCTATAGCCCCAAACTCCTCACAACCATAAGACAGAAAAGACAGAAATTACAACTAAATGCAAATTGGAACCTACTACCGTCCACAGGCAATCACTCTATACACACCTATTTCACAACTGTAAAGTGACGAAGGTCACGCACAAGTTAGTTTACTGAGCGTGAGTATATTGTCTTGAATTTTTCTGGTGAGTTCCGCCAAGGACACACCCCTGGAAAAAAATCACGGACACACAGTCAGAGATGTTCCTGTGTTTGTTGTAAGTACATTTTGCCCAGCACTTTTTTCACCGCATCCTTGACTTCTTTGTTTCTTAAACTGTAAATTATGGGATTCAGCATAGGTGTAAGCACTCCATAAAGCAATGAGATGATTTTGTCTATTTCTTGTGAGCCTGATGAAGAAGGCTTTAGGTACATGGAGAGGGCAGCCCCGTAATACAAGATGACCACAGTCAAGTGGGCACCACAAGTAGAAAAAGCTTTGTTTCTGCCCTCTGCTGAGCTGATTCTCAGAATAGTGGAAAGGATGAAGACATAAGAGATGCAAATTAAGAGCACTGGAATGGGCAGGAGGAGCACACTGATCACCAGCATGACTGTGTCCATGAGCAGAGACCGTGTGCAAGCTAGCTTCAGCACTGCCAGAATTTCACACATGAAGTGGTCAATGAGATTCCCACAGCGGGGTATCCGTAGGGCGAAGCTGGTTTCCAGCAGGGCTGTCAGAGAGCCCGTCACCCAGGAGATGGTGGCCATCTGCACACAGACCTGTCTGTTCATGATGACGGGGTATCTCAGGGGGCTGCAAATGGCCACATAACGGTCATACGCCATCACAGCCAGGAGCACACACTCCGTGGAGCCCATGGCAAGGGACAGATACATCTGTACAGCACACCCAGAAAAGACGATGGTTTTCTGGGATGACAGCAAGTTCACCAGCAAAGTAGGAATCGAAGCAGATGTGTAACAAATATCCATGAAAGAGAGATTTCCAAGGAACAAGTACATGGGAGTCTGAAGGCGTGAGTCTACGACAGTGATTAAAATAAGAATGCTGTTGCCCAAGAGGGTTATCAGATACATTAAAAGGCTGAAGATGAAGAGAACAATCTCTAACTTTGGGTATCTAGAAAAACCTTCCAGGAAAAAGAAACTCCAGCTGGTGAGATTTTCGCCTTGCATTCGCTTCCTTTTACCTGTAGTTATTCTAATATGATTCTATTCGCTTTATCTGAGGACAAAAACGGATAGATAAAGTATAATGTTCATTGACTTAGGAAAACACTTTTGCACTTATTTCCACTATTAAAAACACAATTTTACCACAAAAAGTCACAGGACAATGTATCTATTGATCGAAGAGGAGGGGAAACAGGTTAGATCTACATAAAAAGTTGCTTCTTTCAAAACAAAATTTAGAGAAGAGTGAATTTGAAAACAAGAATAAACAAATTTAATATGTGAGTCTCAGCTTGTAATCCTTTGCTTGGCACACAGTGGGCCTTCAGTAGACAGTTGAAAGTGCTCAGTGATGAAAAATATGAAAGAACAATGAATATATTATTGAGCACTAATTAGAAAAGTCAGTCAAATAAATGAGGAAAAGAAAGCACATTTGTAAAAATAAAAACCGGTAATGATCTTCACTGGAAGAAAAGGAGAATTCTTGGAAGGAACAAGTAAATGAATTTTAAACTAACACCTATGAAGTTCTGGCCAGCTAACAGCTTGGAGGTCCATACACTTGTTTCAAAAATGGTGACATTGTTTGTAGTGTTGCAGATACCCATTCTGATTCTATGTAAGAGCCAGTTTACAAGTCATGCAAAATAACCCACCTCATTTAAAAATTGTTACATCCACTATAAAGTTTTATTCATTATAGGGGCCCATATCGTTGTGAGTATGTAAATAGTTTTAAAAATTATATCCAGGCAATACTCCTGTTATACACTAAAACTCATGAAGATTCAGGAAATGTAGAAATGAAACTCCCTTTAAAACTTATCTTAAAATCTCTTTGCAACAAGACGGATAAACTTGGAGGATATTGTGCTTGGTAAAATCAGTCAAAGACAAATACTGTATGATATCACTAATAGTGGAATCTAAAACAGATGAGTGAATATAACAAAAAAAGATTACAGATCATCTAATTATCTACAAGACACTTTTTAAAAAAATCTACATCACACTTAAGGTTTTATTTCTTTTATTTTTACATTTCACATAATTAACCAAAAAAAAATTTTTTTAACTTACCTTGATTATGCACTGATATTGTTCTTTATCACCATCAGTCTTTTTCCTTTCCCCACTAGTTCTTTCCTTTCTATTTTCAAATATACTGTTCTTAAAAATTCCCTTCATTGTCATGCTACATACGCAAATTGCATCCTATTTTTGCTCTTCCTTTCACAGGTAAATTCCTCAGTTATATGGTTTATCTTGCAGCAATTCACTCTTCACTTTCTCATCACTAATTTGTTAATTTCAGTCAATATTATCATTTGTCTTCCAGGTCTTCGTACTTAAACACCTGGCCTAAATGGTGATGGTGAAAATAATAATGTCGTGGGCAATGCCTTATATCATGGCTGTATAACAGGGACATATTTGTCAAATACTTTTCATTCTATTACATTATTACCTCTGACCTCTTCCTCACTGTATCACATATCCAGTCTATTATCAAACCTGGCAATATTTTTTCCTGTTTAGTTATCAGACCTCCAACAGCTTACATCGAGCTCCAAACATTATCAGTAATCCTGAATACTCTGAGTATTTTAGAGAATACTTGTCAGTACTACTGCCCTCTGTGGTAACTGAGCAGGCAGAGTTTCTGCTTTTCTTCCTAAGAACTTCATTTTTCCTACATCCTAGGAGTTAGTTCTTATTTATTTGTTAGTTAAGAGATGACTTCTTAGAAACTTCTCTACCAGATTTTATATTTAACAAATTTCCTACAAAAAATTTATTATATTACTGCAGGAGTTGATTTCAATGAAACAGGTTTTAAGACTGCTGTTCTTTAGCAATGAAAACAGTTTTTTCAAGAATTTAAAATCAGCTCAGTTGCCTGGGACTTGACATCTTCTATTGTTTAAAAATAGTAGCCAAGAAAAACTGAATTCCCTATCACCAATGCCAATTAAAATATTGTTTATGATATACATCATAAACTTAGCTATGTGCAAGAAAGAATGAATTGCACCCATGTTTAAAATGTTAAACATATTCCTTAAAAGTCAACAATGCAAATCATTTCTTTCAGAAGAATTGTCTGTTACCTCTGTAACTAAAAATGCCAAGGTGTAACAATTGAAATACTATGCAAATTTAAATGCTCTGTTGTTTTGGGGGAATACCTGTTGTCCCTGAACAATTTAAAGTTCAGCAGCTATAAAGTTCATGCAGAGGTTTGAAACTTTAGATCCTTCAGGGATAAAGTCCCAAAGATCCAATTATATCAAACTTTTAAACATTGAGACAAAGAGTGAACCACAGTTCTCCCAAAATAGTTTCAAAGAACTCATAAAAACAGAGTTTTCTTTCTCCTCTCTGTCCAATCCAGCCAATGAAGAGTTTTTTTCTTGAAAGATTACAGTTAGAGTACTTCACAGTGTATAGAGAAAAGAGAGCCCTAAAATTCTAAAACCTGTATTTTTTTTTTTACTTGTAAAACTACACGTATCTTTTTTCATTTGTGAAACTGCTCCCTAGTTTTCGGAGATTAAAGGAAGAAAGTTTACTCATTAAGCCACCTGTCCCAGCAAAGGATCAGAACTTTTATTCAATTGGGCTTCCCTGATAGCTCAATTGGTAAAGAATCCATCTGCAATGGCAGAGATCTGACCTGGGTTCGATCCCTGGATTGGGAAGATCCCCTGGAGAAGGGAAAGGCTACCCACCCCGGTATTCTGACCTAGAGAATTTCATAGACTGTATAGTCCATGGGATCACAGAGTCGAACATGACTCAGCTTAGCGACTTAAAAAAAAAAAAATTATTCAATTACATATATTGAGAGGGCCTTAAAACAAAAGACACAGCCCCCACCCACACCTTTGTTTCTAAAGGCAATTCTCAATTAAAAGGAAACATAGCTCCTTAGAGAAATGGCTGATATCAAGGCTAGTGCAGGTAAAGGACAAGATTCAGTTCAGTTCAGTCGCTCAGTCGTGTCCGACTCTTTGCGGACATGAATCGCAGCACGCCAGGCCTCCCTGTCCATCACCAACTCCCGGAGTTCACTCAGACTCATGTCCATCGAGTCAGTGATGCCATCCAGCCATCTCATCCTCTGTCGTCCCCTTCTCCTCTTGCCCCCAATCCCTCCCAGCATCAGAGTCTTTTCCAATGAGTCAACTCTTCGCATGAGGTGGCCAAAGTACTGGAGTTTCAGCTTTAGCATCATTCCTTCCAAAGAAATCCCAGGGCTGATCTCCTTCAGAACAGACTGGTTGGATCTCCTTGTAGTCCAAGGGACTCTCAAGAGTCTTCTCCAACACCACAGTTCAAAAGCATCAATTCTTCAGCACTCAGCCTTCTTCACAGTCCAACTCTCACATCCATACCTGCTTGCAGTAATTTATTGCACTATATCAGTAAGAAAGTGTGCAAAGAACAACTGGGATATATCAAAGGGCTTTAGGAGCCCACTTGATGAGGCTCCCATTGGCCAGGTCTGGGACAGATTATTTTGAGCATCATAGTAAATAATGGTAAAAGCGGATTATAATCCATAGAAGGGGATAAGTGCATCAATTTTTTTGGAAGGAAGGGAAGAAGGCAGAGTCTTCCTTACAGCAGAATGCGAAACTATAAACATGGAAGAACAATGTAGTTAGAAAATCATCAATCAAGGATGGGCTGTTACAGTAATAGATTATCATAGGTAAAGTGTTACTGCAGGTAAATGTAAATATCATAGTTGCACAAGCAAAAGTTGGATAAGAGACAGGATATTTACATGATGTCAATGTATCTTGCAGCAAACTACTTATTAATTTCAAAAACAAGATATAATAGCTTTATACCGGATACCTTAACATCACCAATAATGGGACATATATCCACGTGACCTTGAGAAATCTATATGCAGGTCAGGAAACAACAGTTTGAACTGGACATGGAACAACAGACTGGTTCCAAATAGGAAAAGGAGTAGTCAAGGCTGTATATTGTCACCCTGCTTATTTAACTTCTATGCAGAGTACATCATGAGAAACGATGGGCTGGAAGAAGCACAAGCTGGAATCAAGATTGCCGGGAGAAATATCAATAATTTCAGATATGTAGATGACACCACCCTTATGGCAGAAAGCGAAGAGGAACTAAAGAGCCTCTTGATGAAAGTGAAAGAGGAGAGTGAAAAAAGTTGGCTTAAAGCTCAACGTTCAGAAAACTAAGATCCTGGCATCTGGTCCCATCACTTCATGGCAAATAGATGAGGAAGTGGTGGAAACAGTGACAGACTTTATCTTCTTGGGCTCCAAAAGCACTGCAGATGGTGACTGCAGCCATGAAATCATAAGACGCTTACTCCTTGGAAGAAAAGTTATGACCAACCTAGATAGCATATTAAAAAGCAGAGACATTACTTTGCCAACAAAGGTCCATCTAGTCAAAGCTATGGTTTTTCCAATAGTCATGTATGGATGTAAGAGTTGCACTATAAAGAAAGCTGAGCACCAAAGAATTGATGCTTTTGAACTGTGGTGTTGGAAAAGTCTCTTGAGAGTCCCTTGGGCTGCAAGGAGATCCAACCAGTCCATCCTAAATGAAATCAGTCCTGAATATTCATTGGAAGGACGGATCCTGAAGCTGAAACTCCAATACTTTGGCCACCTGATGCAAAGAACTGACACCTTTGAAAAGTCCTTGATGCTGGGAAAGATTGAGGGCAGGAGGAGAAGAGAACGACAGAGGATGAGATGGTTGGTTGGCATCACAGTCTCAACAGACATGAGTTTGCATAAACTCCGGGAGTTGGTAATAGACAGGGAGGCCAGGCTTGCTGCGGTCCGTGGGGTCGCAAAGAGTTGGACAGGACTGAGCGACTGAACTGAAACTTATATCCACGTGCCTCCCCTGAGGACACAATAGCACTTCTGGGGTATTCCTCTCAAAAGTACATAACCTGAATCTAATCATAAGGGAAAACTAGTCAATTAAACTGGGGGATACTCCACAAAATAACCAGCTGATACTTTTCAAAAACATCAAGGCCAGGTCCCGGCAGGTGGCCTAGTGCTCACATAGCAGTTTGCATCACCTTGCCCACAGGGTGCGTGATGATGCAGGAGCAGACCTATGCCCGCTTGCATGGCCCGGTCCTGAGCGTGGCAGAAGGTCCGCAGCCCTGGTTCCCCGCACTGCACTGAGGCCTCCTCCCGACTCTACAGCTCCAGCCGTCAGCCGTCAGATCCCAGATGGTTGCGTCCCTCAGCACCCACACATGAGATGCCCAGGGACCGCGGGACAGCAGGCGGGCTGCTGGGAGGCCGGGACGCCCACAAGGCCGACGCCTTGATGGTTGTGCGCCCATGGAGACCATCCAGGTGAAGTTTATCTGCGACCAGACGGCCCCTAAACCCATGGTACAGAGGATTCTTCCACACGG
The DNA here is from genome assembly GCF_000754665.1 of Bison bison bison. Classification (NCBI taxonomy): domain Eukaryota; kingdom Metazoa; phylum Chordata; class Mammalia; order Artiodactyla; family Bovidae; genus Bison; species Bison bison. The sequence goes on from NW_011494755.1 coordinate 7,735,502, forward strand.
TCAGGGAGATTGTTTGGAAACAAGGACGAAAGAGGACTCACCAGGGCTTCTAGTCGCCGCATTTCACCAGATCATCTGCTTCTTGGTCAGGAGCTCGCTGCACGACAGACAGGTGCCCAGGGCCGAACTCCAGCGAGCCCCTGAAACCGCCGACCACCTGCTTTTCGAGCTATCGCGAGCGCAGCCAGGGGCTTCGGGAACACATCTTGGCAAGAGATCAAGACCAAGAAGAGATAAGAAAGCCTTCTTCAGCGATCAATGCAAAGAACTAGAGGAAAACAACAGAATGGGAAAGACTAGAGATCTCTTCAAGAAAATTAGAGATACCAAGGGAACATTTCATGCAAAGATGGGCTCGATAAAGGACAGAAATGGTATGGACCTAACAGAAGCAGAAGATATTAAGAAGAGATGGCAAGAATACACAGAAGAACTGTACAAAAAAGAGCTTCACGACCCAGATAATCACAATGGTGTGATCAGTGACCTAGAGCCAGACATCCTGGAATGGGAAGTCAAGTGGGCCTTAGAAAGCATCACTACGAACAAAGCTAGTGGAGGTGATGGAATTCCAGTTGAGCTGTTCCAAATCCTGAACGATGATGCTGTGAAAGTGCTGCACTCAATATGCCAGCTAATTTGGAAAACTCAGCAGTGGCCACAGGACTGGAAAAGGTCAGTTTTCATTCTAATCCCAAAGAAAGGCAATGCCAAAGAATGCTCAAACTACCACACAATTGCACTCATCTCACACGCTAGTAAAGTAATGCTCAAAATTCTCCAAGCTAGGCTTTAGCAATATGTGAACCGTGAACTTCCTGATGTTCAAGCTGGTTTTAGAAAAGGCAGAGGAACCAGAGACCAAATTGCCAACATCTGCTGGATCATGGAAAAAGCAAGAGAGTTCCAGAAAAACATCTATTTCTGCTTTATTGACTATGCCAAAGCCTTTGACTGTGTGGATCACAATAAACTGTGGAAAATTCTGAAAGAGATGGGAATACCAGACCACCTGATCTGCCTCTTGAGAAATTTGTATGCAGGTCAGGAAGCAACAGTTAGAACTGGACATGGAACAACAGACTGGTTCCAAATAGGAAAGGGAGTACGTCAAGGCTG